>NC_134702.1:165656216-165988359 GCF_043290135.1 Rhipicephalus microplus | reverse complement strand
TTGGAGCTTTTCCCTTTGTGAAAAAACTCCCAAGCATTTCCCCGAGGGTGAACATGGTTAAACGCGAATGTACGGGGTGATGCTATGAGGAAGAGTAAAGTTGAAATCCGTTAGCCTTCGCCAGTGAGTTAACGTAAACTCCCCCGTGTTATCACATTGCGATTCCCAGGAACAATTAGACCCTCTCGGGAAATCTTTGCGAGTTTACGCGCATATGTGAGAGTAAATTCGCACTATAATGATGTTTATGTCCCCGGCCCGCTTCGCCCGCTTGCGCTCGGCATCACGGGCCGCTCGCCGCGCTGCCTTGTCTTCAACCAGCGTGACATCTTCAACAACGCGTGCAATGCTCGCATTCAATTGCGTTGTACTCGTTGTTGGAGGTATCGCAGTCGAGGTTGATAGCTGCGATGGATCTATATCTATGACGTTTTGCTGAACTCGAGCGGAGGGCGAAGCGCGCGCAATCACGTGGTGTGTGACGTCGCTGCGCCGTTGCTACAAACGACTCTCTCCGCTCCTCGCGCTGTTGCTAAAGAAGAGGAGAGGAGGCGCACCGTGCATGGCGGATACAGGGTCGCTTATAAAGTGCATCGCACTTAAAAGAAGATAGAGTGAATGCTTGCTTCTCCCGTGTACCGCTCATCGCTGTGAACCATCGCCTTCACCCTACCTCTGCGTTTGTGAAAAAAACGCCAACGTCGCAGCGCTACAATACAAGCCCGGTAGTGTGGTGAAGGCGTTTTGAAGCAGGAGAAGCATGAACGTGCATTTCGAACTCACATACTCAAAGATTCATGAATTCGGAAACACGAAAAATTGACGTCGGCTCCATCTACTGGAGGCCAGCGATCACACCGTTCACCCGGAAGGTTGTTGAATCTGCTGCGAGTAAACGGTGGCGGAAAACACGATGCTGTGCGTACAACGTGCGAAGAAGCGGTGTGAGGCTGGCGCTGCTTGTGAGCTTGACGAATAAAAGTGCTCATTCAAAAAATTTATTTCATTTGATTTATTTACTCTCAAGGCACTGGGCATTAGAGAGAGGAGTGGGACAACAAATATCAGTAAGAAGTAAAACAAAACAGCAGGATTAGAATAAATTAAAATGCACTTTCAAAAATGATTGATTTGAACGCGTTGGCGTCTGATTGAAGCGATCGATGCGGGAAGGTGGTTCTAGTCAGTACACGTCCTAGGGATGAAAGAGTTGAAGTGCTGCTTCGTATGGCAGAAGGGAACCCCAACCTTGTATTGATGGTCATTGCGTGCTGATATGTAGGCTGGTGAAAAAAAAAGTGAATCAGAGAGGGTTCTGTTAGTGTGATAGATCTTCTGAAAGAGACAGAGACGTGAGTTTTTGCGTCGCATTGAGAGATAATACGAATTTATTTGAGCCTTCAATAATGTGACACTTGCAGTTCGAGAGTAATTGGACAATATGAAACGTGCTGAACGATTCTGAATGGATTCAATGTTGTCTATGAGCATGTGAATATGAGGATCCCAGATAGACGACGCATATTCGAGTTTTGGCCGCACTATTGATTTATACAGGAGAAGCTTTAGGTTATTTGGAGCAAGAGAAAAATTTCGACGTCAATAGCCAAGAGTTCGATTAGCGTTGCATGTTACGTAGTCAACGTGAGCCTGCCATGACAGGTTGTTAGAAATGTTAACACCGAGCTACTTGTAAGAAGAAACGTTGTTTAGGGGAGTGTTATTAAGTAGGTACGAGGGGGACGGAACATTTGAAGGGTTACGAGCTCTCCTCATTGATTTGGATTTATTTGTGTTAAGTTTAATTAGCCAGTTATTACACCACGAAGAAATATTGTCTAAGTCAGATTGCAGGGTGTCAGTGTCGTTAGAGGTCAACATTTCACGGTAAATAACACAATCGCCAGCAAATACCCTAATGGAGGAGGAAATGTTATGAGACAAATCATTAATATATATTAAAAAGTAAGGGACCCAAAACAGAGCCTTGAGGAACACCTGAGGTTACGGCAGTAAGAGGAGAGTTACATTCATTAGCAGTCACAAATCGCTCGCAGTTACGAAAGAAGCACTCAATGCATTTTAACATGTCTGGGTCAAGATTTAGTTTACTTAATTTTAAAAGTAGTTTTCGTGACAAGCTGTGTCAAATGCTTTAGAAAAGTGGATAAATGCACATTCAATAAAATACCACGATCAATAGCAGAGAACAAATCATTAGTAAAGCATAAGAGCCTAGTTTCACACGAGTAACTTTTTCTAAAACCATGTTGAAAGTTAGTCAATTTTCTTGAGAATAGTTCTTTTTTATCAAGTTGCAGTAAATGACATGTTCTAATAGCTTAAATGGCACACTAGTTAGTGAGGTGGATCTATAATTGTGGCGATCGTTGGTGTTACCTGACTTGTGAAGAGGAACCAGCTTCCCCACTTTCCAGTTGTTTGGCAGGGTACTGGATTTCAAAGACTGTGAAAAAAATCTGCACAGTATTAAGGACGAAAACAATGCGGTGTTTTTGAGAAATTTGGCGTTAATTCCGTCATCTCCAAGGGAAGTACAAGGCTTGAGATTTTCAATTAATTTTCTTATGCCCTCCCATTCAAGGTGTACTGGCTCCATTAGATCGTAGTTGCGAGTAGACAAGTTAGAAACAGTGGTAGGCGCCACGTTTACAAATGAAGATGCGAATACACTGTTAAGAGCTAGGCAACAATTTTCTCTTGGAATAATTGATTCGCTCCTTGAAACTAGGTCAATTTCTTGTCTGTTATTTCCACCGATTACCTGCCAAAATCTACGAGGGTTAGTTACTAACAAAGAAGGCAACGTTTGTTCAAAATATGATCGCTTGGCAAGTGAGAGTGCGCGTGCGTACTCGTCGGCTATACTACAATAATAATCCCATCTTTTGATGTTGCCCGAGAGCTTTTCACTTCGAAAGATGCGCTTCTTTTTATTAAGTAGGCGCCTTAAAGTTGGCTTGAACCAAGCAGAGCGATTGTTATCGGTTATTTTACGACGTGGTATGAAGTGGTCCGTAAGTTCTTTAATTTTAGCTCTAAAACGTAGCCAGTTTTCGTTTACCGAGTGTTCAGAAAAGCCAGAAAAGAATTCCTGTGAAAATGTATCCAGTTCAGCCTTAATTACCGTTAGTCAGCTCTCCCGTAATCTCTGATTAGCTTTGTAGTTTTACTAAGTTTTGATGGCGTGTTCGGTACGAGAAAGTGAATTGCAGAGTGATCGCTGAGACCTGGCACGACTGACAGAAACTGGATGAGATCAGGGTTATTTGTGAACACCAGGTCTAATATGGTAGAACTAGTAGACGTGATATGGGTTGGGGAGTTAAGCAACTGGCTAAGGTTGGGGAGTTAACCAACTGGGGCCAGGTAAGGTACAAGGCCAATTCCAATGGATGTCGGGGAAATTAAAATCGCCTAAAAAATAATATGATAGGTTCGAAACCGAACGTGCATGTTAAGGCCATCGTACAAATCTGAAGAAAAACCAGAAGGTACATTAGGAGGCCGATAGCACGCACAAACGAGAGCGTCTTTATTATTGTGTAGGCGAACACTAACGCACACTAATTCTAAAGGGCAAACGAGAGCTACATGCGATCAAACCAGATCGTCTGCAACAGCTATGAGGACACCGCCTCCGGAACGCGATCCACGATCGCATCGATAAAACATGTATTTTTTTCACAATTTAGAATTTCGGAGCTGTCTACTTCCGTGGAAAGCCACGTCTCTGTCAATACGACGACGTCTGCAAGACGGGTGTCCATCAGAGATGACAGGGCGTCTCGCTTGCCCATTACACTTCTCACATTACTAAGCAGAAAGGAACAATTGTGTTTGACAGTACCACGTCGTGGATTTGTTTTTTGCTACGAAGGGCCTTGGACCGACGAGCTAGGAGTACTTAGGTTAGTGTCGTTTTTGTTGTTATCGTCAGCTGGAACAACAGACAAGACAAGATCAGTGACTGGGCAGAACACATAACTTTTCTTGTTAATAACAACCTTGTTGTATTTTACTGAATACTTTTGACCGCTGGCTTTACCGAAATCAGTTAGTTTTTTTCCTGGCTGTCCGTGTGGCTTTACAGAAATCTTCGGTAATGGTAATGTTCGTACCGCGCAATTTTGCTTTTTGGGAGAAGATGTTATCTCTAACTTTGAATGACGCAAACCGTACGACAACAGGGCGGCACTTGTTTGTTACAAATGCTCTTAGTCTGTGGGCTCGAGATATCGCGTCATCTGAAAGCTGCATCTCGAAAGAACTTCAAAGAATTGCCCTAACCTTTGCTTCTGTGTCTGACCATGTTTCGGCTGCAGCATCAGTAATTCTGTGGAAGATTAAGTTGTCTCGTCGCGATCGTCTTCGTAATCGTCAAGTCGTATGCGAAGAGTAACATTCTCATTACGAACCGCTGACGCACTCCAAACAGAACAATCCGAACGCGATCACTCGGATACATTTTCCAAAGTGTGCACCTTTTCTTCAAGGTTTGCTAAACGTGTTGTAAGGTCGGACACTTTGTTATCAAGAACCTTTTGGTTATTTTTGACTATTTCAATGGATGCTATAAGATTGTCGTGCCACTTATCGAGGTGCTCCGTTAGGCAACCTATGGCTAATAGGACCGCATTAACCTGTACTTTGGGGTCTGGCTTTGGGGGACCAGGATTCAATTCAACGTCACCTCCTAACAAAAGCAACTTCAAAACATGAGCATATTCACCAGCAGTAACCAATAAAACGTCTGGGCATGGAAATAGCAGCAAACTTACGTTACTAGCTCTTCTACAGTGAATAGAATAAAAACCAACCTGGGTGAAAAGACAGAAGTGGTTTTTAGCGACCATTGTCGCTGCTGCCATCCCATGCCCACTGAACGGGTGATGCTTCGAGTACAAGTTTATGTAGTCCACCGTTGTCGCTGTCGATGTCGTTGCGGCCTTCCTCGAACGCTCCGGTGTCGCATCACACAGTGGGTGAGGGGGTTCCAGAAAATCAGCGCCGATATCGCTGCAAGCCTCCGGAAGAGGGCACGTGCCAGACTTGGGTACGTGCGCGGCACAATCCACGCAGACTGGGATGCACGTTCCGGTGACGAGGGCCAACTGGGTAAGAAGACAGAAGTGGTTTTTAGCGACGATTGTCGCTGCTGCCATCCCATGCCCACTCTTTTGGTCTCTTTTCTCTCTCAAAAGCCGCTTAAGTGAAAACGAGAGACCTGTCAATGAATCGATGGTCAATGCATTCTACTTCAAAAGACTAATAAAATCACTGAGCAATTTAAAATGTACATTCAAAGCATTTTCCACTTTCAAACGTAGTTAGCTTGTGTCAAATGCGAAGCATTTCTTAGCGAACTTCGGCGAATTTGAGCGTATCTATCTATCTATCTATCTATCTATCTATCTATCTATCTATCTATCTATCTATCTATCTATCTATCTATCTATTTATCTATCTATCTATCTATCTATCTATCTATCTATCTATCTATCTATCCGCCTATGACTTCTAGCTCTCCTGGCCGTTTCAATAATGGTATCGATACAAAACTTGGTATGGCGTAACATGACTATATGAAGAACATATTTCACTAGTCATAATATGAAAATAATATGTATGTCACGATATACATTTATTGGTTCTTCAGTTCTTGCGGTGGTTTCGTTCCCATGGCATGACATGTTTGCATGGCGAACACATGCGACAGACCCTAACTTAAAAATCACGACATACGTGTCATGTAACAACATGACTACATGGCACGCTCATGATGCGCTCGCGGCCGTTTCGCTAGCGTCGCATACACCAAACTCGGTATCACGCGACGAAAACGGACGAACAACATAGGTTAATGACACATCCATACATGATAATCACGACATGCGTGTCGTGTAGCAAGATGACTAGATGCCACACTCTTGATGTGCTCGCGGCCGTTTAGATAACTTATTAAATGCTAAATTTGGTATTACGTGACACCTATGAATGAGGAAGACATGCGACTGGTGCAAATTTAATAATCGTGAGATGCGTGTCATGTGAGGACATGACTACATGCTACAGTCAAGCGCCAATACGCTTCAACATGACGCGGTGCACGTGCTCGCCGGCGTCATTTCGTCGCGTCACGCCGGCGTTGTCACGCCAGGCGTCGGTCCATTTATATACTCGAAGACTCGCGTCGCGCGGAGTTCCTTAAACGCATGCACTTTTCAGCGCGTCCGGCGTTCCTCCGTCACGCAAAGAGGGAGACGCTGTGTTGTTTGGGTAACGCATCAACATAATGTTACTCTATGGCATCGGCGCGAAACACCACATTTCGCACTTTGCACCGGTTGCCGTCGGGCCGCGTCGATGCATGCCGGTCGCGCCTGGCATAAGACTACAGAGAGCTAGCGTTTTCCTAATGTAGCGTCGCTGTGCCCAGCGTTCGCGTGCTTCAACGCTACGTTGGAGTATATTGGTCCCTTCATGATGCCCTGGCGGCCGTTTTGCTAGCTCCGTATATACCAAATTTGGTTTTACGCGACGTAAATGGATGACGAAATATAGTACCGGTGCAAACATGATAATTCTGACACGCGGGTCATGTAAGAACATGACAACATACCACGCTCATCGCGTGCTCGTGGCCGTTTCGCTAGCTCCACATATACTAAATTTGGTATCGTGACGTGAATATATGACGAAGGTAAACGGCATAACCCAACATGATAATCATTTTATGAAAGTCATGTACGCCATCATTTATCTCCACCTCGTAATGTTGTGCTGATTTTAGAGTGACATACCTACATTTTTCATTCATGCTTCGCATATAATTGGTTCCAACCGGACGTGGGATCTGCCAATTTTTATTCTACTGATATTGTGGTGCACGAAGGCAGCTTTGTTTCACGCAGTGGTAGTGTCAGTGCTTTGGAATTCAAAAACAAAGGAATCATGTAGCCCAGCTAATATCCTAAATAGGTTTTTGAAAGTATATGCGTTAGTTATTGATAGATTTTTTTATACTCTTCAGCGCTGTTTTGTTCACTGTAGTGTTGCTTAGTTGCCATTTCGGAATTTGTAATATTTCGGATTTCGGAATCATTGAACATAGTCTTGACCCCGGAATAGAATGGGTGAGCAGATCGTCAGTGGCTATAGCGGCGTGCACAGCGTCAGCCATCCATTAACTGATCATTTTTGAGACGCGCCGTCTATTAAACATCGTGCATAAAACTTTTCAGCCCTATCAGTTGTAGTTGCGCGAGCTCTGGAATATTCTTGAGTGCTTGCATCCTGTGTGCAATCCTAAGAACAAAATGATCTACATCCAACGAGAAGCTTCTCGAACACTGAGTCTCGATTAGCACCCAGTATTGCTCACAGTATTTGCGGGTTTAAACCGATACCTATAAATAATACACGTGGCAACGCCCTGCTCTGAAAAAGCATCGTCCTGATGCTTAATACCAGAGAGCGGTGAAAATTTGCCTCTAAATACAACAACAATAAAGCAATAAAGTACAAGAAACACTAAGCAGAATCAAAAAACGAACAACAATAAAGTCAAAAGTAACGTCATCAGGCTATCTTAGCGCGTGAGACAGCTTGAGGCGCGCGACATGCACCATGTCAGGCCGCGCACATTGCGTTCGCAAGTTTGTAATGCTGCCCGCGATAACCTCGAAGTCGGAGCGCCTAAACGTGGAAGCACCCTGTGTGGCCATAACGATTCCTGCAGAAGTTTTTCACTAAGCCTACGATGTCGTAATTGCGTCTATACCCATGAGTGGTCACCGGGCAAACTTTGCATGAACCTTCGTCGAAGACTGTCGGTCGCGCTAAAGGTAGACAATACTGTCTAGGTTTTAGTTGTTAGCAATGTTTCGGAACACGGTGTCGCGCATCGTGCCCAAGTTCCTTGCGTAGACGAACTTGTATGGCGACATCTGCGTTGTCTCCTGTACCGCCGTACTGTATGTGAAGCTCACGTACAGGAGGATGCCGACCCATGTCTTGAGTTTGACGTTAACGTACAGAGGGGTCCAGTGCTAAGGGGAACACCAGAGCAGGTGTCATTTGCTCGGTGCCACCGCCGGCTCGCAGCGGCAAATAGTTTCGCCCCTGAGCAGTGAGCGCTGTTGGCGGTGCTCGTTTGTCGTCTGCTACATTTGTGGCCACGCTCAGAAACACCGCGAAGCGGGGCTGAAGTCACAAAATCTTAAGAATAGTCACTTTTTTGTGCTACAAGAAAAATGACGATAATGATTTAAAATTGATTAACTATCACCACACAATTTTGCCGGATTGCTGTCTTTTGTTGACTTTCTTGTTAGAAAAAAACGGCCCACTTAGAGAAAGCTTCCTGGTGGTGCCAGTTAAAGGCGTTTGTAAGGAATTTGTTCAGTGGACACACTGTAGCAGCTCTATTATACATGAATCCACATGAAATACGCGATCCACAATTAAAAATTCGTTTATATATCTATGTCAGAGAAAGACGTCTGTGAAGAAGGTATATGCTTCTTTAAGCATGAAAAGTATGACGTATTATTGTGTAGGATCTAACTTTTTTTCAGCTTTCCCACAGTTTTTCATCTGAGCGTCGTCGTGCAGCCAGCAAACAAATATAAAAGCGTGATGACGGCTGGTTTTGCAAAGAGCTGACGCCCACAGCACTCACTGTTCCTGCGCGAGACTTACGCAGCCAGCTGGCGGTGGTGCCGAGCAGACGAGACGCGCTCCGGTGTGCAATTTAAAACGGACGCCTCCGTACATGGCCAGCTTGTCTGCGATTACCTTGTTTAGCGCTAGATGAGGCCATTGGCCTGTGGTTGGTATGCTGTGGCCCGGCGTGACTGGTCTAGCTATATCTCAGGACCGCCTGAGTTTGGTCCATGGTAAAGGCTGTACCTCTGTAGGTAAACACAACCTCGGGACACCGGGACTCAGGACAGTGTTCTAGACGAAGAGTTTTGTTACCTTGTTGACACTGCCTTTGGGCAGCGCTCTTCTCAAGAATAAGCGGGTAACAAAGTTAGTATGCCGATACAGCTGTTTCTGGAATTCGACAGCGAAAACAGCCCCGTTATGTCCACGCCGTTTCTCCTTAATGGCTGGTGAGGGGGCTCTATCTGCAGAAGTCCAGCTGGCCTAGTAGACGGTGTTCTATCGCTGACAGTCTCGGCACGTTTTTACATAGTGGGTGACGTCGGCAGTGAGGCACAGCCGGTGCAACGTTTCCTGTATCATCGCTAGTGTACGGGAAAGTTCAACGTGTGGAGCCATAGGGACATTTTGGAGGGCACTCTGAACACCTGGGCGTAATGGCGAAAACACTACAATGTAGTAGTTGACTCCATGTGGCAAGAAGTTTTTCTTGACGAGAATGCCGATCAGCAAAAAAAAAGGGCAGATCCCTCGTACAGCGGGAATCCATGATATGCGAAGCACAGATGAGGAAGGTCGATATGTCATTTTAAAATCACCACAGCGTTACGAAGTGAAGGGAAATCATGCCTTACATGGCTTCAGTGCCATGATTATCATGTATGAGTTTGTTGTTTACGTTCGTCATCTATTTGTGCCACGTGATGCCAAATTTAGTACACGTGGAGCTAGAGAAATGGCCGTGAGCATGCTATGAATGTGGTATGTTGTCATGTTCCTACATGACACGTGTGTCATGTTTATCATGTTTGCACCTGTCTTGTGCCTTCGTCATCCATTGACGTCACGTAACTCAAAATTTCGTATATGTGGAGCTAGCGAACCGCCAGCGAGTGCATATGAAAGGCCCAATATACTACAACGTAATGTTGACGCGCGCGCATGCTTGGCACAGCGACGCTACTTTAGCAAAACGCGAGCACTTTGTAGTCCGACGCTAGGTACGACCAGCGTCCGTCGGCGCGGCCCGATGGCAGCCGGCGCGAAATGCTACATGATGCATTTCGCGCCGATGCATTGCACTGCGTCTGCCTCTTCTCTTGATGGAGGGACGCCGGATGCGCTGAAACGCGCAGGCGTCAAAGCAACGCAGCGCTGCGCGTGCGGGCGAATATATGGTCGGACCGGCGCCAGGCGTGGCAACGCCGGCGTGACGCGACGAAACGAATGCCGCCGCGCAAGCGCGCCGGGTCACGTTAAAGTGTATTGGCGCCTTGACTGTGGCGTGTAGTCATGTTCTCACATGACACGCTTTTTATGATTATCATGCTTGCACCCGTCACATACCTTCGTCATTCATTGAGCTCAAGTAATACCGATTTTGTAATACCGATATTTGGTGTTTGTGAAGCTAACGAAACGGCCGTGAGCTCATCATCAGTGTGGCATGTAGTCATGTGTTTACATGACACGCATGTCATGAGGCATGTAGTCATGTGCTTACATGACACGCATGTCATGATTATCATGTTTGGATGTGCCATTCACCTATGTCATCTGTTCGCATCACTTAATATAAAATTTGGTACATGTGAAACTAGCGAAACAGCTGCGAGCGCATAATGAGCGTAGCGTGTAGTCATGTGTTTACATGAAACGCATCTCATGTTTGTCATGTTTTCACAAGTATGATACCTTCGTCATCCAATCACGTCCCGTGATACCAAACTTGGTATAAGTGAAGCTAGCGAAACCGCCACCAGTGCATCATGAGCGCGGCATGTAGTTATGTTGTTACATGACACGCATTTTATGATTATCATGTTTGCACCAGTCACATATCTTTGTCATCTATTCACGTACCGTAATACCAAATTTGGTATATGTGACGCTAGCGAAATGCCCACGAGCGCATCATGAGTGTAGCATGTAGTCGTGCTACATTGTTTCCCCGAAGAAAAAACAGGGATTGAATTGAGATAATCAGGGTGAACAGTGAAAGGGCCTCAGACAGGCTGGCCGACGTTTTGATAGGAGGACCTATATTTTTCAAAGGCGCCGTGCCATCCTTTGCGTGTTAGTTTTAAATTGGTTAGTGGTGTTTACATCTCTTTGTTGTGGTAGGTGTCCCTGTTGAAAATAGTCGTCTGAAAAGAAAACGAAAACCATAAAGTAGAGGAGTGCAGTCTTCCCTTCACGACAAGGCAGGCGGTATTGATTCAAAATTTTCTCGTAGAGTGCAAAAAAAGAAAAAAAAGACGAAAAAAACGCAAAGTTGGGGCGGTGTGATGCAAAAGCAATGGCCGCTTCCGACACGAACAAACGAAGGAGCTTAAAGCTTCGGAGCCAGCAAGTTCTCACTGCGTCCGGCTACCACAAAGGGTTGCTAATGATAGCAACGTACGTCTCTTCCCGAACACCTATGAATACAACGCGCTACACGAAAGCAGTTACTAACAGGGGTAGAAGCAGGCGGAGTACCTTTAAACGCCGAGATGTCGAAGGTAAGCAATACCAGATGGGGTTTGAAGAGCACGTGTTTAATGTGGAAGGTCATTGTAATAGGGAAGGTTCATCTGTCCAGTTTAATGAGCAAAATCCATCTGTCGGCTCCCACCTAGATTTTGGGTAGGCATTTGAAAGGCTTTCAAGTTAAAACATGCCAAGGTGCACGTGCGTTGCGCAACAGGGGTGCAGTATGAAATCCCCCTGTCATGCGGCAAGTGCTACGTAGGGAATATTGGTCGATGTGTTATTCACATATGAGGGAGCACGTCAATAATTCGAACAAGGACCGGAATGGGCATTTTTCTGTGCATAGCGAAGCCTGCAGGTATTGTCCAAGGTTTCATGAGCTCAAGATTCTGGTTAGGAGTAAAGATTGGAAGGCACGTGAACTTTTCGAATCCTTTTTTTATCAACAGATATTGTAGTGATTGTGTTGTTCAAGCGCCTGTTGTCCTGTTTGCATTTGAACATACTTTTAAATCGTACTGTTGATGTGAAATGTTTGCCAACTCCACCATCCTGTAACCACCCGGCTGTATCCCTCACACTTGCCTGGTTGTAAAATATATTCTGTGTGGCTTGAATTTTTTTCAATAAAGTTAGCAGTGCCTGCGGGTTGTCAATATTTCTTGCGCCCTGTCGTTGTTTTTGCATTAAATTTGGAATGTGATTGGAAACGATGGTTATGGCAAATAAATGAAGTCGCAGACTCACACGTGCGAGAAAACCTGAAGGGTCCTTCGTTTCGTTTCTTAGCTGGCACAAGGCGTGGTGGTCTCTCAGAACATTGAGAAACCTGCTGTAGAGGTAGGGAAAAAATGTGGATCTAGCAGAGAAGATGGCAAAGTCCTCTTTTTATGTTCCGTCGCGGTGGTCTGGTGGCTAAGGTACTCGGCTGCTGACCCGCAGGTCATGGGATCGAATCCCGGCTGCGGCGGCTGCATTTCCAATAGAAGCGGAATTGCTGTAGGCCCGTGTGCTCAGATTTAGGTGCACATTAAAAAACCCCAGGTGGTACAAATTTCCGGAACCCTCCACAACGGCGACTCTCATAATGATATGGTGGTTTTTTGACGTTAAACTCCACATATCAGTCAGTGCTCCTTTTATGCTGTGGGGTAGTTGGCTTCCGCCTTAGATAGCGACTGACTCGCATACCTCATGACCCTTTCAAGTTTATCATTTGCCTGCACTAAAACGGCTCGAAGATCAACGCTGCTTGCGTCAGCATGAATTTACATGTCGGTGTATTTGTCGAAGTGCGCATGTGTTGGTGGCGTCTGTAGGCGTCGTTTTAGTTCTTAAAATGCTTCCTCCTGCAACGTTTCCCACTCGAACTCGACGTCGGCCTTTGCAAGGTTAGTGATTTGGTTGGTGATGTGGGCGATGTTTTTGACCAAGAGAGGAAGAAACAAGAAAAAGGAAGGCAGGGAGGCTAACCAGATGCTATTGTCCAGCATAATACCATACACTAGAGTTGGGAAATAGGGGGTTGAAAGAAAGAAAGAGTGTTAAAAATAAATGAGAGCGAAACACGTCCATACACACACAAACAAAATCAATCTACTCAGAGGCTTTCGGCAGGCCAGTAGTTCGCAAAAAGCCCAGTAGCGCTTGCACGGCCTTCTTCTGGGATAGTGAGTCATGATGACGGCGCACTATACTTTCTTCTGACAGTGACTGGACTTCTAGCGTGTTTAGTGTATTTGAGCTGCGTTGTCCTTCTAGGTTTTATTCCGGGCAGTCACACAGGACGCGTTGATTTGTCTCTTCATCTTCACAGTGTGCACAAACGGCGGCATCGGCGATTCTTATGCGGAACATATACGCACGGGTAAACGCGACTCCCAACCATAGTGTGCACAGAGCAGTAGCGTCACCTCATAGAAGTTTTTTTTTAAAAGGGGAAGCTTAACGTAGGATAAAGGGATCGTAATCTTGCATGCGTAAAAAAGAGGCTAATTCCAAAGTGACATAAAGCATTGGCGAGCAAGCATGCGGAGCTTCCTAGGATCGTCCGTCCTAGAGAGGTATTGAGAGGTTGTCGTCTTCTGTATTGGCTGAACGGGCAGCTTGGTCAGTCTTTTCATTACCAATAATTCTACAGGGGCTCGGAAACCACTGAAATATAAAGTGGTGCCCTTTTTCTTTCATGTCGTGTAGCATTTCTGCCCTCTGAAGTACCAACTGCTCAGGCAGACCGCGGCATAGATTTGACAGAAGTGACTGCAGTGCTGCCTTGCAGACGCAGAAGATCGCCCACCATTGCGTGTTTTCGTCGTTAATTAAACGCTGCGCAGCGCGAAGCGCTGAAGACAGCTCTCCTGCTATTTGTGTGGTTGCACGGGCTGTCCTGAGTTTGATGGTTGTGACGTGCGTTCGAATAACGACCGCCGCTGTTGAGCTGTTTGGCAGGACGGAGATGTTGGTGTAGACGTAGGTGCAGTTTGGGTACTTCTTGAGCAGCAGAAGTAAGGCGAGCTGCTTGAGAGCTGGTATTAAGAAACCCCGTTTTTTCCTAGAACTCTGGTATTGTCAGGTTGATGACTGGCTGTTTAGGCACCATGAAGGAACTGAAGGCCTTGCCAAGGGCATGAAACCAGTTGGTGGAGAGTCACCATGGGCAGTTACTGTTCTACCAAAAGGAACTATGAAGCGGCCTATCCATTGTTAGAGAGGCTATATAGTGGCGGGTAGTCCAGGCCACATGCCTTATGTGTGCCCTCAGCGCCTCAAATTGAATATCAGTCTGCACGAGGTGGTCTTTCGCCACTGTTGAAGAACCCTGAGGCAGACCTAGACGTATTCAAAGCGCCTGTGCCTGAATGCTTTGTATCATGCGTCGACCTGTTTTGCTGTTTGATAATTCGGGCAGGCTGTATTGTAGACAGCCAAGGAAAAGTACTCTGTGGACTCGAAACATAGCGTTGGGCTGCATTTCCGAAGTCTTTCCAGCGAAAATCTCTAGGAGGTGACATATGCCCATGAATCGCTTTTCAAATACAACACATGAGAGCGCTTTGATATGTCTCTGTCGATTATGACACGCATAACTCTGTGAGATTGACAAATGATATATTTAGCCAATTATTTACACCCTGTAATTCGTCAAGGGCCTGTAATAGGTGCAGAGGCCGAAAAATTGACGTACGGTCTTCTCGTCGGCAGGTAGTGGTAATGAAGTAATTGTCTTCTGCTGGTTGGGCTGTACTCCTGACTTGCTTATGCCGTGGCACAAGAACACGAGTTTCTAGTATACGGAGCGGCACTTTTCTGTCTTCAGGGTGAACCCGGAGGTCTTGATTGTTTGAAGTACAGCTTCAAGGCACGGGACATGCTCGTCGAAGCTCAAGAGAATTACGATAACTTCGTCAAAGAATACGAGGCATGTCTGCCAGTTGAATCCAGTCAACACGATTTGAAAAACGTGCTGGAACGTCGCAGACACTGAAAACACCAAAGGGCATAACCCTGAACTCGAAGAGTTCGTCTCGTGTTATGAAGGCAGTTTTTTCGGTCTCTCTTGTCGACTTCGATTTGCCAGTAGCATGTCTTGCCGTCCATTACTAAAAGAGTTTCGCGTTGTGCAGTCTATCCAGGACAACGCCTATCTGTTGCAGAGGTACAAGTTCTTTTTCTAGATCTTGTCCTTTTTCTAGTTCTTTTTTAGAACATTACGCTTCTGCGTCGACTATCTTCATACAAAGCTAGTGGACGCAGAAGCGTAATGTTTCATCCTTCCTTTTCCGAACACCACTGGAGACGCCCAGAGACTCTTATTTCGCTGCATGATGTCATCA
Organism: Rhipicephalus microplus; assembly: GCF_043290135.1. NCBI lineage: Eukaryota > Metazoa > Arthropoda > Arachnida > Ixodida > Ixodidae > Rhipicephalus > Rhipicephalus microplus. Next base: position 165,973,141 of record NC_134702.1, on the reverse strand, counting down.
CGTAGCATTCCGTCAACTTGTTTATTTACAGCCTCGCGCTTTCATGTATAATCTGTACACAGGCACTGACTAAGTGGTCTCACACGTTTCTCTATTATGATGCGATATTACGAGACTAGGGTCTCCCTGCACGATCCCTCTGATCGTTTCACACAAGTCAGCGGGGCCGAGCGCTTGGATATTGGTGAACTGTGGCGTCGCATGGCGGCTGTGTTGGTTTCTGCGCATGTCCAGAGTCTTCTCGATAGTGGTCGCTTCCAAGACAAATTTTTAAACAATGTTCGTTTGGTTCAGTGTCAATCCCACCAAAAAACCTAGTTCAACTCCTCGCTCGAGAAGGCAAACCTTTTTGTCTTCTCGAGCCTTTTTTCTTTTTTTGTCTTCTAGAGTCTTTTTGTCTTCCCTTTTTGTCTTTTTGTCTTCCGCATGGAGCATGACGCAATCGTGTTGTAGCTGGGCGCTGTATTAAATCATAGTTTTAAGTTTTTCTTATCGGACAATACTCGTGAAAGCAGCTAAAAACAAGGAGTGGATAATGTCCTACGTTGTGGAGGCTGAATCTTGGTTCACCCAGCCCGTTCTGGCAGCGTTTTGCAAGGCGAAATAGACCTGCCTTATTTTAGCATCGATTCTCCAGGCAGTGAAATTGGCCGGGAGGTGTTACGCTTCAATCCAGCTTTCTGGGTCCTCGAACAACAATCCTCGGAAGGTTGGCGTCACCTTGTGTTGTTGTAGCACAACTGGATAAGGCATAGCCATAATCACTGTCATTCTTGCCACAGTCATAATCATAGCCTTGAGGTTCTGGGTCGTTTCAAGTAACAGCCCGTACTCTGGCGGGAGCCCTTGTTGCTGGCGGCTGGCTCACTGCTCAGCGGTGACGTCGGTGTCCGCTTCTTTCGCATAAATCCTCAGTGTTGGCATCGGCGTGGGCTTAGTTCACTCCTAGAGCGTGGTTTGGTACATGGGGCGGGAAGCACCTCCAGCAGATGTCACGTGGTCGTGACATTGACAAAGGGAGTAGAGTATGTGTTCAAGATGAAACTTTATTTGGCCGAACTTGTGGCCCGTAACTGGAAACTCAGATAACAATGATATACATTGGCGCTCATAGCGGAGCACAGAGCGTCGGGCGTTGACAACTTATTATCGTTGAGACACACTGCGTTCTATACAGCATACCTCAAACTTTCTAGTCTTACTACTGGCGGTAGCGCAAGCTTTAGAATCATTGATTGATATGTGGGGTTGAACGTTCCAAAACCACCATATGATTATGAGAGACGCCGTAGTGGAGGGCTCCGGAAATTTTGACCACCTGGGGTTCTTTAACGTGCACCCAAATCTGAGCACACGGGCCTACAACATTTCCGCCTCCATCGGAAATGCAGCCGCCGCAGCCAGGATTTGAACCCGCGACCTGCGGGTCAGCAGCGGAGTACCTTAGCCACTAGACCACCATGGCGGGGCAGCTTTAGAATCATCTTGAGTGTTCACGTCCTGTACGCAGTTCTAACAAAATGATGTACTACGAACGAGAATAGATTTCAGCAAAAATGAGCAGCACACAAGAAGTGACAACGATTGTACGAGCACTGATCAGAACAAATTTCTTACATCCTTTTTTTTGGGAGAGTAGGTGCACTGCTCTGCACTCAGAGTGCTCTCATTAGATGCGGCGCCTGCTAGTTTCCGGGCAGCAGTGGGGGCATTTTGGTACATTGGTCAAGGAAAAGCAGTTACTGGCGTCGAGGCAGCCTAGAGCATGTCTTGACACTCCACCATCAGCGGCATAACAGAGAGAGCACGGACAAAGTCACATGAGCCTTGTTCACGTCGATTCTGGTTTTATCTCCTGGGAAGCAGTATAACCTAACAGTGCGAGCACGCAGCATGTCTAAACATGTCCGTGAAGCAGGTGCGTTAGTGCGGAAAAAAATTGGGGACATGCCGCCTGCCATCACGCGCACCTGCTATTAGCTCTGCTCTCGTAACACAGTGAGTGTTCTATGCGAAGACAAGAGCACACGTCCCCGCTGCCCTCGTGTGCTCCTCTGACTGCTCGTTCACCTTGCTTTTGATCGACCAACAGAAAGCGCTTTGCATCTAAGAAATGCTTCGCATTTAAAAAAACGTGCTCATCTATGCAGGTTCCATTACGGACCACACACAGGATTTCAGCCAATAAATCAACACAAAGTCAATTACCAGTAGTTTTTCAAAGTCATTTTTAAAGTATCAGTCTTAGACACGACCGACTACAAGCTTGCGAACGATCAGCAGACGAGAGTGAGTCGGCTTCGTTAAAGCACGGCCGCTGCAACATGTTTGCATTTCTGCTAACATCACTTATCCGCGCTTTACACTGATTTATATGAATGTTCCTTTAGACGCCCCGCCGCGGTGGTCTAGTGGCTAAGGTACCCAGCTGCTGACCCGCAGGTCGTGGGTTCGTATCCCGGCTGCGGCGGCTGCATTTCCGATGGAGGCGGAAATGCTGTAGGATAGTGTGCTCAGATTTGGGTGCGCGTTAAAGAAACCCAGGTGGTCGAAATTTTCGGAGCCCTCCACTACGGCGTCTCTCATAATCATATGGTGGTTTTGGGACGTTGAACCCCACATATCAATCAATCATGTCCTTCCTTTAGGCATTTATTTCACGATTCATCGTCAGCTTAAAAAACTTACTTTAAAATTGCGATATAAAAATTTGTGGGTGCACGCTAGCCGTTGAAGACACCAGAAAGAAGGCGCGTAACGAAACCACTTTGTAATACATAGTTGTACAGACTACCAACTACGTGATTGATATGTTCTTGCTCAGAACAGCTGTCACTGGGCCGAATAAGCGCTGCCTTAGAAACTACTAGTTTAATTTAAAGCAGGCGCATAACAAGCAACCTGCACACTACATCGAGCTTCACAAGTGCTATTTGAACAGACTTACCTGTAAGTTCACATCGTAAAATGCTTGGCACTGTGTCGAAAGGTCACACTGTTCAGACATATTTCACATCTGACAGTGATGCCCTTTTGACAACACAGTCTCGAGAAAGTATCGACGGCTGGGCATGCCCTCTCCCACCTTTCCTACCCCCATGTGGTCGGCAGACAAGCGCTGATAGATTGCACTCTGTTTTTGCTCACGGCAGTGGACTACGCACTGCAGGCAACATATCAAACGCCGTTCACGACCACGCGCAACCTGCAGTATTCGACTGATATCGCTGGCTGCGCGAGTGACCAGTGAACGCAATCTAGCAGCGCTTGTCTACCAGCCATAAGTCGTTATCTTGCTTGGCCATAGATGACCCGAAAAGCGAACGTGCTTTCTTCACTTGTTGCTTGATGGTGCTGTAGGCAGCCGCCGCAGAGCGCAGGCAAGGCGTTCGCGTGTTCTCTTTCATAAATAACGAAATATACACGTCACGGCGGCTCTGCCTTACTAGCTGGTTCTCAGCCAGCTCATCAGTGCGGCGCATCGTGTAAAGTATAGCCATGCCACCTGGTCAGCGCTGGCTTCCTTTGGAGTAGATCTGCGGCTGCTTTTAGGGGCGAAGCTCCTCATAGCGGCACCCGTTCGTCCCACGTGGCCGTCGTAGTAGTGTGTAACAAGTATTACTTTTTGACCTCCAAGGTGGTGCCTGTGAGAGATTTCTACTGTGCGTTGTTGAACAATAAAAGATAGTGCTCAATGTACATGCCAATGGCTGCTAAGGGGGAATGAGAGCCAGGAAAATTTGTTTTTTAGTTGACGCGCACGCTGTGAATTTTTTATTGTTCAACGAGATATCAACGCACAGAAGACAAGAAAGGGTTGCTACGTAATACTCGCTGGGCGTAACCTCCTATATTTATAAAGGTTTAGCGAGCGTTGGCCGCAGTGCAATGATTACAGTGAACTAGTATACACCATGAGGTCGAGGTGGTTAAAGGTGAGAAGTAGACACGAAGCGCAAGCTGTATTAAAGTGTGCGTGTGCCTCTTCTCGTTTAGTCCTTTGAATGTCCCCTGGATGGTGGTGCTTCTATATGAGGAATATATGATGAAAAGATGCGAGATGATTGTGCTTGGCGTGTTGAATAGGTGGACGAACGGACACACACAGAGATGCATAAGCGGACGCACGGATGGCTGAATGGACGGATGGATGCATGGACGGACGCAGGAGTGGATAAATGAACGAAAGCAGGTACAGACGCACAGATGAACGTGTGGACGCACGAATAGACGCACGCACGGACAAGGGGATGGACGCACGGGCGGCCACACAGACGCACGCATGGATGGACGGAAGCAAGAACAAATGGACGGACGGATGCATCGCCCCACAATCCATCATTCACTCACTCCGTAGATACGCTGCCATTTTTTTTCTTCTTTTAGGCAGTCTAACGACTGTACAACGAAATTCCTTTTCTTGTTAGCTTGAAACAGGTGCAAGCTGTTTCCCAGGAAGAATTCTCTTGTCGGTCTGTGGGCACTTTAGTACGTTGAGGAGGCTTCTTTAAGGTAGCAGTCAAAATATCGTCAGCTCCTCCCATAAATACCGTTCCTGTTGCTCTTTGTCTGTTTTTTTGAAATTGTTATGTTAATAGCGAGAAGTTTATGCATATGAACGTTTATCTTGTGGAATACTTTCGTCCCCTTTTGAACACGATTATAAGCTACAGGGGAAAAACTACAGCTTCGATGCTTACTAGGTCATTTTGAACTTGTTGTCTCTTCTCAGCACAATTCGCCAAATGTGGGAAAGTGTTGTACCAAAGGGACCCAATTCTCGTCACTGCCTGTTGCCGCTAAGAATCCAAAATATTCAGTCCTACCACCTCCTCATCCTTAGTAAAACACTCCACACGAAGCATATATATATATTATAGCAACCTCGTCTGTCTTCTACAAACGAGAAGCTTCTCGAACAGCCACGCGTGAGTCACGCGTGAGCCAAGTATTCGTCAAAGTCCGAGCGGGCTTAAACCGAGCATATAAAAATAATTGCCACGTGTGTTATTTGATTGATGTACCCATTCTTGTTTGATGTAGACATCAAATAGGTTTTTACACAGTTGTTTTTGTTTACTTTATGCAGGCGTGCAGTTTCGATTTTGGTGTTGTCGGGCGTAACGGACGCGGACAACTAAAATGATCGGCCATATAGTGCTCTTTAGCAAAAAAAAAAGTGAAATCCCGCGCAGTCACGAAACATCTGGCACCACTCCGTAGTGCAAGGCTCAGATCCCACGACTTTCTTGTCGTGAGAAGCTCTGCAATCGGCGCCAGCATATCAGTTCTTAGCAGTGTGTGAATCTCCAACGTAACCGTGATAGGTCTAATAGTGTGCACTATGGTCAGCAGCTCAAATATTTGTAATCGTCATCACCTGCAGAAGCATCCGCAATGTACTAATAATATCTGCTGTTTTACGTCCCAAAGCCACCACGTAATAATGAGAGATGCCCTAGTGGAGGGCCCCGGAAATTTGGACCACGTGGCCTGTTTTATCCGGCACCAAAAACGTGAAGTACACGGTGCTCTACCATTTCGCCTCCATCAAAATGCAACCACAACAGCCGGGATCAAACCCGTAACCTCTGGTTCAGCAGCTAAGCATCGTAGGCACTGTTTCACCAAGCGGACAGGTCATGACCGGAGTGAACAGCGGCGTTGGTTCACCAGTTACTTTACATACGCGTAGCCTCGCAGAACTAACAAGTAAGGTACAGAACTTACAGGTAGACTTAAAAGCCAACAATTTTACCGTTCAGTAACTTAACTTTACAATCCCGAAAACACATCACTTATCGTTATACGATGCTTGCCAAGTGAGCGAACGCGGAAAAATAATTAAGGGGTGGACAGGCCAGTTAAGATTCCCTCACTTAACAACGTGACAATGTAGCTTGTAACCACGTCCACAAAAACCTACGTCTTTAGTAAACGGTAAACTAGAAGAGTATTGTCATCTGTGTGTCCATGGACCTAAAGTACGCAGGTACAGAAAATTTCATTGAGCGACTTTCACGAAATATACAAAAATACATATTCAATAATTCGATGCTACATGCGCATATTTCAGCATGAACTTTTGAGACGAAACTTGAACCGATTTTTTTCTGTTATAGTACTGAAGCTATGAAGATCAAACTTACCTCATTAGAGTTCTCAGACTGCAGTTAACTTCTCTATACCAAGTCATTGTCTCACCTAAAGGGGCCCTCCAACACTTTTGAAGCACCTATTTTTTGTAGGTTTTTTGCGTAGACCGATGGCTGGGGATAATTTTAGCATAGATCTAAGCACCGATATGAAATCATTTAGTATTTTAATCGTGCAATAAAGTCACCTCATTGCTGCCGACCGCGTTGGCGCACAGTGGCGCTCGCTAGAACTACGCGGGCAGAAATGACGACGATCAGCGCAGCCTATCACAGCACGCGTAAAGCCTCGCCCCCAAGCAAAGGGACCTGCTCGAGTTCTGACAAGACTGGGAGGCTCATTTCTACCAGCCTCACCCAGCTGTTCGACTGCGTAAAAAAAACAGCGTGGTCAGGCACCACGTTGCATGTTGCTTTAGCAACAGCGTCATAAACAGATTTGACTGAACAGGCAACATTGGTGTACGAGCTTCCTCTACGTGAGAGCTTTCAGCCCATGTTATTGGAGGCTCACGTCACTGCAGAGAGTGAAATGTGGTCATGTTACCCCGCGAACTTTCAGTTGAAGTTAGCCATTTTTTTCTTGTATTTTGAAATTTTTATAACAAATAACTTCGTACTGCGTGCCGCTATCGCTGCCGTCCTTGCTGCACTAATTTGTCCGTGCATCAGTCTATGCACTTCACAAGTAAAAGATATGGGGTCGAAAAGTGTTATAGGGCTCTTTAGTTGTCCCTTTAAATACTTAATTGCGGTAGGAGTCAATGATAATTTGAAAAGGCCAATGCTGTGCTTATAGTCTCGCGTTTTCTAACGGCACGGTTGAGGCATGCACGGAGAACAAAAGCAGGCTAGCAGTTCAGACAGCAACGCAAGCGAGGCCTGATTACGCTACCACAACTTCCTATTAAAGCTAAATCTCAAGACTCCTCGATCTATTTGTTATTTGTTTTGTTCAGTGACATACACGATATCTTTCGCAATAAGACAAAAAGGATGTATTGTTGTTTGCTACAAAGGAACGATAAAAAACAACGAGAATAAAAAAACACCAAGAATTAACATTTCCTTTGCAATAAGAGAAAAAAGAGCGATATACCCTTTTGTTCCACAAACGAACCTTATCAATAAAACAACAAGGAGAATACAAAACACCAGAAATTTACTTTTGTAGAAATTTTGCAATTTAGAAGCACTTATTCTTAGCTGAGATCACTCACGCAAAGAAAAGCGGTTCTTTGAGCTACACCACATTTCTATGGCATCATATAGTGAAAAGTGACATTTCCTTTTTAGATGGAACTACAGTGAAGGATATGTCGTTGGAAACGAGACAGGAAGGTACTGGTATTGTATGGGACCGAACGAGGTAAGCACTGTGCCGTTCCCTATTGCCGCAAATTTCTGCCCTCGTCGCTGTGTGCATATTTTGAGCCCAACACTCTATTTTTTCTATCAACGACTTGAATGCTTGAAGCAAAGCTATGAGAATGCTTGAAAACGGGGCAGTGAAATAATGAACGTGAGCAAACGCTTCGTAAAGTTTGAAATTTCGTGGGCTTTATATAAATTCTAGGCATGATCATCGCACAGTTTGTACATAGACACGAAGGTAGTTTCAGTAATTAAGCAATACCCTCTGACAAGTAACAAAGTGCACTTCAGAGGCACAGGCGTTAAACTGGTACTCTCCAATCTTTTCTTATTTTCAAAGCAAACTCCATAAAATTTCGGAAGACTCTTGAACGGCGATTTTATTTAGTGTTTCATACCTTGTAGAAAAACACCTTTTTATTCCAAAAATCATTCCCAAATCACCAGAATACCTCTTTGAAACTCCCAATGTTTGTTGGTGGTTTGATTGGTCAGACTTATTTAGGTCCCGAGAGACCCCAGTAGGACGCAACCGGCTCCTCCTCTTACAAGAGGGGCGGGCAAGCTAAGCCTGTAGGACGGGCAGGCTAAGCCTGTAAGCGAGCAAATGCACCAGAGGCAGGTGCTCGAAGGTAGCTAGTTAAAGAGGTCGATTACGTTGGCAGAAAGAATCTCGTGCACTTTCTGCTGTGGGGCGTTTGAGAAAAGTGGCACCGTCCGCTGACCAGAGGGATCTGTGTTGCTGGCACTTGCCCATCATAAGTTTGTTGACTTTGGTCGAGTTCTCACACCACCAGATTCGGAATGCTGCCTGCCAGCTACTATGACAAGAAAATCGACAAGCGACGCGAACCAAGGAGCAGATTGACGCCAATCATTGCTGCCCATCGACCAACATCACGCACGAGAGACGAACATTTACGTGACAGGCTGTCGTCTGCTCTCAACAGGAAGTGCCCCGGCGGAAGCAAACGACGCCCGAGTCTAGAAGAACTGTGAGTCGTGCCTGCCAGAAACCCTAAGAGACGCGTAAGCCCGCTTTTCAAACAAGCCCCGCTACATGGCGAGAACTCCAGAGACGGCAAAGCACCTACAACAAAAATGCAGAAGAATCAAAACCGTACATGTCTGTCGAAGAAAAAGAAAAACCGAAAGACAGAGGCGCAGAGTAGCTGAAGGCAAGGAAAAGCAGATTAATTCCCGACCCGGGGCTTCAAAAAAAGACGAGGCGGAGAAAGTGAGAGAAAGACTGAAATGGTGAGAGAAACAGCATGAAAAAGTGGTGAAGACCTAAAGAAGAAGGAAGATAGTAAGCCGAAACTAACAGAACCAGAACACACCAAGAAAATGGTAAACGCTGGAGCAAATCCGCAAGAAGGTTCACCGCATACGAGCCAAAAGCCGAATTCCGAGCTGGACCAAGCGTCGAAACTGAAGTGTAGACAAGAGGACGCTGGCATCGTGCGTGTTGTGGCTTACCTGAATATCAAGCCAGACAAGATGGACGGAATTGACGTCATTTCCTTGAAATTTCTACGTTACGAACGGGCGACTTTCTGCGTGCCGTGAAGAACTTGACGAGTCAGTGTATAAGTACAGCTGTTTTCTTGCGTTATTTTTATTCTGTTTTTGATTAGCTTGTTTCCACCTTGTGTCATTTAGTATAGAAGAAGCTAAAATCAGGAGGATAAGCGAACATTTGCACGCAAAAAAATTGGCAGATTCCACGTGTTGTGGGAATTTATGATAAATACAAACCACAGTGGAGGAAGGTTGATATGTCGCTTCAGAGAGAGAGAGAGATAAAGATGCAAGGAAAGGCAGGGAGGTTAACCAGACGCACATCCAGTTTGCTACCCTGCACTGGGGAAGGGATAAAGGGGAGAAAAGAGGTTGCAGAAAGATGAGAAGGTACACACAATCATGAGCACACTCGGGGAGCACACACAGTCTACAGGCGGTCACTCAGGTTTGTTGACTTAAGGTAAAGTAGCAGTGCTTTAGTTGCTTTCTGCGCAACTGAGGCAGATGCCCAAGGTCCTAGTATCTTCTGCACACAAAATGGTCCGGGGTCAAGTCGATTCAAAACCATCCGTAGCTGGCATCACTGTGTCGCTTCAAAATGAGAAGAACGTTACGAGGTGGACTTAAATTATGCCGTAAGCGACTTTTATGCCATGATTATCATGTTTGCACCAGTCATACCTTTATTGTTCATTAACGTTACGTAATACCAACTTTTGCATATGTAGAGCTAGCGAAACGGCCACGAGCACGCTATGAGGGTAGCATGTAATAATGTTTCATATGACACGCATATCATGATCATCATGTTTTGGCGGGTCATTTATTTTCGTCGTCTACTCACGTCACCTGATACCAAACTTGGCGTATTTGGAGCCTGCGACACGGCCGCGAGCACGCGATGAGTGTAGCATGTAATCGTGTTCGACATAACATATGTATTGTCACGGGGTCATGACGTGAACGAAGAGAGCAGACTCCACGTCGAAGAAGGAACTGTTTATAAGGGCCGAACTTGTGGCCACGCAAAACGAAAATAAGACACTGGTACTGATAGCGGCAAACAGAGCATCGGCCTTCGATTAACTGGCCGGTGGCGCAGCACGTCGGCATATATACCCTTGTCATCGAACATTCTAGCGTAATCGCTAGCAGCAAAGTAGGTTCCAGAAAAATCTGAAAACTCCATGAAGTGGCAGTACCCTTAACAAAACAATCTGCTACAGCCTTGAAGCTTCTCTACCGCCATAGGTGCAGTTTACGCTTAGTATAGTGTAACGGGGTGATAACCAAACTTGAGGGAAGGAACGTGGCATTACCAACCTCTGAAAAAGGCATCGTCCCGAAGTCTTAACAGAAGATGAAAGTACAAAAAAAATTCAAGAACGAACAAGCAATAAAATACAATAGATCAGCAGCAGCAGCAACAACAACAACAACAACAAAATTCACTGTTTCAGTTCGTTACGCGCCCGAAACGGTTTGAAGCACACGACATAGACGACTTCACGTCGCGATCGGCGTCGTTGAGAGTAAGCCGAGACGTCGGATTACCCTGTATGGTCTAAAATATACTGTTGCAGAAGTTTTTCACCCAGTCCACTTCGGAATATCAGCGTCCATACCCAAACACGTTCACCGGACTGGTATTCCACAAAGCTTCATCGAAGATTGTAACGGTGGCAATCCCTCGTCTGTTGGTTCTCAATACGGAGGTGGGCGAGTTGTCGGGCTTCTTGAGCGCACTGAAGGTACTTGCTGACATCGAGGTTTTCTTCGTCGGTGACGATGGGTAACATAACAATTGGTGTCGTTGCCAGGGTACTTCCGTAAACCAACTTGCACGGCGTCATCTGTGCCGTTTCTTGTAGAGCGGTGTTGTATGCGAACGTCACGTAGGGAAGCATGGCACCCCACGTTTTGTGTTCGACGTCGACCTACATAACCAGCATGTCAGCGATGGTGATCTTTAGGCGCTCGGAGAGGCAATTGGTCTGTGGGTGGTACGCTATCGTACAGCAGTGGCTTGTCTGACTTTATGCCAGAATCGCTTCGGTTAGATCGACAGTAAATGTCATACCTCTGTTGGTCATGAGGACCTCTGGAGCACCATGACGTAGGACGATGTTTTCAACAAAAAATTTGGCTACCTCAGATGCACTACCTTTAGGCATGGCTTTTGTCTGGGCGTAGTGGGTAAGGTAGTCGGTAGCTACGACAATCGATTGTCTTCCGAATTCGACGTCGGAAACGGCCCTGGTAGGTTCATCCCAATTTGTTAGAACGGTCAGCGAGGTGGTGCGATCGGCTGAAGAAAGCCTGCTGGCCTTGTCGGCGGTGTCTGGCGTCGCGGACAGTCTCGGCATGTTCTCACGTAACGAGCGACGTCGGTGGTAAGGCCTTGCCAGTAGCACCTTTCTTGTATCATCGAGCATGCGGGAATCACCAAGATGTCCTGCCGTCCGGTCTTCGTGTAGGGCCTCAAGTGCTTCTGGTCTCACTGATGATGAAACCACGAGGAGGTGGTCAGCTTGAAGGGGCGAAAACTGCTTCTTTAAGAGAGCTCTGTTTTGCAAGATGAACAACTAAAGTCTTCTTTCGAAAACATTCCAAAACAGTCATGCTGTTACCCTCGAGGAATTCCACAAGGCTTCAGAGTTCCGGGTAAGCTCGTTCTTGCTCGGCGAAATCGTGAAAATCTATTAATCCTAAGAACCTGTCCTCATCTAGGCCATCAAGGGGCGGTGCCTCGGCGGGGGCACGAAACAAGCAGGTGGCGTGGGAGTGTTTTCTTCCGGACTTGCAAATGACAACCACGTCGATTTCTTGAAGTCTGATGCTCTACCGTGCGAAGTGGCCAGAAACATTTTTCAAGTTAGCTAGCCAACACAAGGCGTGGTGGTCGCTCGCAACTTTCAAAAGCCTGCCGTAGGAGTGAAACTTTGACGCTGCCCAGATGATGGCAAGGAACTCCTATACTGTTGTGTAAAAGTTGGCTTCTGCCTTGGATAGCGACCGGCTATTATAACTGATACCCTTTACACGCCGTCAGTCCTGTGCGCAAGGACGGCACCGAGTCCTATACTGCTAGCGTCGGTTTCTACTTCTGTTTCGCCATGTTCATCGAAATGCTCAAGTGTCGGTGGTGCCTGAAGGCGTTGTTTAAGTTCTTGAAATGCTTCCTTTGTGACGCTTGCCGTCTGAATTAGGCGTTGCTTTTCGGGAGGTGAGTTAACAGCTCAGCAATTTGTGAAAAATGGTTGACGAAACGCCTGTAATAGGTGCTCAACCCGAGGTATTTGCGTACAGCCTTCTTGTCAGTTGGCTGCGGAAAATCAACAATGACGGCTATTTTCCGCGTGTCCGGATGGACTCCAGAGTTTCTGATCACGTGTCCTAGAAACAACAGCTCCACGTGCGCAAAGCGCCACTTTTTTGGCATCACAGTTAGTCCAGAGGTGTCGATAGGTTGAAGTCCCACTTTAAGGCGCTGGAAATGCTGGTCGAAGCTTGACGAAAACACGACGACGTGATCCAACTACACCAGGCAAGTCTGCCATTTCAATCCAGCGAACAGAGGGTCTATAACGCGCTGGGACGTCTCAGCCGCTGAGCAAAGACCAAATGGCATGAATTTAAAGAGACACTGAAGCCAACTGTTAAGTCAATGTTGATTGTTCGAAATGGCGGTCCAGAAACCTCATAGTGTTACTGTCATGCGAAGAAAGGGTCTATTTTGAAAAAAAAAACACGTTTTAGTTCTCCGCATCGGGTCAACGCACTTCAAATTACCCGCCTCAAGAAGCGAACCAACCGGACCGTCTCACATCACTTTCGCCGTGCACAACGTTGCCCGGCTTTACTGTGCTAGTAGCAGCAGACTGAAAGCAGGGAGGCACAGTAGCAACAACGGCCATTGATCAATTTCCCGCCATTGGCTTCGAAATTGGAGACTTTTTTGTTTCCACTGCACACCACTAGATGGCACCACCTGTCCCGTGTACTTTGGCAAAATTGAATATTTGTGCCATTCGTGCCATTCCCCTTGGTAACGTCCGTTTTTTTTTCATGAATCAAACAGAAACGAACAAGCAGCATTTTATTGCGTCTCTTGATGCACGAAACGTTCTTTATTTAGTGCAGTTAAATTGATTACTAGTGAGTAAGTGTAGGTGGTCCTTCTGATGTCATCGAGATTTCTTTGAAATGTCCTACTATGGCACTTGTGTTCTTGTGCATTTCCATTAACTTCTCGGTATATAGGGCATCATTGTTGATAATATTGTCGTTTAAGATGTTTTCATACATCAAGCTTTCACTCTGACGTAAATTGTTATTTGACTTTAGTGTCCCCTCATGCTCGAATAGGCCGTCTAATGTGATAAAGACCACCTTTTCTCGATCTTTCTTGTCAATCTCAAATTGGCAATAGCCCGTTCGGAGGTCTATCGAGAAAAGCATTTCGCGCTTTGAAGTTGGTCCAGATTGTCGTGTATGCGTGGAAGATGGCACAAATCCTTCTTTGTAATTTTGTTAAGGTGACCATAATCAACGTTTAAGCGTAGGGTCCCATCTTTCTTCCTTACTAATACCGCGGGTGACGCACATGGACCTCTTCGATGGCTGAATGGTGTCCTCGCGTAGCATTTTGTCGACTTGTTTTTTCACGGCGTCGCGTTCACACGTGTAGACTCGGTACAGGCTTTGTCGAACTGGTCGGGCACTTTCTTCTGTTATGATGCGATGTTTCGCTACTGGGGTTCGTCGAATTCTCAGTGATGACGAGAAGCAGCCCTTGAAGAGCAAGAGCAGAGTCTTATAGTGGTCTTGCGTGCACTTCAAAAGACTCGGGTTGACGTCGAAGATTCGTTTGGGACCTCGATTCGTCGAAGCATCGAAGACAGAATCGAAGAGGGCGAATGAACTGCTGGCTTCCGCGAATTCTTCTGACCATCGTACTATGGTTGAGGTGCCTCTATTCGTGAGCGAAGTTTGTCAGCACCATCTCTGTTTTACCGTCTCGCCACTCATCTTTGCCTCTTGCGACGCAAATCTGACGGTTTAAAAGAAGGGGCTGATTACCCTCGACGACGCTTCAAGGTTTTCGGCTTTTTCGCTTCTAACGAAAATGAAGACGCTGGAGAAATACGGCACAATTACCTGCTCTTCTAGCACATTCACGGCATGGTTCCTTGGCGTTGTAGAAGTCAGCAGCGTGTTTTCTCATGTTAGCGTGATCGATTCAGTCCTAAGGTAGATGATGACGCCGTGTTGACTTGGAAAGTCCATCCCAAGTATCACGTCCCTGGAGCAATTTCGTAACATTACAAAACTCGCAGGGTTAGTCTGGTTATTGGTGGTGACTCTTGCTGTGCACATAATTTCGGGGCCTCGCCATGCAGTCCTCGCTTTTTTCAACTTCATCGCGAAGGGGCCACTGATGATGGAATAGCCGGCTCCAGTATCGACGAGAGTAGAGACGAGGTGGCCGTCGAATATTACGTCGAGGCCGCTGGTTCGTCGTCGTGTGTTGCGGTTGGGTCATGGCGTCAGATCACGGCTACGCCTATTTTTTCTGATGCTTCCACGTTGCTGCCTCGTGACGTCTTCATGTTACGAAGGTTGCACGTCAAAACCCTTTTCGCCCTGCAGTAGGCGCTTTCGATTGTGTTGCGCCGTCGTCGTCGTCGGCAGCGGGGGATGTTCGGTAGTTCGTCGTAACACAAACACGCCTACATCGGTTGCTGCACTTAGTTTTCCGGGTAAGGGCTTGGAGATCGGCCCCGAGCAGGGCACGTGTAGTGCCCGCGGTGTGGTGAGGCGTAGCAGCCTGGCGAGGGCGAACCATAAGTCCGTCGGGGTGTCGACTGCACTCCCGCGATGTAGTAGGTGATGTTATGCGGCCGTTTGCCACGTTGTGGCACGACACGTTGATGTCAAAGCCCTGTAGTCTTCTCTGTCGGTACTGGCAACATCGGTATGTGTGCCCGTGATCACCGCAGTGGCAGCAGAGCAGGCGACTGTCAGGTGCACACCAAAATCGGTTTTCTTCAATGCGCTGCGCTGTCCCGCTGGCGAAGGGTAGGACGTCGGTGGCGGTGGTGGCTGCAGTGGCGTCTGGCAACAGAAGTGCGACGGGATGGCATGCTTGCCCGGGTGTGGATGAGAGGCGGAATGGCGGGCTGCAGAAGCATAGCTCATTATTGGCAGCTGCGGTTCTGGAGGCTGAGAAACACCCCGTGATTTCTGCGTCTCCTGCCGTACGACATCCGCGATGGAGTCCACGCGAGGCTGCGCGGTAGGAAGCCGTTTTCGCAGCTCTTCTTGCATGATCACTCGGATCGTCTCACGCAAGTTGCCGGTTCTTAGCCCTTGGATGTATGCGTATACTATAGCTTGTAGACGAGAAAGTACGGTTGTATTGCCCTAGCCACATCTCGAGCGTTTTATCTATCGTAGATGCTGGGGGGTTCCTCATCATCCCCGCGATGTGTATTTTCTTGACTCTTCGCTTAAGCAGACGGACGTTCTTCTGCTCGGACATGGTGGGGTCAGCATGGCGGAAGAGGCGGTTCAACTCTTCCGTGAAAATAGTGACATTTTCATTGGGCAGCTGCATCCGGGTCTCCAGTAACGCAGCGGCCTTCTCTTTGCGAGCGACGCTCTTGAATGTTTGCAGAGATTCACAGCAAAAAAATCGCACGTTTTAAGTACAGACTCCCTATTCTCGGACCACGTTCTTGCTGCGTCTTCCAGATAAAAGTAGACGCAATGGAGCTTCTCTTCCGCATCTCACTGGCTGAGGGCGTCCACTCTGTCGTAGGTCTCTAGCAGGTCTCCAGGATTTTAAACGGGGACCTATGAAAAATCTGTGGTTCCCATAGCTGCTGCATTACGATCATGGGCTGTAGCGCAACAGTAGTCACTGTTGCCGCAGTCGAGGTCATGGCCTTGGTCTTCCGAGCATTGTATTGTAGGCACCCGTACTCCGGAGTTAAACCCTGCTGCCTGTGGCTCGTTCGGTGCCCATGGCTGGCATTGGTGTCTCCTTTGAAACGTGGGCTGGGTTCATGGCTTGATGGCAGTGTCCGGTACATGAACGAAGCAGCACCTTCACCAGAAGTCACGAGGCCTTGATGTGAACGAAGGTAGGTGACTCTGTGTCGAAGAAGAAACTATTTATTTGAGTCGAACTTGTGGCCACACAAGAAAGTAAGACACTGGTACTGATAGCGGTGAACAGGGCGTCACCTATCGATCGAGTGACAAGCAGAGAAGCGTGTGGTATATATACACTTGTCATCAAGCATTCAAGCATTATCGCTAGCGGTGACGTAGGTTCAAGAATAATCTGAAAGGTTCACGAAGTGGGGGCAACCGTAACAAAACGGTCTACTACAGCCTCGAAGCTTCTCTAACACCTTAGGCGCTGGTTACCGTGAACTTAGTGTAACAGGGCGATACCAAAACTTGAGAAAAGGAACGTGATCACATCATGACTGTCATGTTTAAACGTGTCAATTACTGTCCTCACCAGTTCACGTCACGTAATTTAAAAATTTGTTTCATGTGAAAAAATAGCGAAACGGCCACGAGTTTATCATGAGCGTGGCACGTAGTCATGTTGTTACGTGGCACGGAACTGACGATTATCATGTTTGCACCAGTCGTGCACCTTCGTCATTTAATAACATCCCATAATGCCAAATTGAGTATACGTGAAGCTTCACAAATGACCGTGAGCACACTGTGAGCCTGCTGTGTAGTCACAACTAGTCACAACATGAAAATCATGGCATGCATGTCAAGATTTTTCAGTTAGGGGTTGTCACTTATGTTCACTACGCAGTCGTGTCATACAATACAAGTTTTGAAAACTGTAATGCAAATGAAACCACCACAACAACAGCAAGACCATAAAATGTAAATCATGACATTCGAGACATGTATGTAATAGTTTTGATGTAATTATACTAGCCAATTATGTAGTCATACAGTCATGTTATGACCTTGGTATCGATAACATTATTGAGACGTCCAGGAAAGCTAAATGTCATAGGCAGATAGATAGATAGATAGATAGATAGATAGATAGATAGATAGATAGATAGATTCGCTTAAAGTGACCTATGCTCGCTAAGAAATGCTTCGCATTTGAAACCAGCTAAGCAACTTTGCCAAGATCGACTTAACGAAGAAGCGTTGCAGAATGGTCGAGTGCCAGCAAATAGCGAGCGCGTGCACGAGAAGCACGTGGCTTGAGGTAGCTAGTACAAGAGGACGAAGACGTTGACACAGAAACTCATGCGCTCTTCCGCTTGTGTGGCGTTTGTAGCCAGTGTGGCTTGTGCGTTTCTTGAGAGTAAAGTACCCCACTTTCACAAGGTTCTGTGTACTTTAAGAACGCCTACTAAGACAACAAGACATAGTTTAAAGGTCTGATTATAGCCTAAGTTCTAGTGATGCCAGTGACTAGAAAAAGAGGTACGTAGCTGCACATAGTGAACCTTTGTCAGAATCTATGTATATATTGTATGCTTAAATTGTACAAGGTTATGTGAAGCTCTTGTATTCAACACTAGGTCAATATATATTCTCGCACAGAGTTCGCCGATGTTAAGAACTGTTTTACTTTTTCTGCAGGACATGACGTAAAGTAAATAAAATTTTTTTGGGAACTAGTGAAGCTCCCCAGTACACTTCCCTTCATTCTTCACACGAAGATATAAAAATCGGTGGAACTGAACGTGGTTATCCAGTTCTTTACGCTAATGGACACTCACAATGATACAGAAACGTTGACTGCGGCATTTCTTCGCAGCGCTCGCAGGTATCTTGTTTTAGGGGCGAAGCTCCTTATAGCGGCACCCGTTCGTTCCTCGTAGTCATTGCAGTATGTAAAAATGATATACTTTTTACCTCCAAGGTTGTGACAGTGAGAGATTTCTTCTGTGCGTTGTTGAACAACAAGAAATAGTGCTCAATGTACATGCCAGTGGCTGCTAAAGGGGAATGAGAGACAGGAGTATTCGGCTTTTAGTTAACACGCAGCCAATGGCTGCGTGTTTTAGTTAACACGCAGCTATTGGCATGTACATTGAGCACTATCTGACAGGAAAAGGTTGCTACGTTATACTCGCTGGGCGTAAGCTCCTTGGTTTTAGAAAAGTTTAGCGAGCGTTGAGCCGCAGTGTGATGAATACAACGAACTAGTATATACCATGAACTCGAGGTGGTTAAAGGTGGGAAGTAAACGCGAAACGCAAGCCATAAGAAAGTGTTCGTGTGCCACCTCTCGTTTAGTCTTTGGAATGCCCGCTGGATGGCGGTGCTTCTATATGGGAAATATATGATGAAAAAATGCGAGATGGTGGTACATGGAAAGTTGAATAGATGGACGAACGGACACACGGACAGGTGCATGGATGGACGCATGAACGGACGCAGGGGCGGATGCATGGACGAACGTAGGGACGGACGCACGAACAGACGCACGCACGGACAGGCGGATGGACGCATGAATGGACGGGAGCAAGAACGAATGCATGGACGAATGCTTCGCCCCACTCTCCATCATTCACTCCGTGGATATGCTGCCAATTTTTTACGCTGTTGTTGTTGTCACTATTCTCCCAGGCAGTGATTTAAGCAGCACCTCATAGCCGTTCGACGGGATGCCCGACTGGTGAATAATTTAACAGCTCTTTTTTGACTGTTCAACTGGCGATATACAACTGACAGGTGGCTAAATGATTCCTTCGCTGTCGCTAGTCACCTGGTTACTGAGCAAATTTTGCAAACCAGTCGCACTTATCACTTCTCAACTCCCTTCCTCTCGATTTCACAGGTTGTGCTACAAGTGTTGCCGAATTGCAGAGACGAAAGTAGATAAGGAAAGCTGAATGCTGATAGTTGAAATGGACACTGCAAGTGAATACACGCAGAAAGATCGACGGCAAACTACCAACTAGTTTGTTGAATCACTGCGCGTCACTTGCGCACGAGCTCTAAGAGTGTTTTCTTTCGTGGTGCCAATTTAAAGTTTTACACATTTAGTTTCCTTTCTTTCCTTTTCACACGTTACGCCGGGCACAGCGTAATGCAAATTAGTGAGTATAAATACAGCCGGGCCCAAGTGCGGAATTGAGACCGTCCTGACTCTATGCGAGCTGCGCAACCTTTTGGTGGTGATAAGCTCGCATCTTATTAAGATAATTATAGATATAATGTATTGTAATCATCATCACATCAACAACAATAATCATATTCATCATCAGCCTCACTGCGACCAATGCAGCACAAACGCTTCTTCAATGTTCAACCAGTTCACTGACATAACTCCGTCCGCAGACATAACTTTATTTCTGTCTCTCACTGGCTTGCCTTCTCTGGGAATCCAGTCAGTTACCCTCAAAGACCAGCGGTTATCCCTCCTACGTGGCAAGCGCCCTCTCCATTACTTCTTTAACATTTCTTGTTCATAATTGCAACTAAAATATCCTTCACCCTGATTTTCTCCCTGACCCACTCTGCTATCTTCTTGTCTCTTAAGATTAGCCTTATTAGTTTTCTTACCTCAACTCGCAGCATCTTCTAGGTATTAAGCAGAAGCCTCTTTGTGCTCCACCCAATTTTTATTGTTCTTGTTATTTCAATGTCGTAGATTTGTTCCACGTTTACTACGTGTCCTATATAGACACTTTTAAAACTTCAAGTGCACTACTACCTATCTCTAAGATCCGCTCTCTTCTGAGGTTGTTGTAAGTTATTTTCATTTTTTGTAGATTACTTGTATGGCCTACCTTTCCGCTCTCCTTGTCTAGTTTCAAAATCATGAGTTGCAATTCGTCCCCTGAGTTACTAGGTTTCTCGATGTCATCGTAACCTGTGCTTCTCGATGCCATCGAGAGAGAAAACCTTATTAACCTGTGCTTCTCGATGTCATCGAGAAGCAGAGGTTACTAAGGTACTCTCCGCGAACTGTTATCGCTAACTCTTCCCGTTCTAGGCCCATAAAGCCTCCTATAAGCACGCGGTAATTACCATTAGAGAGATTGTATACCTTTATCTTACAAACTTTATTGTTATAATCTGTTGCTTTCTTTAAGAATTACTATGGTAGCAGTTGATCCACTGAAGATTTTTTCCAGGATATTCGTGTATGCTTTGTCAACGCCTCAAGAGCCACTCTTTGCATGACTGATGACATTTCTTCGAAATGAAATACCTTCTCGTATTCAATTGTGGTTGGGTGTACTCTGAGGATTCATTGCCTGATGAATAGTATCAATTTGATGAATTGTTGAGAAGCCTGTTCAAAATTCTGCCTAATGCTTTGGCTAATTGAATCCTTTTGTTGTATCAATTCAGTTAGCAATTACCTTCGTATATAGTTTGTGCATTACAGAGAGCCTGCTGATGGGCCTCTATTTCTTAAAACCTTGTCATCCATATTTCAGAGATTTGAGGTGATTTTTGCAAGGTAGTGGTATCATGCCCGTCCAAACAAGCTTTGCCAACAAGGAGGCTACTTTTTAAATGCGAAGCATTTCTTGAGAAATTTTGGTGACTTTGAGCGTATCTATCTATCTATCTATCTATCTATCTATCTATCTATCTATCTATCTATCTATCTATCTATCTATCTATCTATCTATCTATCTATCTATCTATCTATCTATCTATCTATCTATCTATCTATCTATCTATCTTTCTAGTCGCCTACGATATTTACATCTCTCAATAGTGGTATCGATACCAAACTCGGTATGACATAACATGATAGCAGGAAGGACATATTTGACTAGTCGAAACATGAAAATCAAGACATGTATATTATGAATGTCATAATTTACAATTTAGGGTCCTACACCTCTTGCGGTAGTTTCGTCCTCATGGCATGTTGCAAAACTGGTATGGTATGGCAAGATTGCATGGCAAACAAAGCGACAGACCCTAACATAAATATCATCACATGCGTGTAATGTAACAACATGACTACATGCCACGCTCATGATGTGCTCTCGCCCGTTTCGCTAGCTTCGCACAAAGCCACGTTGGTACTACAGTTAATGAATGGATGACAAAAGTATGTGACTGGTTCAAACATGCTAATCATGAAATACGTGTCATACAACAACATGATATGCCACACTGATGATGCGCTCGCGGCTGTTTCGCTAGATTCACATATGCCAAATGTGGTGTTACGTGACGCCAATGAATTACGAAGCTGTATGACTGGTGCAACCATGATAACCATGAGATGCGTGTCATGTGAGAAGATCACAACTTGCCATAGTCAGGGCGCCAATACATTTCGACGTGACGCGTTGCGCGTGCTCGCTGGTGTTCATTTCGTCGCGTCATGCCAGCGTTCCCGCGCTGGGCGCTGGTCCTGTCATATACTCGCAGGCGCGCACCCCACTGCTTTGCTTTGAGGCATGCGCGTTTCAGCGTGTCCGGCTTTCCTCATTCATGAAAAGAGGAAGACGCAGTGATGTCTAAGTAACGCATCTTGCGAAATGCAGCATGTCGCATTTCGCGCTGGTTGCCGTCAGGCCGCGCCGACGAACGCTGGTCACATCTGGAGTCAAGCTATTGAGCGCTCGCGTTTTGCTAACGTAACGTCGCTATGCTCAGTGTGCGCGCGCGTCAACGCTACGTTGGAGTATATTAGGCCCTTCTTGATGCGCTCGCGGCAGTTTTGCTAGCTCCATATAATACAAATTTGGTGTTGCGTGATCTCAATGAACGACGAATTATATGACTGGTGCAAACATGATAATCCTGGAACGCGTGTCACGTAAGAGCATGACAACATACCACGCTCATAGCGTGTTCGCGGCCGTTTCACTAGCTCCACATATAATAAATTTGGTATCACCTGACGTGAATAGATGACGAAAGTAGACTACACATCGAAAGATGATAATCATAAAACGGAAGTATGTGTGGCATCGTTTACTTCCACCTCGTAACATTGTGCTGTTTTAAAGTGACATATGAACAATTCTCATTCGTGCTTCGCATATAATCAATTCCCACTCCACGTGGGATCTGCCAATTTTTCTAACACAATCTGTTTTCTGTCTTTCAGCAGATTTGATGTTACCTAATCCCTACCAGCAGTTTTGCATCTTTGCAAATCCTCTAATACTTTGGTGGCTTCTTTTGTCATGACTGGTGGAATGTGATATGGGTTACAGCCAGTGATTACAATATGTTCGTGGTTGTCCCGCATATGGTATAGATCTCTGTAAAAATCCGCCGCTATTCTAAATCCCTCAGCCGCATAGGTAATTACTGCGCTTTCTGTAAGTGGTTAAAAAAAGGAAAACAGAAATTAAGGACTCTTAATCTTGGCGTGTAAAAGTTGAACACGCAAGCGAAATCTGGCTCCTGGTGCACTCTTCAAACGCTAAGTGCATACTTTTTATTATGTTTTGTTACATACAAACACATGCACACAAACACGCACACAGTAAATTGGACCAGCGCGCCATACTATCACCGAATGGGCCAGTTTTCGTCGTGACATTTGTCCAATCGAATGCGTTAAAGGGGCCCTGAAAAAAGTTTTCAACTTACAATGGAAAGAATGCACCAGCAAAGTTTATTGCGTCACGACTTCAACGCCGCGCAAATTTTAAGAATCCGTCCAGTGCGAGTGGAGTTACATAGGCTTGTCGCATGCTGTAATATCATTATCTCTTCTCTCGTCCCGAAAAAAAGCGCTGGAAGCTAAGCAGGGAGGGGTGGCAGGGCAAACAAACTACCACACCTCGTGACCTTGTGTGCTTTTTTTTTCTTAGAATGCGCCGCTTTTTCTGTGTGATCACGCACGCACGCATGGACAAGTAGTGGTCTTCCGCGGCTTTTTCAGTAACTAGATTTTTCTGTCACAGGCGCACAGACGATTTTTCGCTCACAGCCAACGGAGTCGACGCCGGTGGTGGGTTTTCTGGGACACGAGCTCTCTAACGCGATCGGTTTAAAGTGCCGTAACTAACTGTCTATCTTGAGGATGACACCTCAACAGCTCGGCACCGGGAGGGGCTAATGGGAATTAAAGAGATAGTGAAGAGAAAATTGATGACAGGATTGTAAACAAATATTGGCGGACCCTTAAGCTTCACATTTAACAGTTAAATGTGGTAGCGAAATTCGGCCGCAGTGCTCCCTTCAACCACGAAATTCATGCTGAATAATATGTTTTGTAACACACACACACACACATACGCACACACACACACACACACACGCACGCACGCACACACACACACGCAAGCACACACACACAGAGAGAGAGAGAGAGAGAGGGAACAGCTTTAATCTTTTAGGAAAGGTCGAAGTCAGAGAACGTTCGCTTTCACTTCCGCTCATCGTCTAAAACCCGGAAGTGAGCGAACGTGAGTGCATGTGCGCGCAAAGCACTCCCTAAGATTTATCCCATTTTACAAATTCGAAAAGTGTGGTTGCAGCTTAGTGGACACTTAATTTGTTTTCTTTCTCACAAAACCAAAAGTGCTTCAAGTTCTGGCAATCTAGAAAACAAGCGTTATTTTTTTCTAGCCAAATTAAAGGGGGTTGACAAATAGGCACCATCGTTTTTATCTGAACACAGCTTCTTCAGAACATATGATAATGACAGTGATAATGATTATGACGGAAGTCTTTACTTCATCGACAAATGGTTGAAATATGGTGGATCACTGATTGCTTTTGGTGGCTTTGGCTTTCGGACACCTCTGTGACGCATGCTGCATCCCGCAGCCGTACTTTCCCATCAATATTATGAAAGTCAGTCTTAGAAACGTTTCAGATCAATTTCGAGTCTCCTCTAAAAAATGCGTAAACCCAAAATAAGCACCAGATTAATATTCAGGTTTCGCATTTATGAGGAGCTGGTAGTTCTTTCATTGCAATACATACTTACGTTGAAAGCTTCAAAAAACTGATTTTTTATTACCCAAACACGTTTTCAGAAAACAATAGGAACAAGAAAATAGATAGAATAGGTGCATACACTCATACCTCATTGCACTAACTATGTTTACGTTGCTCTACCGCTTGTAACTTGGAAATGAAGGATTGAAGGATAATAAACGCTTATTCAGCCATAAGTTGCGGAATACTGTGTGGATAATGAATGCGTGTAATGCTGCACTGTTTATAGAGATGGCTGACTCTTGGCTTCTGATAGCCTGTTCGATGGGTTGCGCAAACCACATTCGGTTTGACAGTGTGTCCTGCTAACACTCAATTCGCCCAAACAGTATGCGTGGGGCTGTGGCACGCATATGCGTGTCGGTTTTGGTTTCCTTGTGCAGAAGTAGCATTAGAATACATTTTTCATGGCATCTGTCCTGGTGACCTCAAGCTTGGGCATGTGTTTCCCAGTGGTTAGAGCCAGCTCTTACATGACTGCCTTTGGTAAAATCAGGATTGTGGTGACTGTTCGGTAGGAAGGGCTACGCAACATGTTTGCCATCATAAAACGAAATATTGAGAAGCTGAAAGGCAGTAGGCGCAAAAGCATCTGTTTCGTAAATTCCGTCATTAACGACATTGACGCCCTTAGGAATGTGGAACATAGCTACTTCTCAGCTGCGGTGCCTTCTACAAGTTGTAGACAGGCCACCTTGTTACTGAAACCCTTACTCAACAGGGGACGACGACAACGTGTGTATTTCATAGAACGCTTGTACCCTTGTCTCAAATTTTCTATTTGTTTTACTGCAAATTCTAGGAGCTGCCTCTCCTTCCTTGCGAGAATGTATGAAGAAGCCTCCCAAGATTTTTGAGGTGGACAACCGCTACGTCTGGCAGCGGCTAGGAAACGTGGGACCACCTCAAGTGGCACAGACAGCGAGGCAACGGAGCTCTATTTCGACGGTTTCGAGTCATCGAATGACGACTACACAGTCGCACATGAGCCGCAATGCAAAAAGAAGACTGCTACAAACATCGTCGACGGCGAGTATATCCACCGTGCAGGCTACCGCGCAGCGTTGGCCACACAGCATACTCTTCATGGCTGTGGACCCTTCACCCAACCTACGGTGGCTTAACAGGCAAGTCCTCCCTGCATACCTCGAAGGACTCGTTCCAAATGAGAATAAAGACGTCAGGATCAACTCACGGAAGAATGTTCTGGCAGTTGATGTTCTACACCGTAGTGCGCTGCAAAGCCTTCAGAACATCTCGGAAATCGAGAGAGTCACAGTTAAATCAGTTATACCCACTGACTGTAAGGACAGAGTGGGCGTCATTTATGACGTGGACATTTCCATTCCCGCTGACAATTTCCCAATCTTGATAAATCCAACTACAGACGACATCCTCATCAAGCACATCGCCAGGCTTGGTCAGTCACGATGCCTGAAGATTGTTTTTGAGGGAGACAATCTTCCCCCACACGTCAAAGTTGGCCACGTTTGCCACTGCAGGTCCGTCCATACATACCGAAGCCCCAGCAATGCTTCAGATGTTTCAAGATGGGACATATAAAAGGAGTATGTACCAGCAATGTCGTGTGCCTGCGGTGTGCCGAACCTCATTCAGAAGACACCTGCCACGCAACTGCGTTCGAATGCTCCAATTGCCACGGCACTCATAAAGCGTCGTCTAAAGATTGTCCACAACGCGCAATGCTGAAACGTATGGTGCGCGACACTTCAACGCACAAGGAAGCCGCTGCTACTGTCAGGCGACGTCGGCTCCACCGCAGAAGATCATCGCGCAACGTGACATCTGCCGATAGAGACACGTCATCTCAAGCAAGAAGAACTGGTCCCCCATCGTCAAGCTCTGCGAAGACGGATACACCGAAAACAGAATCAGGGTCAAGACTCCCACCTCATGAAGAGCGGCCGTCACTTCCACGAACACAGCCTGTTTCAGAGGTGCATCGAATCCCGCCAACTTCAATGCCATCACGAACCACTGATGAAAAGACAACTTAGGATCGCCAGGTCATCAACATGTTGCACACCCTTATGAGCGCAATGCGCATGCTCCTAAGCAACACGAACACCCCATCAGCGCAGAGTTCACTCCAAGTGCTGGACACTTTGAGTCCGGTGCTTGCAGCTCTAAGGTAAAACGATGGCCCGCAACATGTTATCCTTCGAGAGGAGGTCAAGAACGCATCTGTTCTTCAGTGGAATGCCAGAGGACTTAGGGCGCGTATGTCCGAGTTCCGGCAATATGTATTCACGAACCAATTCTCCATAATTGTGAATTGTGAACCGAACCTGTCAGCTCAGGTGAGACTGTCTGGATATGAGTACTTTATGTCTTCTACCCACGGAGAGTGCAGCAAGGTCGTTGTGTTCATATGGCGCATCTTAACTTATGTTCATCACCCTGTACTCCCTGGTGAAGAAAATCAGTACGCTTGCCTAACAGTAAAAAAAACAAAAACACCACATTCACAATCATCGGAGCCTACTTTCCTTCCTCAAGTCCTCTAGACCGTGAGCGCTTGTGCGGAATTTTGAATTCAACTCTCCAGCCATGGGTGATGACTGGCGACTTCAATGCCCACCACTACTTATGAGGAAGCTCCAGGGTCAGTACTAGAGGTAGACAGTTAGTGTCTTTCGCTTCTGAATGTGAACTTATCCTCGTGAATGACGGCAGCAATACTTATCTGCGCGGATCGGCCTATAGCAGTTGCCTGGACCTCACTTCCGTCTCACCTCGTTCGCCAGCAGAGTGCACTGGTTTTTGGATTTGGAAACAAGGGGTAGTGACCACATCCCAACATACCTGAAGATTGACGGCTTTCCAAGTCTGAAATCCTCCAGAACCGTCCAGTGCCCCGATTGGCAAAAATACGAGATAACCATGGAAGACTAAGTTGGCGCCTCACCTTTCAACCTAGTGGACGTGCATCACAAAAAGAATGCCAAAGAAAAATCCCTGGATCACTCGGGACACATTACGTTTTAAAAGGCAATTAAAAAGGCTAAAAAAGCAACAGTCACGCAAATGCACTTCTTGTAGAAAAACAAAAATATCTGAAATTTGCTGCAAGCTCCAAATTCAGCTGACTGAAGATAAAAACCGCTGTTATAGTGAGCCTCTCCCAAGGTTTATAGCCACAACCCCTGACAAATTTTGGCAGACAATCAGTCGAACATCTTCAGTCTGTGACGTGTTCGATATTAACGGTGTGCGAGTAAACGATGAATCTATTATTTCTAATGCATTTAACAAGCACTTAAATCTGTCTTTGTGCAAGACAATGGTTCACTTCCGATATTTGAAGCAAATTTCCCCCCCATGTCAGACGTAGTAATAAGTGAAAAAGGTATTCTTAATATGCTTTTAAAGCTTGATGTAAAGAAGTCGCCAGGACCAAACAATATCCCGAACATGTTCTTACAGCGTTACGCAGAATGGACTTCAAAATATTTACATGTTTTCTTTTCGAGATCTTTACATGAGGGCAAATTGCCGAGTGACTGGAGAACCGCCAGAGTGAAGCCATTGCATAAGACAGGACCCAAGCATATGATTAGTAACTACCGTCCAATTTCTTTAACATCAACTTGCTGCAAATTACTAGAACACATTATGCACAATCACATATCTGAATGTCTGGAAACACATAGTGTACCAACCAACTGTCAACATGGGTTCCGGAAGAGATACTCTACCTACACCCAGCTGGTACAGACAGTGCATGACTTTTCTATCTCTAATAATAACGGCAATGAAACCGACGCCATTTTCATGGATTTCTCCAAAGACTTTGATAAAGTTTCACACCAAAAATTACTTTTCAAACTAGACAAAATTTTCAGGAACAACCAATTACTTAAATCAATCTTGGCATACCTATCAAACCGGGAACAGTTTGTTAATTTTAAAAACAGCAGCTGCTGTAGGCTAACGGTTAGCTCTGGCGTCCCCAGGGTTCGGTGCTTGGTCCCATCCTCTTTCTGGTATATATTAATGATATAATTGTCAATATTCCTGTGAAAATGAAACTTTTTGCAGATGATTGCGTAATTTACTCTGAAATAAACAGCATGTCAGATCAATTTCTTCTAAACGATGCCCTTCAAAAAGTTATCTCGTGGTGTGACCAATGGCAGATGGCTGTAAACTTCGATAAAACTGTAGTCATGAGAATTACCCAGAAAAAGAATCCTTTTGTCTTTAATTACTCTGTGAACGCAATCACTCTGAGAGAAGTAACTCAATATAAGTACCTCGGTTTATGGATAACTAATAATCTTAATTGGAATAAGCACATTGATTTTGTGATTGTTGCCGCGAATAGAAAGCTTTTCTTTCTTAGACGAGCGCTGAAACTTTCCACTCCTAATGTTCGTTTACTTGCGTACAAATCAGTAGTTCGACCAGCATTCGAATATTGCGTCGTTATCTGGGATCTATGCACAAAGACAAATATCAGCAGGCTGGAAAACGTACAAAAGAAGGCTGCGCGCTACATATTTAACAAATTTGGGCGCACTTCAGTTACCGAACTTCTACGGCGAGCCGACTTACCGTCGTTAGCACACAGGAATCTTTTATCGCGACTGAAGTGTTTCTATCAAATAATCAAGGGGCATTATAAAATAGATTTTCAGATGTGATTTCATTTTCAGCTGGGTACGCGACCAGACAAAGACACCAACTAACAGTCACTCCCCATCGCAAACGTACTAACTGTTATAAGTATTCCTTCTTTCCCCGAACTATTTCCGATTGGAATGAACTTCAGAATTCACAAGTTCTACAGCCTTCTCTAAGTTTGTTTGAGTGCCACCTTAATTAGCATTGTATACCAATCCTCTGTTTTTGTAAGAACTTTTTGTACCTGAGAACAAGAGCCATCTGTGTTGAATTGTCCAGTTGTTGTAAACCATGTATCCTTTTTATGCACTGTAACCCACCTACTAAAATCCCTATCAGGGATCGCAGTATTTATAAATAAATAAATAAATAAACAAATAAATAAATAAATAAATGAAGAGTGCCCTACAGTCAACGACGCGTTCGCTTCCGGTGAGCTCATCTCGCACTGATATGGACATTGATCTCGAGAATTTCCGAGCGATTCGTCGTCGTGCAGAATGATGTTATACACGCACGAGGTCGTTTGATAATTTGAGAGTGGCCAGACACACACAAAAGAAAATACAGCGTCACATGGACAAGTTGGACAAGTTACGATGGGTATCTTTTTGCGAGTTTTTGGATCCCAGAAAGCCTCTGTCACCAATCCGGAAAACTGTCCAGGGTCTTCGTACAACCATTACTCAGCGCTACCCATTAAAATCCCTGGCACTTCACTTACGCTGCGAAGAGATTGATGTCGCAGGCTCTTTCTGTCGAAGGATTGCCTGCGGGTCTAATTCAACTTGGACAAAGACTCCCGACTTTTCTGTACCCTCACGTGATCCCCAAATGGAGATTTCGTTTTCAATGGACGAACTAAAGGCTGCGCTTGCTTTGTGTAGGCGTTCTTCAGTGCCAGGACCTGACGGCATCACTTACCGCGCTCTGCGTCACCTAGGAGATCAAGCTTGGAAGGCACTCTTGCTGCTGTACAACGACTCCTGGCAAGCTGGCATGGTTCCACAGGAATGAAAGTCAAGTCGCCTGATTCCACTTCTCAAAGCCAGCAAGTCACCTCAAGATATTTCCTCTTACCGCTCGATTGCCCTCGCGAGCTGTGTGGAAAAAGTTATGGAAAGGATGATTTTAACGCGTCTGGAATGGTACTTAGAGTTCTACGAAATATATCCAGATGCCATGTCAGGGTTCAGACGAGGCCGCTCATCAATTGACAATGTAGTTGACTTGGTGACATATGTAGAACACCAGAAGACCTGCAAACGGTTATCTGCTGCTCTGTTTCTTGACGTTAAAGGGGCATACGACAATGTCACCCACGAAGCTATTCTCAGCGCACTAGAAGGAGTGGGACTCGGTGGCAGAATATATACGTGGGTTCAGAGCTACCTACAGAATAGATCATTTCACGTGCAGACAGAGAATGGCCCGACACCCGAGTATTACTGCAGCCGAGGAGTCCCACAAGGCGGAGTGCTAAGCCCGACGCTGTTCAACCTAACACTCATTGGACTATTTGGCAAGCAACCAAGCTGTGTACGACTTTCCATTTATGCTGTATACATCTGTGTGTGGACATCAGGTGTGACTCGACTTCAACTTCGCGCTCGACCTCAGAAGGCAGCATCAGTGACATCACACCACCTACGCGAACAAGGGCTCGAAATCGCAAGTGCAAAGTGTGCAGTCGTGGCTTTCAACAGAAAACCAATGTCCGCTTACGGCATATCAATTAACGGGCAGTTGATGTCATGCAGCCGGAGTCACAGGTTCTTAGCAGTCGTAACCGAACGAAACCTGTTTCGGACACCCCACGTAAACTACGTGAAAAAGCGGCTGATGGCCATTTGTCACTTATTCAGGTTTCTTGCCGGGGAAAGTTGGAGAATGTCGGTCGAGTCTATGTTACAGCTGTACAAGGTATTATTTATTGGATTTCTGCGGTATAGCCTACCTGTTATATCTAACACGTACAAAACGAACCTGCGCACAATACAAAATATTCAAGTCCAGGTGCTTACGATATGCCTTGGTTTTTCCCGCTGCGCATAGACAGCTGAAATAATTGCCATTGCTCAGTACTACTCGATCATGACGCACATCACCATTGAAAAGATGCGTACGTATCTCAGGCAACATGCTAAAAATCCTTCCTCCCACTTGGGAACCTTTGCTACTGAGAGGCCTCGCACGAAATTTAGTGCAATTGTCTGTGCACATCGTGCGTCGTTTACGTCAGGTTTTACGCCTGCTGAGAAATTGGTGTATCCTCCGTGGTGCCTGAACACTTCCGCAATTACGCGTTTCAATTCCAGGAATACAGAAAAAAATTAAATTTGACTTCATCAGCCCTGAACCAATTGAGCTCAAACCTTCTGTACAAAATGTACAATAACCACGTGCACATATACACCGATGGCTCAACCACAGCGTCTGGTTCTGGCGATGCCGTGGTGATTCCAGCTAGAGAAATCACTCTGCGAATCAAACTGTCACACGCCACTACGTCTACGGCGGCAGAACTTGCGGCTTTGCGTGGCGCCCAAGAGTACATCAAATCTTAGAGACCGAGTAAATGGGCTGTGTTTTCCGACTCGAAACCGGCCCTACAGAGCATTCAGTCAGTACTTCGACAAGGTTGCCATGAACAGTTAACTTATGAAGTTGTCAAGCTTTTTCACCACGTCACAGAAACAGGCCACGAGGTCAAGTTTTAGTGGCTTCCTGGCCATTGTGGGATCAGTGGCAATTATTCTGCAGACAACGCGGCTTGCACATCGAACCAAGAAGAGCACATCCTTCCGATCCTTTTGTCAAGGACTGACGCTGCAAAGCAACTTCGTCACCTGGCACGTAGTCTGTGTCTGCAGAAGGGGAACACCCCAAGCATAAGACATACGAGAATCTACCAAATAAACCCTCGACTGGAACTTCGACCTCCATCCGGACGTCGTCGAAGTGAAGCTTCGCTTCTTTGTGGCCTTTGGTTGGGGGTTGCCTTCACAAAAGCATATAGAACCCTCATCGGATTGACCGACAATGCGGAATGTGACGTCTGCTGCGCAAAAGAAGACATGAACCATCTGATATCCTAATGCCCCCGATTTGCCTCCGAAAGACAGAAGCTTTCGGACGCATTGCGACAATTGGACGATCGGCCACTCTGTATGCAGATGCTACTGGAACACCGTCCTCGCCTTTCGTCGGCTCATAAAGTAGTCAAAGCTGTCTTGGGCTTTTTGAGGACTACAAGCCTATGTGAACCCTTTAACTTTTGTGTAGTGCCACCGCTGCAGACGCGCCAGCCGATTGACTGACAATCGTCTTTTTTTCTCTTTCTTTCTTCTCTTTCCCCTCTCTTTCATCTTTATGCCCTCTTCCCATTCCCCCAGCGTAGGGTAGCCAACCGGACATGTGCCTGGTTAACCTCCCTGCCTTCTCTCTTGTTGTTCATCCCCCCCACTTACTCAGCATAAGAGTCTTGTCTCTGATGGGGGCCTGGGGTCACAGTATTGAACTCCAGCCATGGTCACCGCGTTTCATAGGAAAGGAAGTGCTGGAGCCTCATGTACTTGTATAGAAATAGGTTCAGGTAGATCAACACCACATGGTTCGAACTGCCGGAGCCGTTGATCACGGTGCCCCGCGTTCTAGTGGGCTGAATTTGAAATGCTCAATGCGAATAGTTTTATAATAATAGTATTATTATCCTTATTGTCGATAAATAAAATTATTAAATAGTATATTATTATAATAATAATATTATTTATATTATTATTATTAATATTATTAAACCAAAACTATTTTAAATCGCCATTTTATAAATCCAGAAAAGGAAGAAAGGCATACTTGAGTGAGCTTTCGGTGAATATGTAATAGAAAAAATATATAATTGCAAATCGGTTCAGCAGAATATAGCAAGGTGGCAGAAAGGTTAGAAGAATGGAAATGTAATCATTGGGAATCTCAACAGAATTCTTTGCGGCTTCGTGCTACAAAATTGAAGTTGTAAATTTATATTTTTAAAGAAAGAAAATTCCAAAACATGGCAATATCTTTGGCGGGTGACATTGCTTTTCCTTAGCGTTCACATAGAAATCTTCAATGTTGCGTTTTCCGACGCAGCAAAAATTGCCGTGGTGATCTCGTTTAACTGACATTGTGAGCACCCGTGTTTTTCCGTTATTTTTTTGTTTTGTCTTTATGCCTCAGTTTGTTCATAATACTATGGCTGGTTGTCGGCATTTGTCCACATTCTCAATAAGAGAGGAAAGTATCAATACTAATTAGACAAAAACAACAGCATATGATACTATAATCGACATCTGCAGGAATGATCAGAGTAAAATTTATTGGGTAAAGCTTAGGAAAGATAGCCACTGGCCAGAGTTTATAACTTTCAAACGTCAG
Organism: Rhipicephalus microplus; assembly: GCF_043290135.1. Lineage (NCBI taxonomy): Eukaryota > Metazoa > Arthropoda > Arachnida > Ixodida > Ixodidae > Rhipicephalus > Rhipicephalus microplus. Next base: position 165,940,079 of record NC_134702.1, on the reverse strand, counting down.
TTAATAACTTTTGATTTGGCCGCTGAACTTGGATACGCGGACGTAAGCAAGTTTTTGAAAATAAATATAAAAACACAAAAATTTGAATAATTGAAAAACATAAAATGAATATATCAGTCGCATGGGTGGCGACCGAACCTGCACTCTAAAAAAATATCGAGTAAAAAGGGTGTCTTTTTCTCCCACAACAATATTCGTCATCAGGCTTCCGTGCGCTTCCTTTCTTGAAAATTCGGCGCTGGCCACTTTTTTAACGAGAATGCAATGTAACCCTGATAATGGGCCTGTCGATCGTGACCGGAATGTACCGGGCGCGATCCGATAGCGCAAGGATGGAACGCAATATAGACGACGATTACTGTTGTGGGACGAAAAGACACCCTTTTTACTCTCTCTTTCTTTAGAGTGTAAACCATAGGGAAAGCCAGGTATAGGGTTCACAGACTAAATAATTTCAGTCACAGAGAGACTAAGCAAGGCAAAGGTATTTATATGAGAAGTACTTCGTCTGCACATATATGGAGAGATTTAACAGATGGCAAGGATTTGTTCCCCTGAGATAAGCCACTGAACAGTTTCTAAAAATTATAGCGGTAGATGGCATGCATTTATACCTGTTACAAGTTGGTTACATTGGTAAACATCTACTCGCGCTGTTCAGCATATTGAGCACTCTCAGAATGGGACTGTCAACCAGGTTTTTCACTTCTATTTCAATAAAGTTATTCTGCTTAGCAACCTCAATATCAGCTTTTACTCCTCGTTTAGACGAGAAAAATCAACAGAAGCAGCACCCGATTGGAATCACGAGTGACGAAAGCAAGCACAAACCGACCAAGTGGATACCCGCTGTTGGCGCCGAATAATACGGATAAGTGGGAGAAACTGCAACTCAAATCTGTATTCATAAGGGTAAGTGCTCTATTGTATTCGATTTTATTGCACATAGTATAATTTCACGTGTGAACGACGCTATCCTAAATTTAGAGTAACGTCTCACTAGCCTAGACAACAATAGACAAAGTTGGATAATAAAATTTTCATAATCTTCTGCCGAAGAACAGGCAATTCACAAAATCCTGGCGGTTGAATTTTTCAAAAGAAATACTTTTATTTTTCTCGGTTTAGCATATATTTTACCACCTGACTGTACGTATGGAAAACTTTACTCTACTGAAAAAACCTACATAATTCTATACAGGATCCGTATGCTTCAATACAGGAGTTACAGGAGATAATACAGGAACTGTAGGGAACCAAATGGGGGCAAATAGGTGTTATACAGGACCTATATGGTGGTTTGTAGAAGCTGAATGGGACCTGGGAAGGACATATAGGTGTATGTAGGAGCTATTTAGGGATTATGGGTTTGGTATGCAGGTCCCATCTAGCACTATATAGGAGCTAATGGGGCTGAATGGGGGCCATACATAGGGCTTGATAGGACTCAATGTACCCTTGATAGTCAATGTAGGACATGAATAAACTTATTAGACCAAATACCTAAGTACGCATCACATTTTTGTTTTTTTTTGCGTTGAAGGGTCTAAAATACTCAGTTTTTCAGCTCCAATAGTTGGCTGTACACAACCTCAAGAAATAACCAATTTTAACTAGTACATAACATGACATAACACAGCAAATATGTGCTAAAGTATAACAGTTAAGTATATCAGATAATTACCAAAGTACTTTAATTTCATTTGACCACCTTAGTTGTAAACGTATTATATTTGCACAAGTAATGCTGTTCAGTTTATGAAAAAACAATAATGTAAATGTTGTATTTTTGCAATGAATAATCTTTCCATGAGAAATCTCTAACAGTAAATAGTGATTGGGTAATTTCCTATTATATGAACATACACAAGAAGATAAAAGACAATTCATTCTTATATTCAGGAGAGATAGACAAAGTCTTGCTCACATGCTCTGTCATTGTACCAAGGCACAAATCACAAGGGGCCATGCAGGACTACCAAGGAAGAGTGCGAATGGGCTCTACGAAGCTTGGACCTCGAGGCATAAGTGCACACGACACAGTCCAGGGGCAAGGCGTCTCTGTTCTGACATAGCAAATGTGCTCTCTGTGCAAATACACACACTGAAAGATATCAATAAAGTCATCAATCGATACAAGTAGAAAATAATTACACACAACACATTAAAAAAGGCATTGCAATACTGGTGTTGTTGAAACAAAACTACATCAAATATTCAGATCAATTTTCCATGCACTGCTCGAAATAGTCGATCTGAGAGTTTGGTTGGCTTTGGACAAGCTTGTTCACTTGTGAACGGTATTTGGCAGAGTTTATTCCTCAGAATGAGAATAAGAGCAAATAATTATCAAAATTTACCTTCGTGTGCTTCCTTCCAAGCCTTTGAAAACAGCTTGTTGTACATATGCGTGAAATTATCTTTACCACTGGCCCACTAACTATTTCTCATGATACTCATGTCTTACAACAAAACTGGTTCAACTATTCAGTTTAATTTTCAACACATTACTTTAAATAGTTGAATGAGTGTTTGGGTGGCACAAGCTTGGTTGCTCGAGAAATGTATTTCGTTGTGTACTCAAAAGCTAAATAGGAGCAAATAGTTCTCAAGATTTTGTTTCGTGTGCTTTCATCTGAACCTTTAGAAACAGCTTGTTGTACGCATTCATGTACCGCATCATTTCAACTGAACAGCTAATGGTCAAGGTACTCATGTCTTGCAAACAAGAGTGACTTAAGTTGTTGTTTCGAGCTTCCACGCATTGCTTTAAATGGTTTATCAGTGTGCTTGGTGGCACAAGCTTTCTTCTTCCTGATACTTGGCTGGGCTATCACAAAGAAGGTGCACAATAGCAAATAATTCTCCACGCTTTGTTTAGTGCACTTCTGTCTGAACCTTTGAAAACGGCTTGTTGCACGCTTGCGTGTACAGCATCATCCTCATTGGACGGCTATTTGTAACGGTATTCACGTCTTGCAAACAAAAGGGGCGCAAGTTTTCATTTTGAGTTACCAGGTATTGCTTGAAATTGTTGATGAGTGTTTTTGTGGCACAAGAATTCTTTTCTGTGATACTTGGCTGCGTTTATCACTCAGAAGGTGGACAAGAGCAGATAACTCTCCACGCTTTCTTTTGTGTGCTTCCATGTGAAGCCTTGCATGAAAACATGAACAGAAAATTGAATGTTTTCATCTTGCTTCAAGAACACAAGTACTGCAACACACATATAGTTCTCTGCTTGGCAGAAAGGTTTCATGCATACGTGAAATAAGGTGTAACAAGCTGTTTTGTAAAGCTCAGATGAACGCACACGGAATGAAACATTAAGAAATATTTGCTCTTGCATACCTTCTCTGTGGTAACCAAGGTGAAATACTGATCACAAAGAAGAAAGCTTTTGCCACTAAAACAGTCTGAATAACTTCAAGCAATGTAAGAGCTGAAATAAAAATTCCGGCAATTTATGTTTGCAAGACACAAGTGCAGTGACATGCTGTAAAGTAAGACGATGCTTCCATGCAAGCGTACAACAAGCTCTTGTCAAAGGATCACATGCACGCACACAAAACAGAGCGTAGAGAATTAGTTCCTCTTTCTAACATCTCAGTGATAAACAGAAGCAATTATTCTAGAGAAGAGTTTTTGAGCCACAACAACACTCTCATCAACCATTTAAAGCGATACGTGGAAGCTAGAAAAGCCCCTCTTGTTTGCAAGACATCAGTATCGTTACAAATAGCTGTCCAACGGGGATGATGCTGTACACGCAAGCGTGCAACAAGCCGTTTTTAATGGTTCAGATGCAAGTGCTCAAAACAAAGCGTGGAGAAATATTTGCTATTGTGCACCTTCTCTGTGACAGCCCAGCCAAGTATCAGGAAGAAGAAGGGTTGTGCCCCTAAACACACTGATAAACCATTTAAAGCAATGCGTGGAAGCTCAAAACAACAACTTGGGTCACTCTTGTTTGCAAGACATGAGTACCGTGACCTTTACCTGTTCAGTTCAAATGATGTGGTACATAAATGTGCATTGTTTGAAATGTGCTATCTGAGTAATTGTGTGACACAATTTTGCGCATTTTCTGTTTGCCTGTTTTGTGTTTTCTTCAAAGGCCTAGAAAACGACATTCGAAGACATCTCTCATTTTATTCAGGGACGTAATCTTGCAATGCGATGCAAGCATGGTTTAAAAAAAAACTTTGGTGTAGTGTAACTTCAGATAGAATTCAGTCTCCAAAGAACTGAAGAGAATTGTCTAGTGCTTGCCTTCTTTATTTATTTTAAGGAAGTCTTACACTTATAAAACAAAACTAAGAAATACTTTAGGTCAAGCTTGAATTTCCGTAATATTATGGCAATAGAGCCTTCTAACTAGTGAATTCTTGTGTGTGGCTTCGACATCAGAGTATGTTAATAATAATTAGCACTCATGAGAAACACTGGATCCCTCGCCAGTAGGAGTCACATAGGGAAGCATATTGGGTTGTTTCTTGTTTAACTTAATATTTACAAGATTGTCAGTATCTATTACTCATTTTATTTTGCACACTTATGCATGGGCGTCAGTATGGGGAACGAATGGGGAAGTTGTCCCCCTCAAGCCTCACTAGCACTTGCAACCACCCAAGCTACGGCAGTGCTTTCGCCCTACACCAGCCATATGCACCCCCCAAGAGAGAATCCTGCCGATGACCATGCACTTATGGCACTGATAATACAGTTGTGTGTGAGAGCTGATCTCAAGGCGTGTGCTCCTGGGCCATGCGGCTGCGCTCTCTGCGTTGGAGTCGTAACCGATAGATCGAAGGCAAGAGAGTAAATGCGGAGTCTGTAGATATCAAGAGCGACTGCAGCCTCGTTTTCTTCCTCAGTCACGAAGGCTGTCTCCCCACCCCTCGTTTTCGTTTTTTATGGTCGAAGTTTGTGCGCATGCAGTGCGGCTGGCTTCACTTGTCGTAAAGTGGCTGTAGGTGGTCCGCTTATTTCGCGGCACCTTGAACGCATTTAGTGGTGTGCGTGAAGCTTCAGCACTGGCAGTTTTAGTGGCAACATGTAGCGAAATAATGTTACGTTTCTGCAACTGCGGACTGCACGTGGCTGCAGTTAGCATTGCTTCAACAAGAAGCTGCGCGTAGAATTCGCGTTATCGAATATCGTAATCTTCGTAGAATTTTTGGTTAGTAAAAATGGAGCGTGACTGGGGAGAGTGCACCCGAAATTATTGTGGCTGATACGAGAAGGATCACTTTTTGACCACGGGATAAAGCATGTGCTATGAGAGGAATCACTGACTTGCAGCTCTAGAAACATTAAAATTGTGCCAGCCATGTAAAACTCCAGGTGTTTGGTTAACAGAAAGTTGCTGGGGGATGAGCAGGCCAGTCTAGTGCGTTAAGCTGTCTCACGTTTTGATTATTATTCTTACTAGCAGCACTTTAAGGAAGCTCCACGTTATTCGAAACAAAGCTTTACGCATCATTTACAACTTAGCCATAATTAATTCTTCTCCACAGCTCAGCTGTTTTTACACTATTACTTACGCTGAGTTCTGGCATATGCATATACAAGGTAAAGAATATAGTAATGCTGACAGGTACAGTGAGGTCAGCTGAATACTCATCCATGTAACACTTCCGGCACGTGAAAAAATTCTAAACAACACCCCACACTTATTACGGGGCTCAGACGAGAATATCTCTACGTTTACCCGGTGTATAGAGCAAAAAATAGTCAACGTCTCGCAGATCTTCGCTTCATGCTTTCGTCGTTAATTTAGAATAACATAGATGAATTTTATCTTTGATGTGTTTTTTTCTGTTGGTCGCCTCGAATTTTTCCCCGCAGGAGCGTCTGCGTAAGTAGACGTTTGGTGCGTAGCGACACCACGGACCCGAGCTAACGGAGGAGTTTCGACTCCCTTCCACGCCTAGCCGTGCGTGACTTAGCCCTGTCCGGGGAAAAAAAATCCTGGGGTTAAGCCGACGCCGGATTATTGGACCTTTAGGCCCCCCGGCAGAGGCAACACACCCTTTTGGCCCCGGCTTCACGTAGACGGTACCATCGGACTGACCCACCAAGGGGAAATCGGCAGTCGCCTTTTCCTATCTCTCTCCCCTACAACTTCGTCTTTATCTCTCTCTTTTAGTCTGTCCTGTCTGCTTATCTCTTCTGTTTACTTTCAATTTTCCTGGCGGCAAGGGTTAACCCTGTGCAAATAGCCTACCTTGGTCTAGGCGCATTGGGTTATGGCAGTGTTGTACGGCTGAAGTCCACAAGCTTTCAGCACCTGCAAACTTGCAGCATCCCCGTGTTGGGCTCCGTGGTGTATGGCGGCCATCGCTGCTGAACAAAAATAAGACCGGCATGCATGGAGCATTCTCCCTACTGTCTAATAGTACTAGCCTAAAGCGGTTTCGCACCGAAGACATAAATTTCTTCAACCAGCCAATAGAAACGTTTCCCCACTTCCACGTCATTCACTGTGAAATAACCGGAAAGCAAGCCAGGACTGTATCTCCTTTCGTAGTTGCCAGGTGTCTTACTGAAACTCTCGGGGCTGGATACAAAGTAACCAAAAGGGCTAGTGGAGACCTTCTCCTCGAAATTCGGGACAAAGCACAATTTGTAATTCTAGACAGCCTCTCAACGTTGGTGACGTACCGATCACCGTAACACCACACAGATCTATGAACAACACTCGTGGAGTGGTATCTGATGCAGACTTACTTGACCTGACCGAAACTGAACTTTTGGAGGGGTGGAAGAGCCAAAATGTCACTATTGTACAGAGAATTATCATCAAAAGAGATAATAACAAAACACCGACGAAACACCTAATACTCACGTTTGCATCTAGTTAGCTACCAGAATCTATTCAAACAAGGTACACGAAGACATCTATCAGGCCGTACATTCCAAACCCTCATCGTTGCTTCCAATTCCAGGGGTATGGCCATGGCTCTAAAACCCGTCGTGGTCGCCAGACTTGTGCACAATGTGGAGTGCTAGGCCGCGTGTCTGAGAACTACAACAACCGCCACACTGTGTGAACTGCGAAGGAAACCATGCCGCATATTCACGCTCCTGCACATATTGAAAAAAAGAAAAAAATTTTTACATTGAAGGTGAAGGAGAACATTTCTTTAAAGAAGCATGGCGAAGAGTCGCACCATTCTATGGAGCTACATACGCTGATGCGGCGCGTCAGGGGGCACCGCCGCACCAGCCCTCGCCACTCCTTCGGCCTGCGCATACCGAGCCGGTTGCTGTGGCACCTGCCCCCAAGGCGACTGTAGTCCAGGCTACACCGCATACGCCCAAACAAAGACTGGAGACTCCAGAGTCCTCAGGTCTCAAGGCCTCACCTCACCAGACGAGGCCCTAAATTCGAACTAACAGCCCGCACATGCGGGTATCCAGTGCCTCCGAGGAGGCAATGAGTACGTCGGTACACTTGGTGCCGAAAAAGCGGCATGGCTTCTTGGAGCGCGCCAAGAAAACAAAAAAGCAGACAAGAAGGCCTGGTGACGGCCCTGTCACGTGAACTCAAACTCCCTGTCTAAACAGCTACTCGCTTTTTGTACACACAGCACTATTTTACATTCACCATGAACACTCAAATTATACAATGGAACGTCAGGAGCCTTCTCAGACGGCATTCAAGAACTTTTACACGAACACTCATCAAAAGTGCTGTGTGTACAAGAAACACGCCTTAAACCAAAACACACAAATTTTCTTCGTAAATATGTTATTTTCCTAAAAGACCGTGATGTTGCCATGACATCATCCGCAGGTGTTGCCATCATAGTGAATCAAGGAATAGCATGCATACACTTAAACTCAAAACATCCCTAGAGGAAGTGTCTGTTCGAGCTGTTGTTTTCGATAAACTGATCACAATCTGCACTATTTACATTCCTCTTAGCTATCAGCTGCAAAAACGTGATTTACACTCTTTAATTGATGAACTTCCGGAGCCTTATGTTCTCTTTGGAGACTTTAATGCGCATAGCAGGCTATGGGGTGACTCTCGGTGTGACGCGCAAGGTCGACTGGTTGAACAGTTCCTTCTCTCGTCAAGCGCGTGTCTCGTAAATCAAAAAGAACCAACCTATTACAATCTCGCTATTAACACCTACTCCTCCATAGACCTAAGCATAGTATCTCCATCTCTTGTGCCTCTGCTCCAGTGGAAAGCTATCAGTGATTTGTACGGAAGTGACCACTTCCCTGTAGTTTTGAGCACAAGTACACCAACTTTGTGCCCACCACGTGTTCCCAAATGGCTCATAAACAGAGCCGACTAGGAACAGTTTTATAACATAGCTCGTCTAGGTTGGAGTGACATATGTACTTCGAACAGGGATGTTGCTGTCAACTGCTTCACAGCGTTTTTGATTGATGCTGTAACAAAATGCATCCCACGAACAAATGGACACCCTGGAAAACGGCGTGTGCCATGGTGGAACTCTGAATGCCGAAACGCGCGCAAACAGCAAAACGGAGCATGAAGGTTGCTTCGGAACTCACCAACAGCCGAAAATCTTGAAACCTTCAAGAAAATAAAATCTCAGGGCAAGAGAACGCGTCGGCAGGCCAGTATAGAAAGCTAGCAGAAGTTTTTTGTCAGGGGCTAACTCATACACACAGGAAGTTAAAGCCTGGAACATGGTCGGTAGGATAGCAGGAAAACAAGTACACACACTTCCACTCGTAAACACTCAGGGTGATACCTTGGAAGATCAGGCAAACTCAGGCACTTAGAACGGGCACTTAGAACGGGTGATCAGGCACTTAGAACGGGTGTCCAGCTCGTCCCACTATACTGACACTTTCCAAAAATACAGAAGAAGAATAGAAAACCAGAAGCTCGAACACAAATGCACTAGATACGAAGCATTTAAGCAACCTTTCAGTCTAGCTGAGCTCCGAACATCTCTAAACTCTTGCAGTACTTCTGCCCCAAGTTCTGACCGTGTGGTGTAAGAAATGTTAAAAAAATCTACCAATCAAAATACAAAAAACCTCACTTTGTACAATGCTATTTGGTTTTCTGGCACTATCTCTACCTCCTGGAAAGAGGCTATTACTATTTTCATTTTGAAAGAGGGCAAGGACACTTCTTAAGCTTTGAGTATAGGCCTATTGCACTTACAAGCGGCTTGTGCAAAGTCTTCGAAAAAATTATAAACCGCCGACTTGTAGATTTCCTTGAAACAAACAATTTTCTCGACCCATTAAGGTTCGAGTTTCGAGAGAGTACATCCACCACAGACCACCTTGTTCGTATCGAGGCACAGATCAGAGAAGCTTTCGTTCATAAACAATATTTTCTCTCTGTGTTCCTCGACATCGAAAAGGCTTATGATACAAAATGGCGTTTTGGAATTCTAAGAGATCTGTACCTCCTTGGCGTGTGCGAAAGAATATTTCACATATTCGAAAGTTATCTGTCAAACTGGACATTCCCTGTCCGAGTGGGCAGCGTTCTTTCCCAAGCATTTGTCCAGGAAACAGGTGTGCCACAAGGTGGTGTACTTAGCTGCACACTTTTTCTCATCAAAATTAATTCCTTGCGCTTGTCCATTCCTCAATATGTTTTAGTGTACATATGTCGATGGCGTCCAGCTTGGCTTTAGATCTTACAATTTTACTTAGCAGCATTCAGTTAGGTGTAAACAAAGTCTCCAAATGGGCAGAGAAAAACGGATTCCGACTGAATCCACAAAAAAGCACGTGTGTCTTGTTCTCCCGAAAGAGAGGCATGCACACAGAACCCGACATTGTACTGAACGATCAACATCAGTCTGTTAATCCGGACCATAAATTCTTAGGCTTAATCTTGGACAACAAGTTGACCTTCGTATCGCACATGAAGTATTAAAAAACAAGATGTTTAAAAGTCATGAATGTTTTAAAAGTGTTGTCACGTACTACGTGGGGTAGTGACAGGCAATGTCTCATAAATCTGTATTGAAGCCCAATTCACACCCGCTTAGATTTTGGGGCCGTTGTTTATCAGTCTGCAACTCAAAGTGCTTTGAAGATGCTGGACCCCGTGCACCATTTGGGCAATCGCCTTTCTACGGGTGCTTTTCGCACCAGCCCCTTAGAAAGCGTTAACGTTGAGTCAAATGAGTGGTCACTTCATCTGCAGAGAACTTACATGTCCTTTGTTTATTTCCTAAAGCAGACAAGAAGCACCCTTCATACTCGACTAATAATGATTTGTCGAGCTCTATTCTGTTTCAAAACAGGCATTCGATGAGGCAGCCCTTCTCAGTTCGCCTGAAGGGTCTAGCTGGGGAAACTGGAGTGTCACTTGAACACAGTTTAATGGCTCCTGTAGCATAGCTGCCACCATGGCAGTGGCAGATTGCGGACTGCGATGTGTCTTTTCTAGAAGTTGCAAAACATGCGCCTATTGCCCTTATCCGAACATACTTCTTGGAACTTCAACACAAATACACACGTCCTGAGTTCTTTACAGATGCCTCCAAGTCTAACTCCTCTGTGTCCTACGCTGCTGTCGGCCCATTCTTTTCGGATGCTGGCCCTCTACATTCAGGCACAAGTATCTTCACAGCGGAAGCTTATGCGATACTTGTGGCGGCTAAACACATCAAGCAATTAAAATACAAAAAGCAGTAATTTATACGGACTCCCTCAGTGTGGCAACGGCTCTGCACTCTCTCAAAAACAAAAAAAACCTTACCTCGTCTCATTTTGCTCCATTTCATGCTCATTCTACACACTCAAACAACATGTTGTAGTGTGCTGGGTGCCAGGGCACCGTGAGATTCAAGGCAACGTGAGGGCGGATCAGCTTGCTGCATCCGTCCACAAAAGTACTGCCACTACACCCATTTCAATCCCGGTCCTTGATCTTAAGCCGTCTCTCAAACGAAACCTCAGGGACTACTGGCAGAGCAAGTGCGATAGACACACACAAAACAAACTACACATTAATAAGCGACACCTTTGCCTTCGGCTGCCAGTATCAAAATCGCGTCATACAAAGGTAATACTAACGAGGCTCAGGATAGGACACACATTCACGACACACACATACATTTTGTCCGGTGGCGATCCACCATTGTGTGACAGATGTGGTGATGCATTAACAGTTCTTCACACGTTAATCAGTGCAAAGAGTTAGAAACCCTAAGAAAACAACACTTTCCATTACCCTACCGACAACATATACCTTTACACCCTGCAATGTTCGTCGATAGGGAACTGCTTTTTAGTCATAATGATTGTCAGCGTTTTTAAAAGAAATTCATAGTTTTCATATCATATACCCGGAAATTCTGTAGCACGACCTCTCCAGAGAGGTTTTTGCTGCGGTGGCTACACATTAAAGCACTTGCCTCACGGCCCTTGGACGCAAGGGTATGAACGAGTGAGGCACTTGTGCTAATGCCACTCATGTCCACCATCGTTTTTTATTGTCACCAACTTTTGTTATCTATTCACACCACACACTCCTTTCATGGCATGGTCATGATTTTATTACTTGTATGTTTTTTCCCACCTTACCGCGAGGAATTTTATGGCCCATATACAGCCGCTTATCACAATCATTGTCCATACTTTAGTAAGATAAACTGGCGCTCTTTGGCCGTGAAATTGCCCTTGCGCCACAAAACATCAAACATCATCATCATCTTTGAAGTTTGGTGTGCTGGTCGCGTTCTTTTGGCGATTATGTATGCCTATGTACGCCAGTTAACGTATGGCGTCACGGCATGCTGCTGAACAATTATCAACTGGGAGGCTTAGTGAAGTTCAAAAAAGCTTTTTTTCACATGCTCTTCGCTGTAGGTAGGTCTAGTTTGTTACTGCGTCGATGCTAATGAACGGGATTATCACAGAATGCTTAGCTGTCATTTGCATTTTTGCGCGACCGGAGGTTTACAAGCCATAAGTCATCCCCACCTGACAGCCGCACTACGGAAGCGAAAGTAAAATTTTTGGTAGTGTGAAGAAAAAATAAACTATTGAGGCCAATCAAACTTACTGCATGCTTTTTTACGCTTGCGAAAAAACGTGAGTTTATGAATTGGAAATCGTGTCAATAAGTTTTCTCTTTTTCGCCAGCTTCGAGTTTTTTTTTTCATGTGAACTCTGGGAGAGTCGGTCAACTATGGCGGCCAAGACAAGTGCATTTCGGAGTCATTAGTTGTCAATATGGCGCTTGCGGGCTGTGCGATGAGTTTTCTTGCTTGTCTTGTGCTACCGGGTTTATACGTCTTTTGTGTGCAGCCTGTATGCCTTTTCGAACTGTGCGGCAGGTGTGAAACAGATGGGGTTTAGTAAAACCGTGAAGAGTCATTTCAAATGTGGGGTGCACCAAAAGTCACGTTCGTCTTTTGTGGAGACGGTTACCACGCCATTGTAGACAACCTCGAAAAAGGCTTCATTTCGCTGAGCGTTGCCGATATGGCAAAAAACAAAGCCTTTATCGGCAAAGTGAGCCGGGTAAGGACATCAAGAAGAGCTGCTTTCACAGGGATGTACACCTTCTTCGAGGTGAGTGTGATTTTATTTTCCATGACGTTTTCGCTGGCGTGCGCTTAGGCGAACAAAGTAAGGCAGAACGAAAACATGTTTGAGTGTGTGTGTGTTTTTATTTTTTATGTGCCACATTTTATACGTCTGTCGTGTATGTTGGCTTGATGCACCTGATACCGCGCGCTCGTGTTCAATGTGATGTTTCGATCGCAATCATGACCAATCTGGATTAAAATGTCTCTTTTATGTGCGGCTGCACAGTGACATATGTTGTAGCTGCCACTGTTGATCGCGATCGAAAAAGCACGTTCGGGTCGGCCCTGATGGCGCTGGAAATGTCTGGTGTGACACCTTTAGAGTTATTAATATATGAACAAGTCGACGTCGCTATTTCTGATGACGAACCTGCATTACATTGCATTTACCTATTGTTCGCGTGTAATAGTCACACATTCTACGTTTTCATTTCTGGGTGGTTATTTATAGTAGCCTGCTCTCCAACTTTATGTGTTCTGTGATTAAACCATTTTTACCGACCTCATGCAGATGAAGCAAAAAACGACTCGCCGTGCAACACAACTTTTTCTACCAGAGTGACTGTGAAAGGAACGTGAGAACTTGGAAGGTAAATGTGATTTAATAGTTAAACCAATTTTAACAACATATACAAAATGCTAACTTCCGATGTTCTAGTTGCTTTCACAAGCCGAACGTCTTTTCAATAGTCGCTTATTCAAGTACATTTGCGATAATTGGCTAGGCAAGGGTCACTCATTCTATGTTACATTTTTTTTCAAGTTCTGTTCGGTTGTGAAGTAGTAACCAGAGCGAAAATGAAGACTGCTTTACTGGAAACGTTTAGGTACATATACCAACTACATCTGTACACATTTGCCATTTTGATTCAGACATATGTCAGTGTGTAGCACCAACTCATTATTTATTTATTCATAATACTGCGGCCTAGTATAGCCCAAGCTGCAGTAGAATTACAAGAAAGAAGAATGGTACAGAAAAAATAACAATACTGGAACCACACAGAAATACGTCAGTTTTGCCAGAATGATTCTTAAAGAACCGCACTAATAGTTAGCAACCACACATTTGACTTAGTAATGTAAGAGTCTCAGTGATTTAGTATTCAGCACAACAAATTTCGATAAGGGCTTCATCAGAACTGTTTGCCTTGCAACTTACTTTACTCTCCGCTTAGAAGTTCAGTAAGCGAGTCTGCAGAAAGCAGCAGAGCGAAGAACAGGACTGGGTGAAAGCACAGGCCTTATAGCCAGCATTTTATGTTAGCAAAGATATGGCAATCAGAGATAGCTAAGTTGAGTCTGTATGGTGTTGGGTGACTGAACTTCCCGCTGCTTCCTCTGTATCCCCATGTTGTCGTGAAAAAAAAACAGTGACTAAGACATCTCTCTTTGCTTATTCCTATTTGTGCTCTGTAGGCATTTGAGAGTTAGACCCACAATACTGCAGTGGGGGTCACGCCATTTCCCATGAATAACTGAGGCATAAACTTGCAAAGGCTCATGGGATGCACGCAGTCTGCACCAGCTACCATTTCAATGGCTCTCCGTGTGCTGCATCACTCCCTGAGTATCGGCGTTTATCCGTGTCACTCTCTTTCTTCATGGTAACCCAACGCGTATGCTGCAAATTTCTAGCACACAATAGCACGGCGGCACCTACGACAGACCACAAAACAGAAGCATGTGCTATGATTGCCAAATAATATTTTCATTTGAAGGAGCAAACAACCGACTGTATGTGCTATCACAATTAAGTGTTTTCTTTTAAGTGGCGTGGCCTTAATTGTCACGTCTTTCTACTAATTTTACACTTGCATACTAACACACATCACCGACTAATGTGCTTGTTTTTACGTGTTTGCTTCAGTATGAACGCTCAGCTGTTTTTGCATTTGCAATTGAAACAATCTGTCGCTGTCTCAGATTGTTGGATATATAGTATCTTGTATCAATGTTCACCGTGTGCAATAAGTTTCATATGTTACTAAAACTACGTGTTCAGCATTGACGGCCTGGCAAAATGTTCAAATGTTCGTGAATGACATCGACTAGATTGCTGTGCTGAAAAAGTTCGAAAGCGAAATTTGTCCGCGGTAACTTTTATTTAGTAAAACCGAGCTTGTTAGGCGTTTCCGCAATGCATCGCGTTGGTGAACAAGCTGGTCTAGGCGACGCTCACTTACTGTCAGGCACCGTGTTTTTTAAGCCTAGTTACCTGTCCTGCTCGGGTGCGCACCAGATCAGGCATGAATAAATTGACGACTACGAAATAAATGCTTGGAGAAACAGTTGAAATCACTAACAACACATTGTATACCTGTTCTATAAATAGAATAGTGCAGCGCCTTTTTTTGTCTACATAGCATTACTCACACATCATTTTCTCCAACTGGTGCGAGGTCGTCGCCTTCTTAACCACTCCTAATTGTGTATACATCGCTGCAATTGGTGCCGTGGATTCCACGGTGTCACCCCTGGCATGATGTCGTGCGGCTGTTGGCTGTTCTGTCTTGCTATTTTCTGTATCAAGCTCAGAGCTGGCTACACGTTGCATGGAGGCCGTGTGTTTTAAAGCAAATGCCGTACGCTTGTCGAAGCTGTGTAGATAGTGATTGTGGTTGTGCTGATGAAAACTACACATCCAAACAACTTTTGTACTTCAGTCTTGGCGCCTCAGATTCTCTTTCGACGTGCCAATATGTTGATGGCACGTAGTCAGCCTGCCATGGGTGTTTGTTTGGAGCGTCTAAACGTAATTACCGAATGTGTCCAACGAAACCATCTATGCAGAATTTTCGATAAATATTACTCACCTAACGCTAGGCATCTAAAGGCTATACCACTCACTATGTCTCTCCACAAAATTTAATTCAATTTTCTAGCTTTGTTCTAAAGGAATTTGAATTTTTTTCCCGTTTGGTGCTGCTTTCGACAGCTGCACAGCCGATTATGATTGTGCAAGTGACTAGATTGCAACACAATTGAAAAAAAAAGTCCTGTCTACGGCTCCGAAAACGTGGCCAGCGAAACAGTGTGCCACGGATATCTTGAACTAAAAGCCGATGTAGATGGCGAATCTCAGGAGTCTTTGTGGGTTTATGCCTCACCTATTTTATCCAGGAAACACAACCATTTATCTCCCCGAACACAGTAGCCATGCACTTCTTCTTGGAGAAAGTTTACCTGAACTTCTTTGCACTCATCGAAATGCTTTCACCGTTTGTATTGCACCTCAATTTCTTCAGTTCTGGAGTATATCATGGTAGTGCTTGAAAAATGTCAAAATGGCACCTCTTTGTCGTTTTGTTTTCATGACCAGTCAGCATTTTAGGAACTGACTTTGCACACAGTTTGCAGCACTGAAGTTTCTCTCTGTGTCTAACCATGGTATACCATCTGTGCTGTATTGAGCTGACTGTAATATTTTGGGAAATGAACCACTCAGTCCAAAAACTCTGGCCCAATGATTTTCTCAAATTATCGGATTCGTTCACTCAACAAAATCATTATTTTACACTTGTTTCATTCTCAGCCAGTCTGCATTGTAAATATTGTGCATCATGCTTCTAATTTCCTACACTATTGAAGTGCCTTGCTGTCATGTATTGAAAATTGTGCTGTACACATTGCTCAATATTCGATGAACTTCAGCTGCACTTCACTGCTCAGCACCCCAATACTGAATTATAGCACACACTTCACACTTATCCGAGACATGCTTACATGGATGCTTTGCGTCAATAATTGAGAGCTGTGGTCTCATAAGATAGACAGGCACACTAAAGAAATCGTACAAAACATATGCGTTGCATCATGAAATTTTAATTGCTTTTTTATTCGGGGGCCATTTTGACTTTGAAAGTATAGGCATCGTATCTTATGAGCTAAAATGTATCTCTGGAGTGTCAACATGAGAAAGCAAGCTTTTCAAGTTACACTCATTTTGACTGTATGTTTGTTACGTTCATGCAGCAGTTAATTTTGTAATGATTTGCATAAAATCATGTGGCTAAACTACTGCAAAAACATCAGCCTGTAAATATGATGTGCAACAATTGCATAGTTATAATTTAAAGAGCACATGCAGCTGTTGCGGTCAGCAACACAGCAGGCAGTATGATATTCGACAAGTGAATATTCATGGCTACTTATGAAGTAATAGATGACTTAGGTAGTTAGAGCAACTCTAGTTTTGAGGTACGTGTTACTGGAAAGTACTGACTTCGTAGTATGTTGTGTTTACCAAAAGATTCTCAGCAAGTGCTCCTGGAGAGTGAATGATAATTCCACAAGGTTTGAAGAATACGTCCTTGTTCAGTCATTGGTCATTAACAACGTAGAAATGAAAGAATCACTGAGATTAAAAATGCACATCTGTGCATCTACATAAGCACTTTGTTGAATGCCCATGCATACGCGGCTTTATTTCGCATTCACTCGGCAAATAGAAACAGCGGAAATGGTGGTAGAGGAGAATAGGCTACTTATTTAACACCTCTTAAAGAAAGAAGGAAGGTGCTTGCTCTGTTAGGAGTGCTTACTCTGCGTTTTATGGCATTTAGAGCATCTATACTGAGTGGTAATATTTTGGGTTTATATATACACTCCCAAGACCCCCCCTCTTCAAAAAAAGGAAGGTATCAGGCTAGTGTGTACTGTTAAGAAATATAGCTTTCAATGGCATTCATATTTTCAATGGGCAGATTAATTGACAAGTCTGCCAACTTCATGCTTCTTGAACAGGGTTGAAACTACGTGTGTCGGTCAGTGCAGGAAACCAAGTTTATGTGAAGTTCAAAGCAGCTGATTTTTATTTTATTTTACAATACTGCATGCCTCTTCTCGGGCCCATGCAGGAAAGGGTTGAACTTGAATACACAAAAATGTGAGGAAAATAAATAGAACTTGGGTACAAAGCAAGTAAGAGCAAGAATTATGCACATTGTACAGTAAATGAGGTGTTCATATAGGTTCTGAGTTCTGTTCATGAATTTGACTGAAGAGCAGTTCACAATATCAGCGGGCAGCATATTCCATTGCGAAATGGTGTGCAGAATTAAATAATATTTGTAAGGGTTAAGTTATTATTTTGTGTATGAAGGAAGCAGGGCAAGCAAAACTTAGAAGAATGTCCTTTTTCATTGTTTACTAGATATGAAAGCAGATTCCTTTTTCATAATTTTCATGTACCCTGCAATCCTGAGCAAGTGTTCCCGCTATGGTAAAGGTGACGAGATTTGGAAGGGGGGGAGTTCTTGCTCGGTCTTGCTTAAAAAAATCAAGATTGTGGTGAGAAAATGTGCTTCCAACGAAAAGGGTACACTTTAATAAATATGCATGAATTCACTCTAATTCTGCAACCTCGTTGCGCTTCTAAATAATGAAAGAGAAGAAGACTGCAAAAATGGCAGGAAGGCGGGGGAGGAGGGGGGAGGGAGGTGCTTGCTCAGTTGTTCGTGGATGTTTTAAGTATCTTGAAAGAGAGAGGATGGCACTTGCTTAGGTGGGGGTGCTTGCTTGAGATACTACAGTATTGTCCTCATCTTGAGTATCTTTTTTTAATCAACTGAAAAAAGGGACCTGAAAGCAAATGGCCCTTTTACAGATGGTATATTTGTAGCTTCTTTTCTTGGTAATTGACAAAAAACATGATGTTGACAGTTTTTAGGGAAAAGAAAAAGCTGTTCAACTAGTAGTGTTTAAGCATTTACCGAAGTCAGACACAGTGAAATATATAAGGTGGCACAGTAAAAAAAAAATAGGTCAGCACAGAAAAAAGTGTGCAATTTCCATTGCATAAGTTGAACTCCATCTTCCCTAAAGGCATTTTTATATCAGTATGATAACTTCGAAATGGCAAAAGATGTCATGTTGATTGTTTGTGCACATGCTCAAGCAACACATGGGGGTGTACTGAACTGAACTTGATCCTTTAGAATAACTTTCATTTGATCTTATGAAAAGCGTGCATAACTTGTCAAAATCATGTACAGGAGCAAAAATGAATTTTTTGCAAAATAAACCATACTTTGATTTGGTCAATAGAACACAAGGCTCTGAGCAAACTAGTATAAACATCTGGTCGCTATCATAATTACATGCACAAAAATGATTACAATAGGGTAAAAAATAACGTGGAAGTCTGGGACTTGCCCAATCTACTCTAAACGACACAATGCTATGAAATAAAGCAGAGTTCACATACACCCGCAAACCTGTCTTATTCAATTATAGCAAAGTAGATACATAGTGTAGAAAAGTTATTGTCACTACTCCTGAATAGAAGGCAGTAACCGGGCAGACTCAAATGGCTGACTTAACAGCCCCCAAAATGCACTGCTAAAGCTTGAACAGTTTAACACCAGGTCCTTTTAGCGGGGGTGGAACAGCTACGCCAATTGCACCAATTTGATACAATTCCCGATTGGTGCACCGAGCTGCGCCAAACCCGTGAAACTTAAAATTGCACCACGCTGAGCCAAAATGCCCAGCCAGCCTCAATTTTTTCACGTGTACTAATTTCAGTCAGCAATGCAGGCCTTGTCGGCCACCTGGAGCTTTGCACCATCAGTCAAAGCGCGCAGACCCAAACTACAGTGCCTAGAATATACTTATAATTATCTAGCCACCCACCCTATGCTCGTGAGACGTGATCGACTAGATGAAATAACAACACTGCATGCCCATCGGTCCGCTGACTGCAACAGATACGTATCGACGAGACGACGGAACTTCACAACAAAATGTGTTGACGTAGCCACCAACGATTCGCGGAAAATGTAAGTTTTGTTGCCAGAAAACGCGGCTATGGCTTATTAAGGCTCGAACAAGCTCGACGTGCTGCAAATGCCAGCGTTGTATACCTTAGCAGTGGCATATGACACATTTTTGTTTGAAAGCTGCGTCATCCTTGCTACGGTCTTGGCGATAGATATCTGGGACCGTCACCGGGGCTGCGGGCGCGCGCAGTTGTTTTTTATCTTGTCAAACTTGCCTTGCAAGGCAGCCGAATAGCCCCACACTGAAAAGGGTGGGTGGCAGTGGAGTGGTGTGTGGTTAGAAAATTTTTTGAGTTTGGTTCTAAAGCTGCTTGAGTGATCTTTGCCGCACTAGACCGGTTCCCCGCGAAAAAGCGCGTTGAGATTTACAAGGGGCTGTTCGCGATACTGGGACACTTAACATTTTGCTCAGTTACTCATACGTTTGTACAACGTTCAATTCTGAGTACCAATATAATCACTGACATATAAATAAGCTACTGCCAATCATTTGAAGCAGTGTGTGACATTTATGCTTCTCTACAGAAACAAACTAAATTGTGCGCCAATTTTATTTTTTCACCAACTCTACTTCTCGTCTTTACGGATCTTCCAAACATCAGGCTGACAATATTGCCAGATTGATATTAAAATTCTCAGAGTTTGTCAATTGATTTAACTGGCGCAGTAAACGCTAATATGAACTTTATCATTGGTTTCTTTGCGAGGTGGTTCAAAAGAATACCTTCATTGAAATAGTAGTAAATAGTATGTTCAGATATATAATTTAGGTTATGTTTAATTGTTTCTACATGCTTTATTTTCTAAATGTAAGCCTTCTTTTTCATACTGCTCCAAATTCTCTATGTCATGATAAAAAGGCATGTTTTTTGTTCCATAACCAGCTCCCAACTTGGAATTTAGTGCTCCAAAAGTAACATTTTGCTGCTCCGAAAATTGCTCCAAATGGTATTTCGGCTGTTGCACCCCCGTTTTAGCACGCCAGCAAATGCCGGTTGGGGTCCAGAGATAAAGTCTGAGCTCAGAGTTTTATTACAAGCACCAAGCAATAAATAAAATAGGAGCAAATGGGAATGCTATACTTAGATTAGCACCTAACTCTTCAGATTCAATCTCACAAAACGAAACACTGGTTAAAGTCAATGCCAGTGCTGCTGAGAGTGAGTGGGTTCTCGTGCTGTCAGTAGTCTAAACGAATAGGAAGCGCTGAGAGCACACCCCGTAAACAAGCCGTGTAGTGATATTTATCCAAATAGCACACACCAGCAGTCGTAACTGCGCCATTATGTTCAATGGTAGCAGCTGTTGAAAGTGTCCGTATAATTGCCATTGCAATAATTTATTTTAAATGAACGGCTAGTTAAATCACTGATCAACTGAAATGGGTTTAACAATAATGTTGAAACAATCAAGTATTGCTCATCACAAGCATGAAACTCACGCACACCAGAATAATCAATTCTTAAAGCAATGATTTCATCTCCAGCCCGACTAGTCCTTCCATGTAGACTGCAGTGTTGACCAGGGGCTCCCCTGCTGCAGTCAGTGAATACTTGTTACTCCTCAGTGTCACTGTGTGAGAGACTTACAAAACACCTCCTCAGTGACTGCACAGCATCATCTATAAAGTCTTCATAATAGACTGGCTGACTGATGCCCTAATAAGGTGCTATTAGGAGCTGTTTGGTATGCAAAAATCACACTGCATTGTTTCAAATTTTTTCTGGTCAATGTTTTTCTTGGCAGCGATGTAAGATGATCGATAGTACTACTTATTAATGTAACACTTTACTGGACAACCGAACTACGCTTCCATATCATAACACATTGCCTCACCAACTGAGCCACTTCTGCATTTACCCTCTCTCTGCGTGCTTATATTGAGCAGCACCCTGTATAAGTCAAAAAGAAATCAGGGGGTAATGCACACTCATTAATTATAATTTTTCATTAGGCCTTACTAGTGGACTCAGACTCGCAGCTCAATGCAAGTCTGACAAATCTGGTGAGTCGGCTTCCGAGTCTGTTAAAGTATGATTTTTTTCACACATGGTTTGAATGCTCCTCAACAACAATATGTTGAATACTTGGAGCTCCAGTTGATGATCTTTTCCACACATGTTTTCAATGCTCCTTAACCCCAATGCGTTGCATAAGTGGTGCTCCAGTTACAACCTTTCAATCTCAGACCTTTATATAGTGACTCCAACCCAGTAACGTCATCTCTATTCAAAGAGATGGCACCTCAGATATTTTATGAGAACTTCCCGAAAAAAAATTCACAGGAGGGCATGTTAAGGAACCTCGACTCTCCCCCCCACTCCTTGTAGTTCTGGCCTCTCAGCTATAAATATTCAGTAGGTGCACAAATGCTTGTGCATTGAGATATGTGTGCTGTGAAAATTGGGAGCTCAAGGCGCAATGCCTTGTGGAGGGAGGCCGCTACACTGCCACAAGACACCTCAGGGTGCCAACTGGAGCACCTATTATGCGATATATTGCTTTTATGGAGCATTGAACTTATAGGTGAAAAAGATAATAATATTTTAACGGACTCGGAAGTCGACTCACCAGACTTGGTCATTGCATTGAGCCGCAAGCCTGAGGGAGGCCAAAAGACAAAATATATTTCATGAGTGAGTGTGAATTATTTCCAGATTTCTTTTGCAAACCTATGCAGGACACAGCTCAACATGAGTGAACAGAGACAGAAAAAATACAGAAGTGGCGTGGTCGGCCAGAGAAGTGTTGCATTTCAAGTAGTGCCATCAGTCGTTGTGCTTGTGATGCGCTGCAGACTAATACATGCACCAGAAAAAAACACAGGGTGATGTTTCATGTACAAGCTAGCCCCTATTACTGCTTTATTTAAGCATGAGGCACTCAGTCTATGAACAAGTGAGAAGACATGAAGCTGCGCAGTCACAGAGAAAGTGTTTTGAAAAAGAGTCTTAGGCAGGGACACTGAGGACAAACAAGTATTCGCCAACTTCCAAAAGGGAACCACTGCCCTGCATTGCAGTCTAACTGGTCGTGCTGGCCAATAATTAAATATTGCTTGAAGGTTTGTTCAATATTCTTGAATGCCTGAGTCTATCTGAACACAATTTGATTGTTCCCTCAATATTATAAAGACATCTGACTTGTATAGTAATTTAACTAGGTGTGTGCATGTATGTAAGACGGATGGGTGGATGTATAGATGGCAGAACTTTATAGTCCTGAAAGACGCGGCCAGCACACGGTGAGCTGTTAGTAATTCATTCATTTAGATTACATTATTGCAATGACAATTATATGGACATAAAGGCGCAGTTTCAAGTGCTGACACGTGCTATTTTGAGAACTATTACTAGAAGGCTTGTTTGAATGGTGTGTTCTTAGTGCTTAGTTTTTGTACAGCCTACTAACAGCACAAAAACCCTTCACTCTTGGGAGCACTCACATTTTTAACCACCGTTTAGTTTTGTGGAGTTAGGTGAGATTGAATCCAAAAGAGGTAACTTCTATTCTCGATTCTCAATTGCTATAAGTCCTGAACAAGGGTGCCAATAGTTGCCATTTGCACCCTAGTTTGAGGAATATTGACACGACTCATTTATGCATAGCAAAACAAAGGCAAAGCCTTGAAATGAACAAGTTTCTTGCATGGTTTTCTCATAGCACTGTAGCGGCTTCCACATGACATTGTGACCTGAGTTCTCAATATTTGGGGGGCTTTTGCACCAGTATTTGGAGTGAAGCATGCTGGCTATTGGTGCGGTGCCTTCTTTCAAAGGAGGGTGCAGGAGCATGCCTGCTTCAGAGAAGGAGCTGTTGGTAGCTCGTGTAGCTGCAAAGGGCTCATTAGGGGCTCAGTGCTTGGGGGCTTCTTTTTTATTGTTGTTTACGTGCTCATTCGTGTCAGCTATGGTTGCATGCTTGTGTGGAATCACCTTGTTTTATGGCTGACTTAACTATCCAATTTTTTGCTTTTCGTGGGGCAGCACCCAGCGAGGGGACTGCCGCTCACAGCTTTGGCCCTCATAAATAAGAAAGCAGGCCGCTGTGCTTTTTTTGAAAATTTTTGTTTGCTGTTGATGCATTAGTACTAATCTCTACCAGTTCTACGATATTCCTCATACAGCCTGAATATGCCATTTACAATCCTGCTGCTTGCACTTATTTTTTTGTATTCATCTGCTGTATTTTGTCTGAAAATAATTGCATTTTCTTCATTTTTGGATAATTTAGTGATTTAAAGGTTTGGTTTGTACAGTGGGTAAAGTTTTGGAGCAGGCCGACTAAATCTAAAACTGGAAGCTGGAATTGTGATGACAACGTTGTTCCGTAACAAAACCATAACAGGAGGAAGAGTCCCTACCTTCATGTTATAGGCACATGTTCGCATTGCCTTTTAATGAAGAAGCCCTGAAAAGCATTTCCAAAAAATCATGAAATGTCTTCATTAGAGAAACTTAAATCATCCCAAATTGACTGTTGGAAAGCATTTTGCAATCTGCGAAGTACTAGTGGAGCTACAAGAATTTGTCACATGTTTTACATGCTTTCTTTCACCTTTCGTTCAAGTGAGCTCACTCAAAGCCACGCAGGAGGGGAGGACTAGGGGGCCAAAAGCTATGCCTATTTTTCAACGTGCGTCCTGACCTTGAGCTCTTTTATTTCCCTCCCTTGTTTTTCTTCAAACATGGGGCTTCTTCTCAGTGTAATCGCGAACAGGTGCTCGGGCATGTGGCAGCCTCCGGTTCCGGTTGTACACATTGCACTTGAAGCGCAGTCAGTTGGATTTGGAGCCTTTTTCGTTGAGGGGAAACAGCGTTTTTCAGGTGACTGATAATAAATTCTGAATAACAGGCTGCGTGCTGCCCTATAATGTCTGTCTCACATGCTCTCAGGTGCCTCGACCACCCTCGGCAGCATTTTCTGACCATGCTCGAAAAGGGTTGCTGGGCCACTTAAATTGCTTCATAGAGAGTGTTGTGTATACTTTACTCAAATTGTGAAAAAAGTGCCCTTTCAGCGTGCCTAATTCCTGTATATCTGCCATCTGCTACACTTCATAAGAACAATTTGAAAACAATTTAAGTGAAGAGAGTAGATGATCCAGGCCCTTAAATTGCTGGATAATAAAGGTTACCGTCGAGGTACTCGAAGAAAAAGAAGAAAATGTCTCTTTGGCGCAAGCGTACCCTTACTTGGCTATGCTTCATATGGTTTTGCCTGCTTCACATTCATCAAAGTGCTTAAAGAACAAGAAGAATAATTCTCTGTGGCACGAGTGTGCGATCAATTGCTCAGCTATTTGTGGTTTTCCCACTTGTCTTGAAACTCATTGTTATAGTATGGGTGCAAAAGTGAATTTGCATATCGAAGTATGAGTGCAAATTTTTTTTTTTATTTGAATATACTGCAGGCCCTTCACGGCCCAAGCAGGAGTGGGTACACAGATACATCGAAATACATACATTGCCAAAAAAAAAAAATCATGGTGCAAATTCAATACACTGTATGCGGTTGATGAAAGAGTCAATCGTACTACAACAAACAATGTCGTTGGGTAGGCTGTTCCAGAGGGAGATAGCTGACGGAAAAAGTGAATGTTTGTGAGCGTTTACACGACTTAAAGGTTGGCGTATTGTTTTAGAATGATTTAGTCGGAATGATTGTTTAAGTGGATCTTGCAGATAATGAGAGCGTGATATGTGGAAATGACCATGATATAATTGGTAAAGGAATTTTAATCGTGACATTATTCTGCGTTGAAAAAGTTGTTTTAAGTTTGCCCTTGCGAGTAAATCTGCGGTACTGGACTGCCTCGCGAATTCTGAATATACGAACCTTACTGCCAATTTTTGTATTCGTTCTATTTTACTAATCAGGTACTTTTGATGTGGACTCCAGATGAGATCGGCGTACTCTAAACATGGTCTAATTAGTGTTTTGTAGGCATTTATTTTAATATGTGGTGGTGCATTGCGCAGTTTTCTTCTCAAGAAAGATAATTTCTTTTCCGCTTTCTGACACATGGCCAAGATGTGTGGTTCCCAGTTAAGATTCGGCGTGAGTGTAATGTAAATTGAATATTTTTCTAAAATTTCTCGAATACTTCTAAAATTCTTTTCAAATAATTCATGTGAAACTCTAGAAAAAAGTTGGAGAGGCTTCCAAAGTTTATTTTTATGAGATGGAAGTCTTCCTTTTGGCAAAAATGATGAAATGTAGGTAGGGTAGCGTTGAGAGTTGCCTTATACAGAGTAAGGCGATGCGCAATCGAACTTATATATGCACGAATGTGTTTATGTACACGATTTCATGCAGCCAAAGAGTTGATCAAACTGCAGGTCAAAAACCACAATAAATAAGCCCTTGCCTCTGCCACATTTATATTCTCCTTGTTAGAATCAGCCTTTTCTAAAGTCAGTACATTCGCGACCGTAGCAGAGCCAGAAAGGCAGGTTTTACGCAATACGAGTATGGTGAGGTGAAACATATCAAAAATGTGAAGGGTCCCTTTCTGTCAGACATTGACCGTATTTTTTTGTATTTGATATGTTAGAGTAGTTCAAATAGCAAAATTTGCAATACGAATTGAATCGAATAGCAAACATTATTCAAAAGATATTCAAAAATATGAATACTTGTGTACCCCACCTATTGTTTACTTCACATTTTTACCCCATTTTTTCTTCTCAGTAGAAAAGACATGTGCTGTTCTAAATGCTGTGCTAAGCACACAGATCTAAACTTATGCATGTGTCTAAAGCTCCACGCATATTCTTCTGTGAGACCTTCTATTTACCTGTTTGAATTCAAAATTGTTAAACCTCTTGGATGAATTTTCACAATAGAAACTTTATTCTTTGAAGTAGTTATGCCAGTAAGCTTTAAGTGTTATAGCAACAATTTGAGAGTGAGTGTAACAATATGTTAACTCCCGACACAAAAAAAAGAATCACAGAGACATTTTTCTAATGCAGGATCATCTAAGAGGCAGAAGAAGGAGCAGTGGGCTTGGCTGCGGTTGTGATTCAAGGAGGCCACAAAGCTCCTGTAGAGAGTCCTTCAGCTTCAGAACAAGACCCTTATAGTAGCCCCGCGTTGGAGGATTTGCGCATCAAGATGACAAACAGGTGCCCCTGAACAGGGCCCTGACAGTGAGAAATTCGAAGGTTGTGGCTAGTGATCATTGCTTAAAGAGGTACTGACGCAAATTTTTGTCTTGCAATATTAACATTGTTGACAGCCTATTAGTCACAATGTGGCGGATTGCTTGCTGCAGCATGGGACAGATAGACAATTGCTGTCTGTTTATTACAGACTAGTTTTTTCTTGGCACAGCTCTGAGAACACAAGTCACCGAATGCAACGATTGCCAGCTAGCGTGCAAAATGGTACACATAAAACGGAGCTTCCTGGCGTAAGTAGCACTTGCACAGCATGCCTATCAATAGTGAAAGCGGGTGGTTACAACCGACACAGTAATCAAGGCACTGAGGCGAACAGCTCGCGCTCGGCGCTTCTGGCTTAAGAGATGGCCCACCATGACGTATTGTTCTTCTTCCTCCTTACACACAGAACACTGACGCACTTCCGTGCTGCCTGCATCATATGCTCACATTATTTTGCTGCTGCATATGCAGCACAATGTCGTTGTCGTCAACTTGATTGTTGTCGTTCGGCTGCAAAGATTTTCTTGAGGCATCCGCATGTTCCACATGTTTACACCAGTCATGGACACAGCAGTCACTGAATAGTAACCTGCTAGCACAAGTGTGGCTAAAAGGCAACAACGACTCTGATGTCAATAATGTAGCTGTGCCAACTCTGAGCTCGGCAACAATGGCGGCACCTCGAAGTTGGGACTTAGCTTCAGGTCACTTTCAGTGATTCAATAATGCGAGGTGCGGCATATAGCACTGAATCAGGCACGCAAACTTCAATATTCATATATTTGGCCATCTGAGCTCTAATTGTTCATCCAATTTGTAGATATCCGCATGTTAAAGGGAATCAATGTCGCAGGCGAAATGAGCCAAAAATATTTGTGTCAGTACTCTTTATGGTATTTTGCTTTATGTTTTAACTTACAGGTAAACAAATAAGTAAAGTATTTAGTAAGTGCTGCATGTATTTGCCCATTACTGTGCAGATGGTTTTGCGAAATTTGTGAATCAGCCAGCAGATATTCATGCACCGAGCAGACTGAGAAAGATAAAAACACCTCCTTACAAAATGTTTAATCATACAAATAAATTCGAGGATGCAAAAATATTTGTCTTCTTGTTTTTCTCAAATGTCCCGACACTATACTACATACAGCACTTTGTTCCACCCGTTTAGTCTACTGCAGTTTCGAAGCACCATTAAATTGCCCATTGTGGCATATTCGTATTTTTACACTTTATAAACTGGCATTGCCTTATTACCATGCTTAGGCAAACAATATTGTTACGGGTAACTTATTTAATACTTTAAATACGATGCACCGTGCTCGGCGAACAAGATGGCGACAGTTCATCAACAACGAGCCACCAACATCGTCTTTCTTTTTCTTGCAGACAGGCTGTGCCGGCTGTTGCGTATCATAACCCCCCGGCGGTAGAAGCACCGTCTCGGTGCTCGAGCAACTCGGAAGCGGTAGAAGGAGGGTGATAAGGCTTGAGTCAAGCTATGTGCACGATGTCACTCGAAGGTGACGATGATGACGTTGAATCGGCTGGAACGATCTCGTATGTAACGTCAGTCACCTGGTGAACGACGCGGCATGGTCCACTGTAGCGTGACAGCAGTTTTTCAGAAAGCCCTACACGCCGAGTGGGGGACCAGGGGAGGACAAGGGAACCCGGTGAAAAGTGCACGTTTCGATGATGGGAATCGTAGAGCTGTCTTTGGTGCTCCTGTGAAGCCCGCAGGCGGCTACGGGCGAGTTGGCGTGCGTGGTCGGCTCGCGCGATGGCTTCGCCGGCACACTCAGTGACCGAGGGCAGCAAGGTGTCAAATGGTAGGGCGGGTTCTCGGCCGTATAGAAGATAGAATGGTGAATAGCCGGCAGTGTCGTGACGTGACGAATTATATGCGAGCGTCACAAATGGCAAATGAACGTCCTGCTACTTCTTATAGTACTGCTACTTCTTATCGTATTAAAGTCGTGGTTGTCCCAGCTACTGTACAGATCTCTGTAAAACTCCTCCGCTATTTTAACTATCGTATCCATATTAGTAGTTACTTTGCCTTCCTTGTCCCTTAGTACATACATCTGGTTTTTGCCTATCCCCCGTTATCTCTTCACTGCTTTGGTGCTTCCTCGGTTTTTCAGAGCGTGTTAAGCTATCTCCATGTTATATCTTTTTACATTCGATACCTTACGCCTATTAATCAACTTCAAAAGCTCTACGAACTCCATTTTGTCTGTTGTACTTAAGGCTTTCATTCTTTGACGCTTCTTAATGAGATTATTCGTTTCCTGAGACAGCTTGCCAGTGTCCTGTTTAACTACAGTACCTCCGACTTCCACTGCACACTACATCTTGATACTCATCAGATAATCATTCATTGAGTCAAAGCTAAGGCTGTTTTTCTCAATAAGAGCCGAGTATCTGTTTTGAAGGGAGGCTCTGAATTCCTGCACTCCCCTCTGAGTGCTAGCTCATTGATTGGCTTCTTGCGTATCAGTTTCCGTCGTTCCTTTCTTAAGTCTAGGTGAATTCGGGACGGTACCATTTTATGGTCACTGCATCGTACCTTGCCAAGCACTTCTACATCTTGCACGATGCCGGGCTGTGCACTCAGTATAAAGTCTACTTAGTTCTTATTTTCGCCATTAGGGATCCTCTATGTTCACTTACGGTTCCCGCGCTTTCGTTAGAAGGTAATAAAAATCGGAAATTATTGCGTTCTGCGAATCCTACTAGTACCTCCACTCTGACAATTCTAATACTGATGCCATAATCTCCTACTGCCTGGTCTCCAGCCTGTTTCTTCCAGCTTTTGCATTGAAGTCTCTCATTAGTATAGTATACGGTGTTTTTACCTTACTCATTGCCGATGCCGCGTCTTCATAGAAGTTTTCAACTGACGCGTTATCATGGCTGGACGTAGACGCATAAGCATGTACCACCTTCATCTTGTATTTGTTATTGAGTTTAATCACGATACCTACCACCCTCTGAATAATGCTATAGTATTCCTCTATGTTGCCAGCTATGTTTCTGTGGCTAAGGAACAACAGTCCCAGTTCTCTTCTGTCAGCGAAGCTTTGATAGCAAAGGACGTGCCCGCTTTGTAGCATTGCGTAGGCCTCATCTGTCTTCCTAACATCTCCAAGCCCTGTTACAACCCATTTATTGTCATCTAGCTTCTCGAATACTACAGCTAGATTTGTCTCACTAGATAACGTTCTAGCATTAAACGTTGCGAGTTCAGGTTCTATTTGCGGCCTGTCCGGATCCAGAGATTCTTAGAGCCCTTCGCTGCGTTGCAGATCTGACCTCAACCAAGGTCTGTTGTTTCGCAGCCACTGGTGACTGAGGGCCGTGAGTCATTTGACGTAAGCCGCCATAGTCATTCTCAAATAGTACAGTTCTTGTCACCGAAAAGATACCGTTTACTACTGGAAGAGAAATGGTATCACCGAATAACTTAACGGTACGCCTGGTCACATTCTTTTAATGTAAATCACTGTCAACTGCACAAATTTCTACAACATTCTGTCTTGCGTCCCCTATGCCTTTCATACCACCCTAAAAACCAATACTGTTGTTTTCACAGTTCTTCTTACAACATGGCAGGTTCCTGTCACACAATCGACCAAATCTTTATGCATACGAGTTAGGTCAACCGTGGTCAGGCACTACTTCTGCCACAGCCAGACTTCCTGATTAGAATGGCGAGATTGGTAAGATTGTTACTGCGCATGACCATGAGCGGCTGAAAAGGATTTTGCGTCACCCCACCACTACTTCACCAACTTAGCTTTTTGGAGTGCTCGTATGACTCGCTTTTCTCAAACAAACCTGTTATTTTTATGTAAAAAAGAAAAACAATAAACCCGTATGCAAGATATTCTTATACACTTTTAGTTTGTCTGCAGAAATGAAGTATCTTCGCCGTAGCTTTGCTTGTCACTGCCTTGGGCCCTGCCTTTGGAACTGCGTAGACTGAAATATTTCATTTGTTCTATTGCACTGGTACCTTCCTCATTCAATAGTTCGAAGAAATTTCATTGCAGTTAGTGATACACAACGTTCACGTTTTTGACAACTCACTTTGAAATGTTCTTTTTCTTTGCAGTGTACTAACGACTCGCAATGTCCCATCAACTGCACCTGCATGCATTATACACAAAATTCCAGTGTCTGTGCCATGATTAAAGACCTAGAATATGATCTCGATACTGATTATTTATTCTGACTTGGCAGGCCTCACACCTGAATCCGCAAAATAATAAATGCAATTCCTGGCTTCCAGATATTTACAGAGCAGAGGCGTCTAATTTATTTGCCCAGTAAGCATGGGACTGGCCTATTTTGCCAAACGAGATGTCCGCATGAAGCATGAATAAAATTTTTGTCACTGCTTCCACATTCATATGACTTTCTTTGTTTGTGTGCGAGTTTTTTGTCATTGAGAAACTTTGAAACTGAAAGCACTGTCTAGTGCTCAGCATGCCTACACAGCTGAGCCTTTCGTAAGCATCATTCTTTATGGAGCCAATATGCCTACAGCATTACATAACGTGGAAAGTAAAGCTTGTTGGTATCGAGAATAATATAACATGGTTTAATGGTAAAACTTTATTTTGTCTGAAAGCAACTGCGGAAGATTCCGTGTTAGATGGCCATCAACCCAAGGTTGGCGGCGACCTATGTGGCCCACTCCAC
Source organism: Rhipicephalus microplus (assembly GCF_043290135.1). NCBI lineage: Eukaryota > Metazoa > Arthropoda > Arachnida > Ixodida > Ixodidae > Rhipicephalus > Rhipicephalus microplus. The sequence continues at coordinate 165,908,858 of NC_134702.1, read as the reverse complement.
GACCCACAATGGACGACTGGGTCTGAGCTGGTCAACACGGCCTCCCAGTGCTCAAGAGAGTGATCACGCATAATATCCACAGGCGGCGGCACAATGCTACATTCCCAAAGTATGTGATCATATGTTGCCACAGCCTGACACCGTTTGCATCGCGGCTTAATATCTTCCGGGTGCATTTTGTTGAACACGTAAGGGTTGGGAAAAGATCGCGTATGCAGTTTTCTCCAGGCGCATTCCTGCGCCTTAGTCAACCGCTTGTGCGGGGGCGGATAAAACCTCCGCTCTAGTTTATGATGATTCGTTATATCATGAAAGGACACCAGCGCATCTCTCGCAGACCTCCCCGGAACTGGCGGCTCAACTACCCGAAGGACGAAACCTCGAGCATTCAGGTGAGCCGCCTCGTTCCGAGAGTTCCCAGAGTGTGCTGGTACCCAGACAATTTCTATTTCTCTAATTTCTTGTCCCGTGGCTCCATGCAGAAATCGTGCGGCAGTCGCCGATATTTTTCACCTTGCCAGATTTCGGATGGCTGTCTTTGAATCACTAATAATCAAATCCAACTGCGGATTATTTATAGCTAGCGCTATTGCCGCTTCCTCTGCAGTTTCTGAGGAGCTGGTTTTGACTAATCCAGAAGCGACCAAGCGTCCCCGCCTGTCCACCACCACAATCACAAAAGCGTCTTTGTCCTTATATTCCGCAACATCTGTATAGACTGCCGCTTTGTACTCACCGTACTCAACGTGTAAAGCTCTGGCTCTTGCCTGCCTGCACTGCGTATGGTGAATCGGATGCATATTTTTGGGCCAAGGTTTCATATACAGGGTAACTCTCGCCGCACCTGAATTTTAGTGTCGCCAGTGGGAGCCTCTGCTGCAATGCCAATCCTTTCCAATATGATCTTGCCCGCTTCGGTTGTCGAAAGCCTAGCGTACTGCATCACCAGATGCGCCTCGCATAATTCATCCAGGGTGTTCTGTACCCCTAATTTTAATAGCCTTTCTGTAGGCGCGTCGTTAGGCAATCCAAGCGCTGCCTTGTAAGCTTGCCGGATCATAGCCTCGACCTTACCTTTTTCTGCAGCGTCCAACTTCATATAAGGTGTCGCGTAAGTAATCCTGCTGAGCACAAACGCCTGTACCAGCTTACAGAGTTCCTTTTCTTTTACCCCGCTCTTACGGTTAGCGATACTTTTGAATAGCCTGACAGTAGAATTGACCATGGTCTTAAGTTTTTCAAGGGTCACCCTATTCTTCCGGTTAGTTTGCAGATATAGGCCAAGAATTCTAATCGTTTGAGGTTCAGCTACCGGCCTAACCCCTGCCTTTACCTCTTACGGCGGTGGCGGAATATAGTGTCTTGCATGTAGCCCTCTGGGTTTGTCCCGAACCACAAAGAGCTCAGACTTTGGCTGAGAGCATGAAAGTCCCGCCTCCCCTGCCAACTCTTCGACAATATTAACTGCCTGTTGTAGTGTTTCCTCCAGATGCGCCTCACTACCCCTGGTTACCCATAGAGTAATATCATCTGCATAAAATGTGTGCTTGAGTCCCGGTATCTCCTCCAGCCTCGGAGTTATTTTAATTAAGGCGATGTTAAACAGGAACAGCGACAAAACTGAACCCTGCGGCGTCCCTTCGCCTCCCAACGCGAATGAGTCCGATTTGATATCTCCTATTGAAATTTTTGCGGTTCGGCCCTCCAAGAATGATCTGATGTAGCGGAATGTCCTGACCTCTGGGCCGATTTCCGATAGATTATTCAATAATGCCTCATGCGAAACATTGTCGAAAGCTTTATTCAGGTCAAGCCCCAATACAGCTTTGGTGCCCGTGCCATGCCCGAGATCTACTACATCATGTTTCAGCTGTATCATGACATTTTGTGTGGACAAATTGGCCTTGAAACCTATCATAGTTGGGGGAAAGATGGCCTTGTCCTCTGCATAATTCTGAAGCCTGTTGAGAACCACGTGCTCCATCAATTTGCCCACACATGACGTCAGCGATATGGGGGCGCAGGTTTTCCAAGCAGAGTTTCTTGCCTGGCTTCGAAATAAATATAATTCTAGCATGCTTCCATTGTGCTGGGATCTTCCCGGCCACCCAATATTCGTTTATCAAGTCAGTGATCACCCCGACCGATTTGAAATCTAGGTTTCTCAGCATTTTATTAGTAACCCCACCCGGACCTGCGGCAGACGTAGTACGCAGCTGCCCCATGGCAAACTCCACCTCCGCAATTGTGAACTCTTCATATAGTTCTGAGTTTTGCATCCCCGAGTAGTGTGGTAAGCAAACGTCTACTCCATCAGTTATGTACCGATTCCGGAGTTCCTGTATAAACTCTCCAATTGTGCCTTCATATTGATTCATTAACCGAGTCGCTTGTCACCGTAGCGCCGATTTTGTTGCTGCCGGATCGAAAAGATACCTTAACAGCTGCCATGTCTTTTTGCATCCAAACTGTCCATTCGTGCGATCACAAATCTGGCCCCACTGCTTGGCTTGCAACTGAATTCTATAATTTTCGATTTTACATTCTAACTTGGCAGTCCTTCTGCAAAGGACGCCAATATGTTTTTGCTTCTTCCACCTTCTCAAGAGACTCGCGTGTGCTTCCCACATGTGTAATAGTCTCGAGTCAGCGGTGAACTCCTCCTGCTCGACTGGCACTTCTACCGTGGTATTATTTACATCCTCCTTGAGCGCTTCTACCCATGCATCCAGGTCATTAATTTTCCCGTTCACAGTGTCTGCTCTGTTTTTCCTAAATCTGTCCCAATCTGTAATTTTATGCCCCCTCACTTTGTCTTTATGCTTCGCAGCGCTAAACGTCGTGGAAAGGATACAGTGATCACTTCCGAGGGCTTGTCCCGTGTTAATCCACTTTGCATTACTGATGCCTCTAAAAACGTAAGGTCTGGAGAGATATCTATGCTTATGCTGTTGCCTATCCTCGTATGATTTGTGGATTGTTTAACAGCGTCCATCGCGGATCCCGGGCAACTTGCCAAAGCCAATTGCCCTTTGCGCTGGCTCGAATATAACCCCCCTCCGGGTGAGGTGCATTAAAATCTCCTACCAATATAAGTGGAGCGCAAGCTGCTAATCGTTGAGTTTGAATCAGGAGTTGTGGCAAGCCCAATCCTTTATCTTTTGGAGAACTATACACATTAAGTAAAAACAGACTCTTCTCATACTTTCGTTTAGGCAAAAGCTCTAGCAGGACATAGTCTTCCATGCTGCTATCTACGGAATGCTGAATGACAGTGATGTTGCGATAGACTAGCACGGCTGTGAAGACGCGTAATACGCCCCTTATGTCAATTCCTGGTGCTGTAATTGCCTTAAATCTAGGTAATTTTACGGAACCACTAGCCTCCTGTAAGGCTATTATGTCTGATTTAATGTCCAGATTTTGTACGTGCAACTGCAGGTCACCTAGCATTTGACGAAAGCCCCTGTAGTTCCACTGCCAAACCTCAATTTGCTGGCGAGGTGCCACGATGAGGCACCAGGTTGACTAATGGCACTTGGCCACCCACGGGAGGCAGTCTTGCCTCCAATAGAGTATGAAGCTGCTGAAACATGCCGATGACCTGGGTTTGGGAATCCCTAAATTCGGTGGAGAGCATGCCGAGACGCTCCTCTATTGTGTCTAATCTGGTTTCGATCTTTTCGACTCGAGCCTCCAACCTATCCTGTCTTTTCCCTTCTTTGCCTACTTTATCTGCAAGTGTTGATACATCCGACTTAAGACAAATGACCTTAAAAACAGGCTGTGGCACGTCTGCTGGTGACGATTCGGCAAATCATTTTGCGTTAGCTACCTCATCCCCCGGCAGTGGTCTCTTCACTGTCCCCCAATTCTCCACTTCCATAGTTGCACTCTCCTGTACGCGAGCAGACGCCTCTTTCGTCACTTTCTGTAGGCCTTGCACTGCTGGTGCCTGTGTCCCCTGCCGTTGGTCGTTTCTAAGTGCGCATTCCATCACTGCAATTCTGTTTTTCATTCTTTTAATCAAATCTCCCTGTCACTGAACCAGCGCTGCTAACTCCCTCTCTCGCGCGGTTTCTTTCGGGGAGGCCGTGCCTGACAAGCTCACCTTTTTGTTGGTGTCGCGTGCGTAGCTGTTGGGACTGGATACTCATCCACCATCTCGGCCGCCCCCGCGCCCTGGAAATGGCGGGAAGGAACTCGACCGGCCCATGCTTTTGCTTGTGCCTTCTTTACTTCTCGGTGACCGCTCCGTGGCCCTCGAGGACCGCTCATTGTTGCCAGCGTCGCTCTCTCTTTCGATGCTCTGCTGCTGGCCTGTCGGTGGCTTGCGAGTCAGGCGAAACTTGCAGTTCCGGCTCCCTGTGTGATGCGCGCCATGGCACACGATGCTGTCTGGCGTGCACGTAGGTGGCTCTCCTTCTGGCGGGGCAGGATGGTTCTTCCCGCAACGGTGACATAGGTTATTCTTCGAACGATAGCATACGTCCGCTTGATGTTCAACTCGTCTGCAGTTGTATGAGGTCTCGACTAAATTTTTATACGGGATCACGGCGTACAGATAGTTCCAGTAAGTTATCTGCCGGGGTATGCATTTTCCCCCGAACGTAAACTGAATCGCCTTTGACTTTCGCAGAGGTCTCGCATCAAGAATGTCTATGCCTTCATTCTTCTTCAGGAATCCCGCCCAAAGTTCTTCCAATGGGAATCCATCATAAGCATTGTAAATCACTCCCCCGCATGGAGTTCTCCAACGGCGCCACAAACGCCGAAACCGGCAGGTCACGATCACCCAGCTTGAGCGTCTTCACAGTCGCATATGCCCCACTGCGATTTATGCATGGTGTGCTCACAGTCAACGTGTCGTTTGTGCCATTAATCCGCATAATGTCTTCTTCCGCGGCAATCGCACTCGTTAGACGCGCTGCTGCTCTCAGTGCACATCTGAGTTCTCTCGCTGTCACAACACTCGAAGTCCAAGTTCTGGGGCCTGTACACAACCTTGAAATCCGTGGCTGGCAACTTGAGAAACGGTCCGCGTTTCTTTCACACCGGTGCTTTCCCCCGCTTGACTTGCTGCGCTCCGTGCGTCTTGCGCCCGTTGCTGCCGGCCTGCGTCTCGCAAGGCTTACTCTTGGCGTTGTCGCCATGCTGAGTCTTCCTAAATCGGTACTGTGTTTTCAATACTGGAGCCCACTCTCCCGCTTCAAAATCTTCGGGCGTTATAGTCTCCCTTTGACGTAGTATTCCATCTTCCGCCCCAGCAAGGCCCACGGTCACCAGGCGCAAGCCAGACGCCCGTCGACGCGGCCCAGGGTAGGCTTAGGAGATAGGCCTAGCCTTGCCACCGTGCGGTTGATAGGAAAATCTCGGAAACTCCGAAAACGGGGACAAAGTTGCCTAAACGAGTGGTGTCCGTAGGTACAGGGCAACCTCCTGCAGACGAGTCCACTGACAGCAAGTCCAGAACAAAGCGCGTCCGCCGATAGTCAGTCACCGGGCCGGAGTTCATGAGAAACACGTCCGCACAGCGTCTCACTCCAGCTGCGTCCCATAATATAACATGCTACTAGCAAAATAAGTTGCAGGAACGAGAAGAAGAAACACAAGACTACGCTATACTTCAATTAAACATTATTACATGCAACATTCAAGTATATATCGGTGAGATTTGGTGACTGTCACGATGTGCATAGCGCCAAGCGTGGTTTGTCTGAGTCAGCGGAATTGACTAATGAAGGTGAGATGGTGTGGCACAAAAACAACCTTTATTTTATTAAACCTAACAATGTGGATAACGCACACAAGAGACTTAAAATATCTAAAATCTAGGTCCCCAGAGGGCTAGCTCCCCCAAACAAAATGATTAACAAGCGCTAGAATGGCCAAGTCCTACGTGTATCTTTAATTTCCTCTCGCGTCTGCTCGTAAACTACTGGCTCAATCACCCTCCAGTTGTTGAATTGGTGGTGGCATGTACTCTAGGCATGCCCTGTGCCCCTTTGGCCCGTTCATCGTTGGTGTGGCAGGCGTGTGTTGGCAAGCCAGGGCTTGTTCAAGTTTGGTGGCGTGACGATGACCTGTCCCATTGCTCGCTGCAGCGCAAGCCAGGCGGACGACCGGAGCACGAAGACACCAGCTCGCCGTGGTAGCAACTCGGACGGCTCCGCAAGCATTGCAGTCCTCGGGCAGGACCCAGGCTGCCTCCATTATCTACCATCTTCTTCGTAAGCCTGACGAAAGTTTTTTGTACGCGTTTTAAACATAGCACTCCTGGAGCTCCCCAGCAAGTTCAATACCATACCGTTTATTCGACATTCTCTATATGCCGATGAAATTAGAATATGGACTACTCATGGAAATCTAGGGCAAATCAAGAAAGCTCTCCAAATGGCAGCCTATAAGGTACAACAACAGGCACACGCATGCGGTCTTCGATGCGCACCAAAAAGTTTTAACCTTCATTGTTCCAGAGAAGGAGAGACAAGGCGATGGTTCGCGTTCGAGTTCATAACACACCCATTCTATTGCGAGACAACGTTCGGGTTCTTAGAGTCACATTTATTACCTTTGGCGCCAACGGGGTCATGTTGCGAGCCAACCACGGGCATGCTCTCTTAAATTGCCAGTAGGAACCGAGAGTTGAAAGAACATGACATCCTACGGGTAATACAGGCTTTCATAATATCCAGAATAAGTTACGGCACTGCATACCTTCACTTATGCAAATTTGGCGTATAAATGAGATGTCCTTATTTGTAACGTCTACAGGAAGGCACTGAATTTGCCACAGAATACATCCATCTCACGGATTCTGAAATTAGGCGTCCACAACACAGCCAAGGTGCTAATCGAGGCTCTGCTTACGAGCCAAATTAGGCGCCTGGTTACTACGAAAACGGGCAGAAAAATCATGGACAATCTCCCCATTTACGTTCCCCCTACAGAGTCTGACTGGAACGACATACCCTGTGAATGGTGGGACTGTTTTAAGACTCAGCTTTTGACCCGCAATATGCACTCAGATTACTACCACGGAACAAGAGCAGCTTGACCTAAAGCATTGAGTGAATGCTATGGTAATACAGAAGGTGCCTACTTCATAGACGCTGCAGGACCCGTGAGAGGAACTTCTACACTGGCAGTCATTCACCAAAGTAAGGTAGTTGACAGCCTATCACTATTTTGCTCTGATTCATCTATCGTACAGGAAACTGCAATAGCCCTAGAAGCATTCAGCTCCACTGCGGAATACACACTTACAGACTCGAAGGTAGCCTACCAGAACCAACGTAGATAGCTTCAGTTGTAAAACTCTCCCCATGCGCCGTGCGCCGCCGGCGTCTCCGTTTCTCGGCGTGCCGCGAGAGGGCGGGACCGCCGCATTTTGCTCTACCCGGCCGCTGCTCATCGCGTGCAACGGCGCTTCTCCCAACGCCGCTTCGGCCTTCTCATGACGTTAGCGCACGATAACATCAAAGATTACCCGCTACCCGTCAAGTTGTCCGCGTCCAGACTACATCTAGGCCAGAGTACTTTCCAGTAGCTGCTCAAGATCGCTTAATGTGGGGCAGAAAAGCCGTCCTTACGGCTTATTGCATTGCTTTCTACAACAGGTCAGCCGAAGCGCATCGTAGTTTGCGCGCGCTTGCGTCGGCTGCTCGCCGGCAGTCAACCACGAGCGTGAACGGTCTGCCGCAAGCTGGTAGCATGGAATAAGCCTCCGTTAAAACTTATTTTGATTGTCTCTTCCAAATTTTATAAAAAATCACGAAACCGCTCATTTTGTTTCCAGCCAAAGAAGCAAGGTCACCATTGGAGCTACGCCATTTAGTGGCTCTAGTAATTATGGCCACTCGAAGACGAAACTTCCCAATTGTCTCGACGTCCTTTTTGGAATAGTATCTTTTCCATGTCTTGCCCTGACAACAGTTAGCTTTACCAAACGCCACCAAGAAGCGACATTTTTGCAAAAGGCGGATAGCTTTAATTGAAAGAATTATTGAGTCAATTAACTGATGAAGTTTAACCAGCTTACATTTCAATAAGCATAATGTTCTTTTCAGCAATTTATTGGTTTTCACAGTGCACAATTTACGGCAGACACAAAGTAGAAAAATATATGCAACGTTTTTTTTTTAAATTTACAATCAACTCCACACCTTTTTTGCTTGAGGTGAATATTGCTACAATACACCAAAGCATGTTAAGAGAAACAAAGTAAGTAATGAATAGATACATGCAAGCATTTTTATTTACAAATCAACTCCACATCTTTTTTGCTTACGGTGAATATGGCTACAAAATACGAAATCATGTTGACAGAAAAAAAGTAATGAATAGATACATGTATGCAAGGTTTTTTTTTTCATTTACAACAAACTCTACAACTTTGCTACAACAAGGAATCTGGAATAGAAATGCATGCGCGTCACCAAAAAAAAAAGCTCCTTATCCGGTGAAAGCTCCTTATCCGCACGCGGGATGGCCTTATTCCAAAGCGAGCGAAGCGTCGCATCTTTGGGAGCCGAGAAGAAGTGCCTGTCCGTGTTGTTCTTGTTGCTGCTGTAGCCACTGGTACACCCGGGAACGAAGCAGGTCGGCATTGTCGGCTCAGCCTCACATGCAGAGGCCCATAGCAATGAAATACAGTCACTGGAAAATCACTAAATGTGCCACTCGAACGGCATCGCTCATTCAGCACTTCTGAAAACGACCGCGCGAACAAGAAACGCCGGAGACCGGGGCACCGAATGCGCCGGCTACTGCGGCGCATAAACGAAACCGCCTGCGAGCGCCCCGCAAACCGAGCCGGTTGCGACTGCAGCGCCACAGAGAGAAAGATCGGTGGCGGTTCCGGGCAGCGCCGGCCAGTTTTACAACTGAAAATAATCTAGTAACGTTGACCAGAACTACATGAGAGGCCGCATTTCACCTCAAGTTCACGCCATTCAATGACAGGCATGAACGCGAGCCATGAAAAAGAGCAGCTCATCAGGGTGCCAGGTGAACAGGAGGTATCAGGAAATGAACTAGCACACAACTCGGCCCGAGCAATCCTTTCCCTGACGCTATGTACCAACCCCTCAGACTACGGCATTCATCCACCAATAGCACCTATAACATGCACAGATATACTGCAGCTACATCGCCTACGAAGACAAACTTCGCCTCATCACGGCAAAGAACTTACCAAAAATGAGGAAACCTGTATGCGCAGGCTCCAGATTATGTCATACAGCAGCCCGGTCATTATAGCGAAAATAGACCCAGAGTAAATTAGCAAGTTGTGTTAATTTAGAGGCAGCCTCACTGTCCTGTTCACATGACCTCTTCCACTTGCCAGTCTAATAGAAGCATCCCGGAAATTACGCAGCTAACGCGGGAAGGGTGGGACGAGGCTTTGTCGGGCCCAGCTCTCGACAGCCAGCGGATGCTAGTAGAGCGGGCGCGCATTGCAGCGCAATATATGTGACTCCCGGACTCAGTACCCGATCAGTCCTCTCTTGATCTAAACTTTCATGATTAAATGATTTATTGATTCGTTCATTATTTTGCACGTGGCCATCTTCCCATTCCTCACGCCCCGGCACGAACTTTCTTTGCATCTTCAAGTTTGTTTTCGTACACCCATTCCACGCATGTCTTTTCCTCTTGGTCTCTGTTTGCTATTTTACTTTTTATCCCTGTCAGTGACCGTCAGATACCATCAAACTCAGAAACTAATTGAAATGGTTGTAATATCACTTTCTTTTTAGATAATCAAGCTCTTTGTTAAAGAGTACCAGCGAGAGAATGCCAACACACGTCACCGTCTATCGTAATGAAGAGACCTTCGTAAACGTCCCTCTCCCCGTGCGTCGCGAAGCTGTGCAGCAGAAGTTTTTTTTTGTGCGTTTGAGATACCCGAGCTTTGTTATACTAAACCACGTGTTATGTTTTACCTTTCTGCTCACAATGCTACTTGTTGGCCGGAGAGGGGCGTTGTTGTGTGGGAGCGGCAAAGTGGAGGAATGCATCACGAATGAGTCCTCCGCGATCAGCTTTCGCAACGTGTGCGTCAAATTTGCAGCGTTTTAGATGCGAAGCAACTGTTTCACTAGCCTGTGTAAGGCTGTCCCACCACACAGTGCGGTGTCAGAAGGCCGCGCCCACAGTGTAAGATGCAAACACTTTAGGTGGGGACACATCTCTACTTTCTTATGAAACACAATCGCCCAGATAAAGTAACAGAGACGTGTGTACGTTGAACCGCTGCCTGGCAGCGCACCTATCAAAAGCCAACGCGAACATAGAATGGAAAAAAAATTGGAAGATCCCACGTACAGTGGGAATTGATGATATTCCAAGCTCGAATAAGGAAGGTTGATATGCCACTCTACAATCAGCACAATGTTACGAGGTGGAAGTAAATGATGCCGTACATGACTTACGTGTCACGGTAATCATGTCTTGATGCGTCGCTCTCCTTCGCCATCTATTCACGTCAAGTGGTGCCAAATTTAGTATATGTGGACCTTGCTAAACGGCCGCGAGCAGGCTATGAGCGTGGTATGTTGTCATTTTCTGAAATGACACGATTGTAAGAATTATCATGTTTGCAGCAGTCATATGCATTCATCATCCATTGACGTCACGTGATACCGCACTTGGTGTATGAGGAGTTAGCGAAATGGCCACGAGCGCATAATGAAGGGCGCAATGTACTCTAAGGTAGCGTTGACGTTCGCGCACGCTAAGCACATGTGTGTCGCTACGTAAGCAAAACGAGAACACTTTATTGTATGACGTCAGGTGCGACCGGCGCAACCAGCGCCTGTTGGTGCGGCCCGATGGCAACGGCTGTGTTCCAATACTCCCCGTAGACGGCTAAATAGACAGCTAAATGGACGGCGGCCATCTGAAGTCCCATTCCAATTCTCACGTAACTAGCAAAGCAGACAGCTTCGAGAAGACCGCATCCTAGACAAATGCGATGCAGGCTACTTTGATTGATTGATTTTTGGGGTTTAACGTCCCAAAACCACCATATGATTATGAGAGACGCCGCAGTGGAGGGCTCCGGAAATTTTGACCACCTGGGGTTCTTTAACGTGCACCCAAATCTGAGCACACGGGCCTACAACATTTCCGCCTCCATCGGAAATGCAGCCGCTGCAGCCGGGATTTCAACCCGCAACCTGCGGGGCAGCAGCCGAGTACCTTAACCACTAGACCACCGCGGCGGGGCATGCAGGCTACTTTGCTGTCTAAACAAGATGGCGGCTCAGCCAATCGCTCAGATGGATCGAATCTCGCCAGGATGGCCGAAAGCACACAAGCAGACGCTTTCCCAGACGCTCAATGTGAGTAACGTTTATTTGTTTTTGATTTTAACACGAAATAAGCCAGAAATTACAACTAATACATTTGTTTCTTTTAGCAATTTAGCAAGTTGTGGTAATTTAGAGGCAGCCTCGCTGTCCTGTTCACATGACCTTTTTCACTTTCCAGTCTAATAGAAGCATCCCGGAAATTACGCAGCTAACGCGGGAGGGGTGGGACGAGGCTTTGTCGGGCCCAGCTCTCGACAGCCAGCGGATATTAGTGGAGCGGGCGCGAATCGCAGCGCAATCTATGTCTCCCGGACTAAGTACCCGATCAGTCCTCTCTTGATCTTTATTTTCATGATTAAATGATTTATTCATTCATTCATTCATTCCTTTGCACGCGGGCATCTTCGCATTCCTCACGCCCCGGCACGCACTTCCTTTGCATCTTCAAATTTGTTTTCGTACACCCATTCCACGCATGTCTTTTCCTCTTGGTCTCTGTGTGCTATTTTACTTTTTTATCCCTGTCAGCGACCGTCAGATACCATCAAACTCAGAAACGGATTGAAATGGTTGTAATATCACTTGCTTTTAGATAGTCAAGCTCTTTGTTAAAGAGTACCAGCGAGAGAATGCCAACACACACGTCACCGTCTATCGCAATGAAGAGACCTTCGTAAACGTCCCTCCCCCCGTGCGTCGCGAAGCTGTGCAGTAGAAGTTTTTTTTGTGCGTTTGAGATACGCGAGCTTTGTTGTACTAAACCACGTGTTATGTTTGACCTTTCCGCTCACAATGATACTTGTTGGCCGGAGAGGGGCGTTGTTGTGTGGGAGCGGCAAAGTGGAGGAATGCATCACGAATGAGTCCTCCGCGATTTGCTTTCGCAACGTGTGCGTCAAATTTGCAGCGTTTTCGATGCGAAGCAACTGTTTCACTAGCCTGTGTAAGGCTGTCCCACCACACAGTGCGGTGTCAGAAGGCCGCTCCCACAGTGTAAGATACAAACATTTTAGGTGGGGACACTTCTCTGCTTTCTTATGAGACACAATCGCCCAGATAAAGTAACAGAGACGCGTGTACGTTGGACCGCTGCCTGGCAGCGCACCCATTAAAAGCCAACACAAACACAAAAGACAAAAAAAATTGCCAGATGCCACGTACAGTGGAAATTGATGATATTCCGAGCTCGAATAAGGAAGGTTGATATGCCACTCTACATTCAGCCCAATGATACGAGGTGGAAGTAAATGATTGCGTACATGACTTACGTGTCTTGATTATCATGTGTTGATGCGTCGTTCTCTTTCGTCACCTATTAACGTCACGTGATGCAAAATTTAGTACATGCGGACCTAGCTAAACGACCGCGAGCAGGCTATGAGCGTGGTATGTTGTCATTTTCCGAATTGACACAATTGTAAGAATTATCATGTTTGCAGCAGTCATATGCATTCGTCATCCATTGACGTCACGTGACACCGCACTTGGTATATGAGGAGTTAGCGAAATGGCCACGAGCGCATCATGAAGAGCCCAATGTACTCTAAGGTAGCGTTGAACCGCGCGCACGCTAAGCACATGTGTGCCGCTACGTTAGCAAAACGAGAGCACTTTATTGTATGTCGTTAGGTGCGACCGGCGCAACCAGCGCCTGTCAGTGCAGCCCGATGGCAACGGCTGTGTTCCAGTACTCCCCGTAGACGGCTAAATAGACAGCTAAATGGAAGGTGGCCATCTCAAGTCCCATTCCAATTCTCGCGTAAGCAGCAAAGCAGACAGCTTCGAGAAGACCGCATCGTAGACAAATACGATGCAGGCTACTTTGCTGTCTAAACAAGATTGCGGCTCAGCGAATCGCTCAGATAGATCAAATCTCGCCAGAATGACCGACAGCACACAAGCAGACGCTTTACCAGACGCTCAATATGAGTAACGTTTATTTGTTTTTTATTTTAACACGGAATACGCCAGACATTACAACTAATACGTTTGTTTCTTCTAGCAATTTAGCAAGTTGTGTTAACTTAGAGGCAGCCTCGCTGTCCTGTTAACATGACCTCTTTCCCTTGCAAGTCTAATAGAAGCATCCCGGAAATTACGCAGCTAACGCGGGAGGGGTGGACGAGGCTTTGTCGGGCCCAGCTCTCGACAGCCAGCGGATGCTAGTAGAGCGGGCGCAAATTGCAGCGCAATCTATGTCTCCCGGACTAACTACCTGATCAGTCCTCTCTTGATCTGAATTTTCATGATTAAATGATTTATTCATTCATTCATTCATTCATTCCTTTGCACGCGGCCATCTTCCCATTCCTCACGTCCGGCACGCACTTCCTTTGCATCTTCAAATTTGTTTTCGTACACCCATTCCACACATGTCTTTTCCTTTTGGTCTCTGTCTGCTATTTTAATTTTTATCCCTGTCAGCGACCGTCAGATACCATCAAACTCAGAAACGGATTGAAATGGTTGTAATATCACTTTCTTTTTAGATAACCAAGCTCTTTTTTAAAGAGTACCAGCGAGAGAAGGCCAACAGAGACGTCACCGTCTATCGTAATGATGAGACCTTCGTAAATTTCCCTCTCCCCGTGCGTCGTGAAGCTGTGCAGCAGAAGTTTTTTTTTTGTGCGTTTGAGATACGCGATTGATTGATTGATATGTGGGGTTTAACGTCCCAAAACCACTATATGATTATGAGAGACGCCGTAGTGGAGGGCTCCGGAAGTTTAGACCACCTGGGGTTCTTTAACGTGCACCCAAATCTGAGCACACGGGCCTACAACATTTCCGCCTCCATCGGAAATGCAGCCGCCGCAGCCGGGATTCGAACCCGCGCCCTGCGGGTCAGCAGCCGAGTACCTTAGCCACTAGACCACCGCGGCGGGGCTTGAGATACGCCAGCTTTGTTATACTAAACCACGTGTTATGTTTTCCCTTTCCGCTCACAATTCTTCTTGTTGGCCGGAGAGGGGCGTTGTTGTGTGGGAGCGGCAAAGTGGAGGAATGCATCACGAATGAGTCCTCCGCGATTAGCTTTCGCAACATGCGCATCAAATTTGCAGCGTTTTAGATGCGAAGCAACTGTTTCACTAGCCTGTGTAAGGCTGTCCCACCACAGAGCGCGGTGTCAGAAGGCCGCGCCCACAGTGTAAGATACAAACACTTTAGGTGGGGACACTTCTCTGCTTACTTATGAGACACAATCGCCCAGATAAAGTAACAGAGACGCGTGCACGTTGGACCGCTGCCTGGCAGCGCCCCTATCAAAAGTCAACACGAACATAAAATGGAAAAAAAAATTGGCAGATCGCACGTACAGTGAAAATTGATGATTTGCGAAGCACGAAAGAGAAAGGTTGATATGCCACTTACAAATCAACAAATTGTCAAGAGGTGGAAGTTGATTATGCCGTACAAGACTTTCGTAACAAGATTGTCATGTTTGTGTCATTTACCTTCGTCATCTATTCACGTCACTTGATGCCAAATTTAGTGTATATAGAGCTAGCGAAACGACCGCGAGCACGCTATGAGCGTGGTATGTTGTCATGTTCTTACATAACACGTGTCTCATGATTATCATGTTCGCACCTGTCATATACCTTCGTCATCCATTGACATCACGTAACACCGGATTTGATATATGTGGGGTAGCCAAACGATCTCGACTGCATCATGAAGGGCCAATATACTCCAACGTAACGTTGACGCGCGCGAACGCTAGGTACAGCGACGCAACGTTAGAAAAGCGCAGCGCTCTACAGTCTGACGCCAAGTGTGACAGGCGTGACCAGCGTCCATCGTCGTGGCCCGACGGCAACCGGCGCCAAATGCGACATGCTGCATTTGGCACCAAAGCGTTGCCCAGACAGCACTGCGTTTGCCTCTTTTCGAGACGGAGGGATGCCGGACGTGCTGAAACGCGCATGCGTCAAAGCAACGCAGCGCGTGCCTGCGAGTATGTGGCAGGATCGACGTCTGATGTGGCAACACTAGCGTGGCACGACGAAACGAACGCCGACGCGCACGCGCACCGGGTCTCGTTAAAGTGTATTTGCGTCTTGACTGTGGAATATAGTCATGTTCTCACATGACACGCAACTCATGATTATCATTTTTGCATTGGTCACATACCTTCGTCATCCTTTCACGTACTGTAATACAGCATTTAGGGTATGAGAAGCTAGCAAAACTGCCGCGAGCACATCACCAGTGTGGTATGCAGTCATGTTGTTAAATGACATGCATATCCTGATTATCATGTTTGAACGTGTCATTTACCTATGTCGTCCATGCGCGCGAGGTAATACCGAATTTGGTATATGTGACTCTAGTCAAACAGCCGCGACCCCAACATGAGCGTGGGGTGTAGTCATGTTGTTACATGACACGCATATCTTGATTTTCATGTTAGGGTCTGTCGCTTGTGTTCGGCATGCAATCATGCCATACCATACCAGTGTTTCAAAAGGCCATGTTAACGAAACTACCGCAATAAGTGCAGGACCATAAAAAGTCCACGCTACAATTTTCTTGTTATGACTAGTCAAATATGCTCGTCATATAGTCATGTTATGGCATACCAAGTTTAGTATTGATACCATTATCCAAACGACCAGGAGAGCTAAAAGTGAAAGGTGGCGAGATAGAGAGAGAGATAGATAGATAGATGGCTAGAGAGATAGATAGATAAAAAGATAGATAGATAGATAGATAGATAGATAGATAGATAGATATATAGATAGATAGATAGATACGCTCAAAGTCACCGAAGTTCGCTAAGAAATGCTTCGCATTTGAAATATTGTAATTCTATTTCCGTGCACGGTAAGAAGGAATGGTGAAATCAGCGAGAAGATATACGCAGGTTTTCCCATAAACTATAGTGTCCCGGCGGGTAATCACATCGTCGTGAATTTTTCACTGCATTTTTATCATAAGAGCCGCGGAAATAAAATTTGGCGTAACAACAGACGGTATCTGTGTAATGCACGCAAACAAATTGGTCAAGGTATCTAAGTGGTTGCTTCTTTTCTATAGCAGTGAGTTGGTCTTTTTCAAGTTCTGTTTTTCTGGTCATCAAAAACCTGTGCGTCTCCCCACGCTGTTCGCAGGCTTTGCCGATTCCACTTGTTGATGGGAATGCCAGACCTAGCACCAGCGAGTGCACGAAACCTAGAGAATTTAAGTGAATAACCGCTTGATAGAAAATTTTGGAAAGCATGACAGTTAGGTGCGTACCTGTTAAGTCCCAAGCAGTATTAAGTTGAGAAGACGTGCTAGAGCCATTTCAAATATCAGCTTGCATTCCAAAGAGAGGCAAGTAGATGGTGCTTTCCAATTGACTCAAGCCCCGCCATGCTTGCTAACAACAGTAATCAATTTTAACTCTTTTGCACGAACAAATCTCCTGGGTGATTTGATTCAAATATCCCGTGAAGTATCCCTTGGTGAAGCAACCCCTTTTTTGTCTTCAAGTTGCCCCTAAACTTGCCGATAGGCACGCTGCCGGCAGTGCTCCGACGGACGCGCGTCGCTGGTACTTTATCTGATCGATCGCGCCTCGCGAGTGCCTCCACCTAAAGTGTTTGTATCCTAAATCATGGCCACGCCTTCCCTCGCAGGGAACGCGCGTTACTTCACTATCTCCCTAGCCTCTCGTCGCTCACCGTGTGTCATCTCTTCGCTTCACCCTCTCCACCGCTCGCAACACTCGAGCGCACTCCTCACGTCAGCATCATTTCCTCACTTGCGCCACCTCTGTCAGTCTGTCGGCGAGTTGAAGCAAAGCCACCTATAAAAATGATCAAGGCCGCCGAACGCCGATATGACGTCACGCTAGCGAGGTCGGCCGGACCATTGCCTTCGACCCGTCTAGGTTCGCCGAGCTTGCAGGTAGTCACTTTGCGAGTCGCTGTTTATGGCTCCGAAAAATTAGCGTGGTCCTCGAAGTTTATGCAGCACTGTATATGCTTTGGCCCCAACGCAAGACACGGATTTCGAACGCAAAAAATACCTCGCACCAGTTCACCGCAATCTACACCATCATAACAAGTTTCATTACACTAGTTACAATATCATAACATCACTATTTACACCATCAAAACAAGTGTCTCTTACACTAAGAATGATGTGCTAGAGACATTGTTTTTGTGTGGGTCGTAACTATACATCTCTTATTGTGCTTCTGGCCTTGAATTCTTGACAAAGGCTATAGAAGCATACTGGGTCACTTTAGTCGTACACTGAAGTGACTACGAAAGAGCAGACCAGCACAGTGACAAGTTCTCAGCAAGTTCTTGTACTTTCTACCCCACGTTCAATTCACCCAAACACAACTCAACACACTCGAAAGAGCTCTATTAGACCTCTACAAGGCAGCTCTAAACCTCTCTGTCACTACCTCTACCACTCAGCTCCTTGCCACAGGCCTCTTCCATCCATTAAGTTTTTTTCATTTCTCTACACTACGACTCACAGACTGCCCGTCTTTCTCTCACTCGTCAAGGCCAATGGCTATTGGCCAAAGTGGGTTTCCCTGACATTGCCGTTTCCGTTTCCTGACATTGCCTGGCAGCGCACCTATCAAAAGCCAACACGAACAAAAAATAAAAAAAAAATTGGCAGATCCCACGTACAGTGGGAATTGATGATATTCCGAGCTCGAATAAGGAAGGTTTATATGCCACTCTACAATCAGCACAATGATACGAGGTGGAAGTAAATGATGCCGTACATGACTTACGTGTCATGATTATCATGTCTGGATGCGTCGTTCTCTTTCGTCATCTATTAACGTCACGTGATGCAAAATATAGTATATGTGGACCTAGCTAAACGACCGCAAGCAGGCTATGAGCGGGGTATGTTGTCGTTTTCCGAATTGACACGGTTGTAAGAATTATCATGTTTGCAGCAGACATATGCATTCGTCATTCATTGACGTCACGTGACACTGCACTTGGTATATGAGGAGTTAGCCAAATGGCCGCGAGCGCATCATGAAGAGCCCAATGTACTCTAAGGTAGCGTTGACGCGCGCACACGCTAAGCTCATGTGTGCCGCTACGTTAGCAAAACGAGAGCACTTTATTGTATGACGTCAGGTGCGACCGGCGCAACCAGCGCCTGTCAGTGCAGCCCGATGGCAACGGCTGCGTTCCAATACTCCCCGTAGACGGCTAAATAGACAGCTAAATGGACGGCGGCCATCTCAAGTCCCATTCTAATTCTCACGTCAGCAGCAAAGCATGCAGACAGCTTCGAGAAGACCGCATCGTAGACAAATACGATGCCGGCTACTTTGCTGTCTAAACAAGATGGCGGCTCAGCGAATCGCTCAGATAGATCAAATCTCGCCAGAATGGCCGACAGCACTCAAACAGACGCTTTACTAGACGCTCAATATGAGTAACGTTTATTTGTTTTTGATTTTAACACGGAATACGCCAGACATTACAACTAATACGTTTGTTTCTTTTAGCAATTTAGCAAGTTGTGTTAACTTAGAGGCAGCCTCGCTGTCCTGTTCACATGACCTCTTTCCCTTGCAAGTCTAATAGAAGCATCCAGGAAATTACGCAGCTAACGCGGGAGGGGTGGACGAGGCTTTGTCGGGCCCACCTCTCGACAGCCAGCGGATGCTAGTAGAGCGGGCGCAAATTGCAGCGCAATATATGTGACTCCCGGACTAAGTACCCGATCAGTCCTCTCTTGATCTTTATTTTCATGATTAAATGATTTATTCATTCGTTCATTCATTCCTTTGCACGCGGCCATCTTCCTATTCCTCACGCCCCGGCACGCACATCCTTTGCATCTTCAAATTTGTTTTCGTACACCCATTATCACACATGTCTTTCCCTCTTGGTCTCTGACTGCTGTCAGCGACCGTCAGATACCATCAAACTCAGAAACGGATTGAAATGGTTGTAATATCACTTTCTTTTTAGATAACCAAGCTCTTTGTTAAAGAGTACCAGCGAGAGAATGCCAACACGCACGTCACCGTCTATCGTAATGAAGAGACCTTCGTAAATGTCCCTCTCCCCGTGCGTCGAGAAGCTGTGCAGCAGAAGTTTTTTTGTGCGTTTGAGATACGCGAGCTTTGTTATACTGAACCACGTGTTATGTTTTACCTTTCCGCTCACAATTCTTCTTGTTGGCCGGAGAGGGGCGTTGTTGTGTGGGAGCGGGAAAGTGGAGGAATGCATCACGAATGAGTCCTCCGCGAATAGCTTTCGCAACATGCGCGTCGAATTAGCAGCGTTTTAGATGCGAAGCAACTGTTTCACTAGCCTGTGTAAGGCTGTCCCACCACACAGCGCGGTTTCAGAAGGCCGCGCCCACAGTGTAAGATACAAACATTTTAGGCGGGGACACTTGTCTGCTTTCTTATGAGACACAATCGCCCAGATAAAGTAACAGAGACGCGTGTACGTTGGACCACTGCCTGGCAGCGCACATATCAAAAGCCAACACGAACGTAAAATAGAAAAAAAATTGCCAGATCCCACGTACAGTGGAAATTGATGATATTCCGAGCTCGAATAAGGAAGGTTGATATGCCACTCTACAACCAGCACAATGTTACGAGGTGCAAGTAAATGATGCCGTACATGACTTACGTGTCATGATTATCATGTCTGGATGCGTCGATCTCCTTTGCCATCTATTAACGTCACGTGATGCCAAATTTAGTATATGTGGAACTAGCTAAACGGCCGCGAGCAGGCTATGAGCGTGGTATGTTGTCATTTTCCGTATTGACACGATTGTAAGAATTATCAAGTTTGCAGCAGTCATATGCATTCGTCATCCATTGACGTCACGTTTCACCGCACTTGGTGTATGAGGAGTTAGCGAAATGGCCGCGAGCGCATCATGAAGAGCTCAATGTACTCTAAGGTAGCGTTGACGCGTGCGCACGCTAAGCACATGTGTGCCGCTACGTTAGCAAAACGAGAGCACTTTATTGTATGACGTCAGGTTCGACCGGCGCAACCAGCGCCTGTCAGTGCAGCCCGATGGCAACGGCTGTGTTCCAATACTCCCCGTAGACGGGTAAATAGACAAATAATGGACGGCGGCCATCTCAAGTCCCATTCCAATTCTCACGTAAGCAGCAAAGCAGACAGCTTCGAGAAGACCGCATCGTAGACAAATACGATGCAGGCTACTTTGCTGTCTAAACAAGATGGCGGCTCAGCGAATCGCTCAGATAGATCAAATCTCGCCAGAATGGCCGACAGCACACAAGCAGACGCTTTACCAGACGCTCAAAATGAGTAACGTTTATTTGTTTTTGATTTTAACACGGAATACGCCAGACATTACAACTAGTACGTTTGTTTCTTTTAGCAATTTAGCAAGTTGTGGTAACTTAGAGGCAGCCTCGCTTTCCTGTTCACATGACCTCTTTCACTTGCCAGTCTAATAGAAGCATCCCGTAAATTACGCAGCTAACGCGAGAGGGGTGGGACGAAGCTTTGTCGGGCCCAGCTCTCGACAGCCAGCGGACACTAGTGGAGCGGGCGCGAATTGCAGCGCAATCTCTGTCTCCCGGACTAACTACCTGATCAGTCCTCTTTTGATCAGAATTTTCATGATTAAATGATTTATTCATTCATTCATTCATTCCTTTGCACGCGGCCATCTTCCCAATCCTCACGCCCCGGCACGCACTTCCTTTGTAACTTCAACTTTGTTTTCGTACACCCGTTCCACACATGTCTTTTCCTCTTGGTCTCTCTATGCTATTTTAATTTTTATCATGTCAGGGACCGTCAGATAACATCGAACTCAGAAACGAATTGAAATGGTTGTGATATCACTTCCTTTTTAGATAATCAAGCTCTTTGTTAAAGAGTACCAGCGAGAGAATGCCAACACAGACGTCACCGTCTATCGTATTGAAGAGACCTTCGTAAATGTCCCTCTCCCCGTGCGTCGTGAAGCTGTGCAGCAGAAGTTTTTTTTGTGCGTTTGAGATACGCGAGCTTTGTTATACTAAACCGCGTGTTATGTTATACCTTTCCGCTCACAATTCTTCTTGTTGGCCGGAGAGGGGCGTTGTTGTGTGGGAGCGGCAAAGTGGAGGAATGCATCACGAATGAGTCCTCCGCGATTAGGTTTCGCAACATGCGCGTCAAATTTGCAGCGTTTTAGATGCGAAGCAACTGTTTCACTAGCCTGTGTAAGGCTGTCCCACCACACAGCGCGGTGTCAGAAGGCCGCGCCCACAGTGTAAGATACAAACACTTTAGGTGGGGACACTTCTCTGCTTACTTATGAGACACAATCGCCCAGATAAAGTAACAGAGACGCGTGCACGTTGGACCGCTGCCTGGCAGGGCCCCTATCAAAAGCCAACACGAGCATAAAATGGAAAAAAAAATTGGCAGATCGCACGTACAGTGAAAATTGATGATATTCCAAGCTAGAATAAGGAAGGTTGATATGCCACTCTACAATCAGCACAATGTTACGAGGTGGAAGTAAATGATGCCGTACATGACTTACGTGTCATGATTATCATGTCTGGATGCGTCGATCTCCTTTGCCATCTATTAACGTCACGTGATGCCAAATTTAGTATATGTGGAACTAGCTAAACGGCCGCGAGCAGGCTACACTGTAAACCAAATTACACCCATATAGGAGTTTTATAGTGTCTATAACTCACACCCCTACACCCCACGAAATGGGTGTATCAAGCAGCACTACACCTATATCGTGGGGCGGATTTCCGAACTTACACCCTATGGCACAAACATTTTTGGGGGTGTAAAAGCAACTGTACACCCACGTGGCCTTAAGGGAGTGAGGGTGTAAAAGCGAATGTACACCCATGTAATCTTAAGAGCGTAAGGGTGTAATATTGCTATGACACCCTGACACCCTTAAAAAACAAAAGTAGTGTAAGGGTGTATTTCGCCCAAACAGCAAAAAGGGTGTGGGGGTGTTCATGCTGAATAATGCCCCAACACCCATGCGAAAAGTACCATAATTTGAGTGTTACCCCTTTCCAGTAGGCCCCTGTAGAAGCACGTTAAAGCTTACCCTTTAGCTAGACCTTTCATGTGCAGATGTCCTATTGTAGTGGCTCCTGCCACAGTGTGGTAATCCTGGCTCTAGCAAAGCTTTTATGGTGCATATATGAAGCACGGCATATACGGCTCTCACATATAACATGTAATCCTAGCTGAGTGCGAAGGCATCACTCAAAATGAGTTGTCATACATAACAAAATGTTCACAAAGACATGCCATAGTGCCAAATGAAATCAAGCTTTATTTTATTAGACACAGAGCACATACAGGCTTCAGAGACAAATTGTACCTTAATCAAAAGCCTTTTTCAATTGTGCAGAGCAGAATGCCATCTGCTACAAAAGACCGAAAATCAGACGTCAATGGTACGGCATGGAGCTCTAACGACCGATGCATGCATATCAAAGTACAAGAGAAGAGCCTTTATTTGCACTTAAAAATGAAGGATTACTTTTAACACGCTTCAATGCAGCACAAAAGCACAGTGCAGTGAAGCATACAAACCGTAGGAAGAGTAGTGCAATGCAGCATGCCTTATTTCTCCAATATACTGAAATAATATATGAATGCACACTATAATTGCCTCATTGATACGCCACAGTTTGCATGTGTTGTGGCACTCCTTATGCATATTATGCAATGCTAGTAGTATTCTAATGAATGTAATGACAAAACAGTCTTAAAATGGCATTTTCATTTCACAATAACCCTTGTGTGTTCAGACATTCAGAATACTGGAGAAACAATAATACACGAGTAAAAACAATAGGCAAAATTACAATAGCTTAACAGTGTCACTAGATACTAACCATGCAGAATAATTGATTTAAAGATGAAAAATATCAAGCGCATCACATAATATGTCCCCCTGAAACAATGCAACATCAAAGAACATAAAACGGACACACAAAAGCAGGGTGAAAGAGTAACCACTTACAGCTAGCAGAGGTGGAGCAGCCAAGCTATCATCTGGAGCAATATTTTGGAGCATCATATCTCGCTTTTCCAGGGAGAAAATTTAAATTTGGAGCAGGTTTCAGGAAAAACAAACGCAGCATTTTTCAGCCTGAAATTCCAATTTACAGCATTGATAGATATGTGCGGTTTAGCGTCCCAAAACCACCATATGGTTATGATACACGTCCTAGTGGAGGGATCCGGAAATTTTGACCACCTGGGGTTCTTTAACGTGCACCCAAATCTGAGTACACGGGCCTACAGCATTTCTGCCTCCATTGGAAGTGCAGCCACCGCAGCCGTGATTCGATGCCGCGACCTGGGGGTCAGCAGCCGAGTACCATAGCCCATAGACCACCGTGGTGGGGCTCCAAATTTACAGTAGTACAACAAATTAAACTGAATCACACAAAAAGAAAAATATATGTAGAAACTATTTGACATCCGCTAATTCATTCAAAATATACGAGAGCCGAGCTATTTCAATAAAAGCACTCTTGAACTGTCCCACAGTGCAAACAATGCTAATCTCCATATTTACGAACGCTCCTCGACTCGAATCTCGTCCTTCACCTGAACTAGCGTAGCACAGTGCCACCGCTTGTCTAAAAATGACGCGTTTCTCGAGAATTGCTGCAGATTATCCCTGATATTGGGTGACTTGCTCTGCCTAGAGACTGCGCTGGAATCAATTTTCTCAAGTCAAGGTGAAGCATTTAGTGAAGGGACGTTCTAAAATACGGGGCTAAAAACTCACAGTAGTATTTGCCCAGCTTGCCAAACTGTTTGACAGGCGACCCAGAAATTCTAGATATTCGTAAAGGAGGAGCTCAAGGGGGTGGCGAAAACAAAAAAGTGGCATAGGATTTTTTTTATTGTCACTTAAGGCTGCAAAAACCTCATAAATCACTCTGAAAGACAGCCAGCACTCATACTAGTACTCGTTATTGAATGGCATCTGCATGGCAGAGTAATATAGGGAAAAAATATTTTGTGTCCTGTGACAGCGAGTATTAGTAGCCACTTCCAAATCATAAAGCACTTTTCCGCAGAGCAAAAGCGTACTCTGGCAAAAGCGACTTATAAAGCATTATGGACGTCATAGAAAGGGGCGGGGAGAACTTTCTTTTAAACCGTTCTACTCTTTTCTTTTGCTGTGAGGATAGAATATGGTCAATTAAAAGTTATAATTACGGTTGGCGCATCTGTATTAGATTGGATGATGATGACCCCGCCTCGATGGTTTAGTAGCCAAGGTACTCAGCTGCATTTTTCATGCAGGCGCAAACGCTGTAGGCCCATTTGCTTAGATTTCGGTGGAGAACCCCAGGCGGCCGAAATTTCTGGAGCCCTCCCCTAAGCGTTTCATAATCAAATGGTGGCTTTAGCACATTAAACTGCACCTATCAATCAATTGGATGGTGATGTGCAAACTTATGTTGAATAATGAATGTTATGTTTCATGATAAAATTAACAATACTGAGAAATAATTGAGGCTGGTTGTGTATTTCATAATGGTTTTGTGCTAAATTAGGAAATTGTATCCGATTGACACAATTGACGCGGCTGCTGTTCTCTTGAACATGCAAATATGGATACGAAAATAGCATGTAATATTGTGCTATAGACATTAAACATGTGCTGTCAATAGACATGAATGCCTGAATTGAATAGTCAATTTCGCGACGAAACCACGACCGCACAAAGAAAACACATGGACAGAACCGGTGCTCACTAGCAGCTGTTTGTACCATATATTCATAATATACCATATATTCATACACACAACCTTAAAAAGGTGGCGAGCCGGCATGAAGTAATGATGGAGTTCGTGCCTCTAACAAACTAGCAAAGTTGCGCTGGCGCATCGCTGAAAATCATGCTGAGCAGCTGAAAGGCTGTAAAAAGAAGCATGTGCGGCCATTCACGAAGTCTGTCAGTGAAGCAATTTACAAAATACCCCTATTGTGCAGAAAGAGACATGTTAGCCTGTCGACGAGGCTCTGCGTCAATGATCGAGCGAGTGAACACGCCCTTACGGCAAAGAATAACCACGGTGCCCGTTCAAGAGCGCATGTCACTTCACGCGGATTCACACCAAGAGCAATTTCGAAGGACTTTCACAAAAGAAACGGGGTATCAATTGCGTCAGCAAAACTTCACTCATCATGTATGAGCTGGAAGCACGGTATCTAGCGATCATGTGTCCTATAGCGTCATTAGGTAAGGGACGGCCCGGGTAGGTTGCACATGCGTTAACGAAAAGTGGGTTTATATCAGCCTGTTTCCTCTAGAAATAAACAATTGCAAATGAGTGCCCATCTCGTTTATGTGTTCTATTTGTTTTTGTGGTCGTCATTTTGGCGCAAAATTGACTAATGTTTAATGCAACATGCACCAACTATCCCAACAGCGACTTCTACTAGACATGAATGCCGCTGCGGCACATGTAAACAACAATAGCACGTGCAGCCGCCTTAGAACTGTCAAAAAAGCAGCGTTATACAGTGCCTCAGAGAAGGCACTTTCAATATATTTCTAGGAAAATAAATGGCTTAATAAGCATAGGACTTTTTTCTGTGTTCATGACACGCTGTTAGAGTGATTTCATGCCAAACGCCCAGCCATTTTGGCAACCATTTCAAATGCATTTGAAAATTATTGTGCTGATTAACTGTATTGAAAGCAGTGAAACGGTAGGATATTTTGGAGAGAAAAAATGTTCGGTCACGTGGTTGCCTTCGGAACTTCCGGAATGTCGTTTGGGTGTTGTTTGTGAAAAAATTTACTTTAAAAGTACGTTCTATACCAAACTTCGTCTACATGTTGAGTAAAGGTTCTTGTGTAAGGTGTTTGAAGCTCAGTAATATTATTGCATTTATACTGGCACATATGCTTTTAAGAATTTATCCAAAATGTGTTATGTTTGCAATTTTTTTATTGCAATACTGCAGTTTGTATGAATATCTGAGTAGTGAATACTTACTCCACGCAAGGTACACTTTGAGAAAAAAAATATTTAAGACCTCTCAAGCTGGTAAACTTTATGAGAAAAAATCATTAATTCTACAAAATCGTAATTTTTGTCCATATTGAGATGCAATTTACGCCATGTGGAGGCTCAACTAAAAATTACCTTTATACATAAATTGAAAGCCAATAAACAGTTCTTTTCATATACCATCATTACAATTTTCGTTTTAAGGAAGAAAATAATTTTTTAGCATTCCCATTGGCGCCTATCTTCCCATTTGGTCATACGACAGCTCCCGCCTTGAATTTTCCTATTTTCATCATTGGAAAAGTTCAAAACTTATCTTCTTCCTTAAAACAAAAATATGTAATAATAACAATTGGCATATGAAAATACCTTTTCTTTTTCTTTCGATTTAGGTTTGAAGGTCATATTTATTTGGACCACTCGACAGTTCAAATCGCGTCTCAATATAGACGAAAATGACGATTGTGCGAAATTTGTAATTTTTTCTCGTAATGTTTAGCAGCTTAAGAGGTCTCATAATATTATTTCCTCAAAATACACCTTTTGTGTAGTTGGTATTCATTACTCAGACATTCATAGAAAGTGCAGTATTACAATAGAAAAAATGCAAATATAACACATTTTGGCTAAGTTCTTGAAGGCGTGGTAGACGAAGAAAGTGCTTAACAGTGCAAACGACAAGAAGGGAAAGAAGAGTCGAGAACAGAGCCCTGAACAAACAACCAAAGTTTATTGCAAACCAACTGCAATATATGGAAAACAGAATCTGCGCATAACCACGAACCATAAGCAGAATTGCACATACATGCACCATACGGCCTACCTTATCAACAACCGGTCATATAAGTGGACCCCAGATAACTAACTTCACAGCAGTTAAAAAAAATTGAGAGTAGGCTAACACAGGAAGCACTAAGTTGTTGAATATAGAAGGCTTCACTAATCTCGTGCTCGCGCTGATTTTTATATCCCCCGTGATCAAACACTTGTCAAGAATTGGCTGACAACAAGACTTGTTACAATGGTCTGCCAAGTGGCTGGGAAGGAAACCTTTTAGAGAGTTAGCGTGCTGCCTCAACCGATCGTTCATGATCGCCCTGTTTGGCTAATGTTCACAAGTAAATAATATCTTGTAGAGAATCGATAAAACACATTCAACATGGCAAATAGCGTGTTTCTTAGTGCATGCTTCGTTCTTAGGTCCTGCGCTGTTCACTATGCGACATAGGCCAGCGAGCTTGTTGCGTGCGCAGAACGCAACTCTTACACCCATTTTTCCAGTGACCTTCTTTAGCCTATGGGAAACTTTGTGTACGTAGGAAATACAGCCTTGCTAGAATGAGGCTTGTTGAGTTAGCTGTTGCTTTGTGTCTTATCAGGCAATCTTAGTGACGTTAGGAGAGTCTCGGCAATAGAAGTTAGCAGGGGATTAGAAAGGCCTGCTTGTTGAAGGCGGTGAACTTAGAACGAGAAACTGCACTCTATCTGGCGGTGACAAGAGCCAGTTAGAATTGCCTTTAGGCAGGAAAACGTGGTGCTTCACTTGACTAGCTTAAAATGGGTGGACGTAAAAAGAAGAAAGCTTTTCCTTGAGCAAGGTTCGTACCGCCAATATACATGGTCAACCAAAAAAAGCATTTCCAAGTGTTGACATCGTAACTTGTCGTCATGAATCAAACTCCGACTTCAATTCCAGTTGATTCATTTCACGCCAAAAAACGTCAAATATCTCACCAGTGCAGATGTGTGCATTGGCCCATGTTTAGCACCAGTACTTTGTGACCTTTTACTCGCGCGGTATGAAAGAAGTCCCATGGCTAACTTTGATCACACGAGTACAGTTAAAGTGTACGGCTACGTTGACGACTTTTTAGTGTTTTACCGCATCGATCAATCTGACCCTCGGCGAACCACCAATGAGATATTTGACATTTTCGGGCGTGAAATGAAGAAACTAGAAATAATGTCGGAGTTTATTTCTGACGACAACCTACGTTGTCTACAATTAGAAAAGCTTTTTTTGTTGATCATGTATATTGGCGGTACGAGCTATGCTCAAGAAAGAACCTACTCTTTACGTCCACCCATTCTAAGCTAGTCAAGTGAAGCATCGCTTTTTCCTGCCTAAAGGCAATTATAACTGGCTCTTGTCACCGCCAGATAGAGTGCAGTTTCTCGCTCCAAGTTCACGGCCTTCAACAAGCAGGCTTTTCTAATCCCGAGCTAACTTCCATTGCCGAGACTCTCCTAACGTCACTAAGAGTGCCTGATAAGAGACAAAGCAACAGCTAACTCAACAAGCCTCATTCTAGCAGGACTGTTATTCCCTATACGTACACGAAGTTTCCCAAAGGCTAAAGAAGGGCACTGACAAAATAGGTGTAAGAGTTGTGCTCTGCGCACGCGATAAATTCGCTGGGCTATGTCGCAGGGTCAACAGCGAAGGACCTAAGTAAGAAGCATGCACTAAGAAACACGCTACGTACCATGTTGAATGTGTTTTAGCGATTCTCTACAAGCTATATTTTTTACTTTTGGGCACGGTTACATTGGCCAAATAGGGCGATGCATGAATGATCGGTTGAGGGAGCACGCTAACTCTCTAAAAGGTTCTCTTTCTAGCCACCTGGCAGACCATTGTAATAAGTCTTGTCAGCCAATTCTTGAAAAGTGTTTGATCATGGGGGGATATAAAAATCGGCGCGATCACGAGATTAGTGAAGCCTTCTACATTCAACAACTTGTGCTCACTAAGTTAGCGTACCCTCAATTTTTCTTAACTGCTGTGAAGTTAGTTATCTGGGGTCCACTTATATGACTGGTTGTTGATAAGGTAGGCTGTATGGTGCATGTATGTGCGATTCTGCTTATGGTGCGTGGTTATGCGCAGATTCTGTTTTCTATATATAGGAGTTGGTGTGCATTAAACCTTGGTTGCTTGTTCAGGGCTCACCTCGTCTCTTCTTTCCCTTCTTGTCGTTTGCGCTGTTAAGCACTTTCTTTGTCTACCATACAGCACCAACCAGCCGTATCAAGCACTTTGTTAGTCTTGGAGGCGTATGTGCCAGTGAAATTGCACTAATATTACTGCGCTTCAAACACTTTACACATGAACTTGTACTTAACATGTAGACAAATTTTGGTATAGAAGCAAGGAGCAGTACTTTTAAAATAAAATTTTGCACAAACAAGAATAAATTGACATTCCGTTAAGTTCATAAGGCAACTACGTGACCAAAATTTGTTTCTTTCAGAAATATTTTACTGTTTCACTGTTTTCAATGCAGTGAATCATCACAATTTTTTCGAATACATTTGAGATGGTCGCTAAAATAGCTGGGATGTTTGGGGTGGAATGACCCATTAGTGAATCAACCTTTTAAGCTGGAGACATCTAGGCCATCTCTAGTTGATCATACAACTCTAACATTATGCATTGTATACAGTTTTCTACACGCACTGCTGTTGATCTGATGGCAAACTGATACTCATATTGGAAAAATAAATAGGTATATGGGACACGTAGCTTGAGATGAAGCCTCCCCATCAGAGTAATGTTCCTGAAATGTACAAGATATTTGGTGCACCCTATGAGTAGCGTCCACCACTGCTGCAACCCTTTGAGTGAGGTCGTCAGCCCGGAACAGCTGCTTTCATGTTGTGATGAGTGTACTGCATCGTCAGCACCCAGTCCATCGTAGAAGACGTAGTCTGCTTTCCTTTCAACATTCTGCATGTAAGAGATGCACAACATTCAACAAGCATTTAAAAAATACTGGGAATTATCAGAACCTCATTATGATGTGTCATATAATAAAAAGCACCAGCTTCCCGACTTTCAGCTTTACCACTATTCACTTTTACGTTTACAAGCATCTGTGCATATTAGTGTACGAATGGAAGTGCCATGTTTGAGTCTACACCATGGTGGTGGTGAAAAAGTGCTTCTCTCTTGAATCATGCACCTACCAAGAAGTTTGAAATATACTGGGATGCTCAAATTTCAGTGTTTTTACCAAGTTTTATTGCTTAGCTAGAATACCCTAACCAATAGGCCACTACAATGGGTGATACAAAAAATTATATAAACCCATTCAGACAGAAAAGTAGCAATATTTATCATTTACTTTGAAGGATAGTTTTGTAGACATGTACACATCACAGATGTACAATCTACTGTGTGACACTAGTGTAAAACAACGAGCAAGCCCCAATTTGAAAGGATCAACAGCACTTATTAAATGACAACTGCTGCTGAAAACACAGCACTGTGTATTTGTGGAAGCTCACCTCTAAATTTCTTCTCCAGTTACATAAATGTGGCGTACTGGATAATTTTATAATGTGTCTTTTACAGGTTGCTTATTGGTCAACAAAATGATTACTTTAGGCCTTGAGTAAAACTGACAAATCTCAAAAAATAAATAAGACGTGCTAATCTTATTCTTCCAGTGCATGCGGAAGCAGCTCATTCGCAGTTGAATTTTTTTGATTCATAAAAACAGCCATACAACAGATAATGTATCACAAGTAAGTTAAGTATATGCTCAATAAGCTCTGAACGGCTGGACTATAAATATGTAAATTAAAAAAAATGCACGACTTATTAGAGAAGTAGCTAACAGGAATATATGCATGGAGGGCTTATTAGTTGGATCAGTGTGTTTGCATTCCTAAGGATGAAACCTGCACAGACAAAATGCATGAAACCGACAAGAACTGTTAGGTCTGCCTGCTTTCATTTACAGCCACCTGTGTCGCCATCCTCATTTCGTTTTTCGCGGGCGTGTTCTTTAGTGGCTAACTATGCCTACACCATTATCATCTGTGCTTATCAGCTTAACTGAAAGTTTTGTGTGGGTGTTTGTTAATACACTTTGGCTAAGCTTTCATATGTAACCACAGCGCCAAAACCCTACACCAAAATATACAGAAATATTCTATTCTACAATATTCTATGTGCCGCACTACAACGGTGCAAAAATGCAAAAAGATGTGTGCAATTGAGTGTGGCTGTTCAATCCCTATTAAAGCACATCAATATTTCTATATCCTGATTATCTACGATATACTAGAATAAATATAAACAAACCTAACAAGGCATAAAAAGCGCAAATCACTGACCAAACAAGGTACATTGTGGTGAAGCCTTCGAACAGTGGGTCGTCCTCTCCAACGCCTTCTAGTGGGTTGCCCTTTTTAGCAAGAAGAAGAGCAGCTCGTGCAGAGAGTCGGTACCCGCATTGACTGTCGCTGTCAAGCATCGTCGACAAGTGTCCGCCAATAAACATCTCAACAATTTGGTGGAGAGTGCTGTGCCCTTCTAACACCTTCGGTTAGCATTTGATGCCCCTGGAGCTTCGATCCCGCACCGTGCCTTCTACCATGCACCAAGACGCCGCACAGCAAACGCTTGCTCCTGCGCCGACGCCATGTTCCGGTGTTCCCCGCATCCGCGACCCTCCTGTCTTCACCGGCGCGGATGGCACCGACGTCGAGGACTGGCTTGCTATGTACGAACGCGTCAGCGTCCCCAATCATTGGGACGAGGCAGGTAAACTCGGCAACCTGGTTTTCTACCTCGCGGGTGTGGTCAGCATGTGGTACAACAACCACGCATCCGATTTCCCCACTTGGTCCGCTTTTAAAACCGCCATCGTCGACGTGTTCGGCCGTCCTGCCGTTCGTAAGCTTCAAGCCGAACAGCGGTTACGTGAACGAGCACAGCAGACCGGTGAGTCCTTCACAAGCTACATAGAGGACATCCTTGACTTGAGCAAGAAAGTGGACGCGAGCATGTCAGAGGCCGACAGAATTACCCATGTTCTAAAAGGCATCGCTGACGATGCCTTCACTATGCTCCTGGCCAAGAACCCTCGCACTGTGGCAGAGATCATTACACTTTGCCAAAGTTACGAGGAGCTGCGACGGCAGCGCTCGATGACCCGTCGACCACCCTCACGTGACGCTGATCTCTCGGCCTTGTCAACACTTCCGGACCACACCGCCTTGCTTGCTGAAATCAAGTCGTTCGTGCGTGAGGAAGTGGCCCGCCAGGTCTCTTTACTGGCCTTTGCTTCCCCGCAACGTGCTGAACAGTCGTCAAGCACACTTCTGCCTCCCCTCCGCCGAGCCATTCAGCAGGAAATCGCGGAGGTCGTTCCAGAATATCACCAGCCACCTCCAGTATCTACACCACTCAGTTACGCCCAAGTTGTCGCCAGGCCACCCCCACCGATTCCTGTGACTGGCCCTCTTGGTTACACCGATACCATCACCAGACCCCAGGCCTTCGGAGAAACTGTGCCGCCTACATATACCGACGTCATCCACGTGCCCCGTGTGCCGCCCACTATGCAGTTATATCAGCAGCCGGCTCGCCCATCGCGTTCTTCGACATGGATGGGACCCGCGAACCGATGGCGCACTGCGGACAATCGCCCCATCTGCTTTGCTTGTGGTTGCGTCGGTCACGTAGCACGCTACTGCAATCGTGTGCAGCGACCACAGGTCGCCTCCAGTTTTCCCCGCCAATCGAGCCGCTTTTATGACCAACCGCCACCTACGTCACCGTCGTCCCGCCCGGCTCCATCTACCCGCCGCTCACATTCTCCGCGACGTCGCTCACTGTCGCCGATGCGGCCACGTCCACTAGAGGGTGACCAGGAAAACTAGTCGTCGCAGTCCACGAGGCAAGGGCTGCGACGCTGTCGAACTGCGGAAGCCCTCAGGAAAGACCATCGAACGTGATAGACGTGCTTGTGGATGGTGTTCGTGCATCTGCCCTTGTAGATACTGGAGCCGCCGTATCCGTGATGGACGCAAAGCTTAGCCGATTACTGCGCAAAGTGACCACGCCACTTTCCGGGCTCTCCCTCCGTACAGCCAGCACCCAAAGCATTCACCCTACAGCGATGTGTACAGCCCGCCTCATGATTCAGGACGTGATGTATGCCATCGAATTCATCATAATTCCTTCATGCTCTCACGACGTCATCCTAGGATGGGATTTTCTCTCCCGCCACGATGCCGTCATTCATTGCGCACCAGCAGAAATAGAGCTGACACCATTCTCTTCTTTGACGCCGGCCGACAGTCCATCTACTGCAAGCAAGTTACTCGTCAGGGACGACACGCAAGTGCCTGCAAACTCGTCCGCGGCGGTGTCGGTCTACTGTGCAAGTCTTTCAGACACCGCTGCACTCCTCTCACCATCTCACCGTGTTTTCACAAGAAAAGGTTTGCTGGTTCCTTTCGCGACCGTGCAAGTAACTCGCGGCAGCACCACTATTTTTGTTCTGAACTCATCCCCGTACAGTGTTACGTTGGTGCGAGGGGAATGACTCGGCAGCGTGGAATCCATCGAAGACGCACAAGTCATGGATCAACCTGATGACACGCACTACCGAAGTTCCAATACGCTTAGTGCTGTTTCTACATCTGTTTCATCATCCGCTGATGTATTTGGTCCTTCCACTGCCGACAACCTTACGCCGGTACAGCGCTCCCAGCTTCTGGCCCTGTTGGAAGAATTCCGTTCTTCTTTCGATGTATCTCAACCTTCTCTCGGCCGCACATCCACTGTTACGCATCGCATTGACACAGGCGCCCAACCACCACTACGGCAACGTCCATATCGCGTATCTCCCACAGAACGCCGTGTAATCAACGAGCAAGTGGACGACATGCTACGCCGCGATGTTATTCGACCCTCTAACAGCCCCTGGGCGTCTCCTGTCGTTCTCGTCGCGAAGAAGGACGGTTCTGTGCGGTTCTGTGTGGACTACCGACGTCTCAACAAGATCACTCGTAAGGACGTGTACCCACTACCACGTGCGGATGACGCGATTGACAGCCTGCAAGGAGCCGAATTCTTTTCATCTCTAGATTTGCGCTCAGGGTACTGGCAAGTACCTATGGCTGAGGACGCTCGACCGAAGACCGCTTTCGTCACTCCCGACGGCTTGTACGAATTCAACGTCATGCCGTTTGGGCTGTGCAATGCGCCTGCCACCTTTGAGCGCATGATGGATACCGTTCTACGTGACCTGAAATGGCACACGTGCCTGTGCTACCTCGATGACGTCGTCGTTTTCGCTCCGGACTTCTCCACGCACCTTCAACGCCTGCGGCATGTTTTAACGCGTCTGATTGACGCCCGTCTACAACTAAACCTAAAGAAGTGCCGATTTGCAGCTCGGCAGTTGACAATACTCGGCTACGTCGCGTCCAAGGACGGAATTCTCCCCGATCCAGCCAAGCTTCGGGCCGTGACCGAGTTCCCCAAGCCGACATCCGTCAAGGAACTGCTCATTTTCATAGGACTGTGTTCCTACTTTCGGCGCTTCATCCGAAACTTCGCGTCTATCGTATCGCCGCTGACAAAGCTCCTCGGTAGTAACGGCCCTCTCCATTCGTGGTCATCTCAGTGTGACGACGCATTCACAACGCTCCGTCGTTTACTGACGTCGCCTCCCATACTCCGCCACTACCACCCTACTGCCCCTACAGAGGTACACACGGACGCCAGTGGTGTCGGTCTCGGCGCTGTCCTTGCGCAGCGCAAACCAGGGTTCCCGGAATATGTCGTGGCGTATGCAAGCCGTACGCTTACAAAAGCCGAGACTAATTACACCGTCACTGAGAAAGAATGTCTGGCAATCGTCTGGGCCCTTACCAAGTTCCGACCTTATTTATATGGTCGCCCATTTGATGTAGTCACCGACCATCACGCACTATGCTGGTTGTCATCATTGAAAGATCCCTCAGGCCGTCTCGCCCGGTGGGCACTTCGCCTGCAAGACTACGACATCCGCGTGCTGTACCGCAACGGAAGGCAACATGCTGACGCCGACGCCCTGTCGCGCTCTCCCTTGCCTGACGACAATGCCCACGACTCAGCGTCTCACCTTGCCGTTTCTTCCATTAGCATTCATGCCGTTGCTACTGAACAGCGCAAGGATCAATGGATTGCCTCACTGATAGACTTGCTGACTGATCCATCCACTACATCCACTCGCGCGTTGCGTCGTCAAGCCCACCATTTCGCCGTTCGCGACGACCTTCTCCACCGGCGCAATTACAGCGGTGACGGCCGCCAGTGGCTACTAGTCATACCCCGCAGTCTGTGCTCTGACATATGCGAATTCTTTCATACTGATCCGCAATGTGCGCACTCCGGCATATCGAAGACTTACCAGCGCATTCGCCAACGGTACTTTTGGCGCGGCATGTACCGCTATGTGCAGAAATTCGTTCGCTCCTGCATAGAATGTCAGCGCCGCAAAACTTCAACGCACCTGTCGCCGGTAGGTCTGCAACCTCTACCTTGCCCTGCCAGGCCGTTTGGGCGCGTTGGCATC
The DNA here is from genome assembly GCF_043290135.1 of Rhipicephalus microplus. Taxonomy (NCBI): domain Eukaryota; kingdom Metazoa; phylum Arthropoda; class Arachnida; order Ixodida; family Ixodidae; genus Rhipicephalus; species Rhipicephalus microplus. The sequence goes on along the minus strand of NC_134702.1, from coordinate 165,873,168 downwards.
GATTTGTATGGGCCACTTCCACTAACGTCGGCCGGTAACCGCTGGGCCATTGTTGCTGTGGACCACCTCACGCGATACGCCGAAACTGCCGCTCTCCCCGCGGCTACAGCGAGCGATGTGGCCTCCTTCCTGCTCCAACGATTCATGCTGCGACACGGTCCACCTCAGGAACTGCTCAGTGATCGAGGCCGCGTCTTCCTGTCTGAAGTCGTCGAAGCCATTCTCAAAGAGTGCAACGTTGTTCACCGCAAAACTGCCGCTTACCACCCGCAGACGAATGGCCTCACTGAACGCTTCAACCGTACGCTCCGCGACATGCTCTCCAAGTACGTCGCCGCCGATCACACAAATTGGGATTCCATTCTACCCTTCGTCACCAACGCATATAACACCGCCCCTCAGAGCACTACTGGCTTTTCACCTTTCTTTTTATTATATGGAAGGCACCCGTCGCACACCATCGACACTATACTTCCGTACAAGCCAGATCCGTCAGAGTGGGCGCCTATTTCTGCTACAGCCAAGCTTGCTGAAGAGTGTCGAGAGCTTGCAAGGACCTTTACAGCGCATGATAAAGAGTGGCAAAAAGGCATTCGCGCTGACACCAGCACTACTGCGCCCATGTTCCTCCCTGGAGCGCTCGTCTGGCTCTCAATCCCTACCTCTTCAACTGGCCTATCTTCAAAACTATTGCCCAAATACGAAGGCCCCTACCGTGTCGTCGAACGCACTTCCCCTGTAAATTACTTGATCGAACCCATCGAACCATCTTCGGACATGCGCCGTCGAGGGCGCGACATTGTCAACGTGGAGCGCCTCAAAGCCTACCACGACCCGATCATAGTAACCAGCTGCTAGGTCGCCAGGCGGCTCCCTCTTCGTACCCGGGGTAGTGGTGGTGAAGCCTTCGAACAGTGGGTCGTCCTCTCCAGCGCTTTCTAGTGGGTTGCCCTTTTTAGCAAGAAGAAGAGCAGCTCGTGCAGAGAGTCGGTACCCACATTGTCAAGCATCGTCGACAAGTGTCCGCCAATAAACATCTCAACAACATCCAAATTTTTTGGTTAGCTGCACGATCTTTAACAAAACACATGTCACGCCGCTGCAAAGCGCAGGCATCAAAGGGGTACCGATACAAATGTTAAGTATTTTGGATTTGTTACTTTAAATAGCGTATTTACTCGCATTAAAAACGCACCCCTATTTTCAGTCATTGAACTCTGGATTTTTTCTCCCGCGTAATAAACGCGCCCCATTTGTCCACTGCAGTCCCGCTAACTGACAACTGGCGCCTCATTTACCGTTGATCTGCTTCGTTTATTATTATTATTATTATTATTATTATTATTATGCTATTTCTTTCGCCCACCTCGGCTCGCTCACCCCCCCCCCCCCGCCTTTTTTTTTCTCACCCGCTGCCGCATGCCCTAAGGTCCATCTGCGCGCGGCACATCCCGCCGTTTTCTTTAACCCTGCGCTACAGCGAGGTTCACGAACACTGCGACTGTTGAGACATCGCAGCTGATAAGCACAGAGCGAGCGAAGGTCACGAAGCTAGCGGCGCCAAGAGACGGTCGCTTCCTGCAATCACGAGTATCGCGGGCAAATCGGGCGTCGGCAGGCCGGCACGCACTTCTGCACGTCGTTGTTCGCATGCACGAAAGCTTACCTTTTCAGCAATAGCACGAAATCCAAAAGCGTTCTCCATGTACCTCCCAGCGCACACTCCGTTGATTGCTAGATCGGAAACATTCTGCTTGCGGCGTGCACAAGCTTCAACGAAAGCCGTTGACAGAGGACACACACTCCGCCGCACCGAAGTTGTTCTGTACTTGCCGACGCGCCACAACTTGCAGTGACTCGTACTGCATCTACTGTAAGCAAGAGTTGAACCGTGCAAGCCGTATAAGTACACATACTAAGCAAAGCAAGTGAATAGCAAAATAATTAAATAGTAAATAAATAGTAAATAATTAAAGCAAACACGCGTACGACGTGTTACCACCCAATTCAAAGTCTGCCTGTTGACGATGGCGATGGGCAGTTGTCCCGAGACCTCAAAACCGAAACCGAAATTCATAGCAGCACCGTTTTATGATATAATTTCCAAGCTATGTCAAGCCTCCAAGATATAGTGCAAGTTTTATGCTTGACAACATATTTATTTGCTAGCAGAGCTTCAATGTCGCTTTTTTTTGCCGAGTGAGGCGTGATTGTGGTGTTGTTTTGACATTTTGGAGTCAAAATTTGTTACTTCTGCAACATAGATATAAATAAAAAGTTAGGGAAGGGCGGCGGGGAGGTTGTTCTGTAATTGACACATCTCCACCTCTTTCTTATGTTCGTTTGAGGAGCCTTTTTATTCAAAATGGGGCAAATCTATCACCGAAAAAAGCTCAACGGAGCTGCATTGGCATATACATGCTATCAACGTTTTTCTAGAACAGTGATAAATAATGTTTTATTATTACTGTTTTAGAGGAAAGGTGAACGTATGTATGAGCCAACTGAGTGTCATTAGAGCTACTTTCGGGTCAGGATTTGGCCCATTTTGCACAAAAAAAGTATGAAAGCTCCCGATTTGGTTTCTCAAGTATGCAACCACAGGCAAAAATGTACATGTAAAAGGGTCAGGCCTCCCTTTTTTTTCCTCTTTCTATCCCCCTGAATGCATAAATCCTAGCAACACCCCCGCTGTGCTATTAGCTTCCTTTAAATAACACTCTGCCATTCAAAAAGAGCCTGGGGACTATGCTTTTTTTACCAACAAAGTATGAATGACGCTTGCTTCTATTTGAAGTCCTAACTTGTGTGTGAGCATAGAAATGTGCGATTATCAGTGCATTGTAACGTCACAGTAACAACTATCAATTACAATGCTGCAACTAGTCAACTATTCTCCATTCTTGTGGCACGGGTACATTGTGCTAGTGTTGTCTACGATCGTTCACGTGTATATTAAGCGACGCGCAAGCGTTCATAATAAGGATATAAAAAAGAACAGTAAGTGCCCACAGAGTGGTGCATACCATTGTACGAGTTCACCCGGGCTTAGCGGATGTACGCTAAGCTTGTCCTGCAGCGAGGCATGCGTGCACAGCAGCTGCATTAGAGTCAGCTTAGCCTGTTATTTGTAAACATGCCTAGTTCCACGGCAATCCGAATGATGCAAACATTCAATTTGAACTCATTCATGTTCATAGATCTAAATATAACTCACTGAATAAATCAGGGACGTGTGTAATATATCGAAATACTTCAGTGTGAGGAAATATGTGGACCCCCATTAAAAACTTTGGCCCCGTATCTGCATGTTTCTGCAAATGTCATCGAAAGACGACAGTCTTGCGTGTGGAGAGAGTGAAAAGGACATTTATTTGGTGTTCTGTGCGAGAAAATCGGTGAGTGGTATTCTGGAGGCACTGCGTTTGAGTCCCTCGAGCGTGCAGCGGAGGCGAACGAGCGCATCAAGTCACCTCACACATTAAGGGACTCTATCACACATAAGGCATGAGCGCCATCTGGCAGTTTTCTGAAAAAAACAAACAAAGCGCATGGCTCTGAGACGGGTGTGCGCGCCCATCTCAGAGGTGATAAGGTGTAGAACGCAAGGCGACGGTAGGTGCCACCACCGTCTCATCTTAGCAAAGCGAAACACTCCCCGTTCCGTGCAATCATTGCATGGTCAGCGCAGCGTGATAAGCGCTACGGTCCTTAAAATTACTCATGTATGCTTTTTCCAGTAAAATAAGCACGTGCAGAATATATACGTGTTGTTATGGTGCCTCAGACATGCGCAATATTTCCTTTTTAATTGACGATTGCACAAGCATGAACGTTCAGTTTTGAGCAACATTGGTGGGCGATGCGGATGGGGTCGGCCGTTTCAAGTACCAGATGCCGTATGGAGTGGACAAACAAGATGAATGTGCAGGCGGACAGACAGACAGACCAAAATTTTCGCGTCGAAAGTCCCCAAGAAAGACCATCGTTCCTAATAAACCAGGAGCTCTGGTACAAAAAAAAAACTTAGTGTGATTTCAAATGAGAAAGCACGCACGATAGCCTGTCGAAAACCATGTGTAATCGTTTCATGTTATGTTAAAGCGCATCATAATCTCTTTTACCGATGTCTCTGTGAGAATTAGGGAAGAATGGACATGAGCGGCAGCAAAATATTTCTAGTAAGAATCCCAAAAACGTCACCCTTGAATTAAGTCGTTGAACATGTGAGAAATGTTCTGAATAATGTAAATAGGGGGTGGTGTAATAAATATAGTACATAGCACGATATACTTTGGCTAATGATACGGGAAATGAAAACAAAGTCCGAAGCATCGATATTTTCACCAGAACTTTGGCATGCGGTTTGATTGCATCCGTTGAGATGTGATATGTATTGATGCTCTAAAATATATGCATATATGATAGGTGTAACATTCAAGAAAACACCCTTGGGTGTAATTTGCGAACATACACCTATAGTACACCTAAAAATGACAAATGGGTGTACAAAAGGTGGAATTGCAAAAATTACACCCGTGCGGATAAGTTTGGCAGAAATAATAGGTGTAAGATGGGTGATTTATTGAAAAATCCACCCTTAAGGGTGTGAAATGATTTGCAGTGTATGAGTGTCTTATGTTGTCATTTTCTGAAATGACACGATTGTAAGAATTACCATGTTTGCAGCAGTCATATACATTCGTCATCCATTGACGTCACGTGACGCCACACTTGGTATATGCGGAGTTGGTGAAATGGCCGCGAGCGCATCTTGAAGAGCCCCATGTACTCTTAGGTAGCGTTGACGCGCGCGCACGCTAAGCACATGTGTGCCACTACGTTAGCAAAACGAGAGCACTTTATTGTATGACGCCAGGTGCGACCAGCGCAACCAGCGCCTGTCAGTGCGGCCTGATGGCCACGGCTGTGTTCCAATACTACCCGTAGACGGCTAAATAGACAGCTAAATGGACGGCGGCCATCTCAAGTCCTATTTCAAATCTCACTTAACCAGCAAAGCAGACAGCTTCGAGAAGACCGCATCGTAGACAAATACGGTGCATGCTACTTTGCTGTCTAAACAAGATGGCGGCTCAGCGAATCGCTCAGATAGATCAAATCTCGCCAGAATGGCCGGCAGCACACAAGCAGGCGCTTTCCAGACGCTCAATGTGAGTAACGTTTATTTGTTTTTGATTTTAACACGAAATAAGCCAGAAATTACAACTAATACATTTGTTTCTTTTACCTTTTTTTTCTCGACGCTGGGTGGCGCATCGTCGCGTAAAAGCTTTCTAAACGTGCTCAGAATCTCTGACAGCATGGGCTCGGTGCAGTCTTCTAAGCAGTCTGCGTAGACTGTCTACGCGCTGTCTTAGTATTAGAACACAGCCAACGGGCGCAAAATTCGCGCGAAAGCGTTACCCAGACAGCTCGGCGTCTCCCTCTTTACGTAACGAAGAGACGCCAGACGAGCTGAAACGCGCATGTATAAAGCAGCGCAGCGTGGCACGCGCCAGCGAGTATATGGCAAGACCGGCGCCTGGCATGGCAACGCCGACGTGACGCGATGAAATGAACGCCGGCGAGCACGCGCACCGGGTCACGTCAAATCTTATTGGTGCCTTGACTGTAGTATGTAGTCATGTTCTTACATGACACGCATCTCATGATTATCATGTTTGCACCAGTCACATACTTTCGTCATTCATTGCCGTCACGTAATACAAGGTTTGGCATATGTGAGGCTAGCGAAACGGCCGCGAGCGCATCATGAGTGTCTCACGTAGCTATGTTGTTACATGACACGCATGTCATAATTGTCATGTTTCGACATGTCCTTTACCTATACCGTAAATTCGTGCCGCGTAATACTGAGTTCGGTACATGTGAAGCTAGCAAACCGGCGGCGAGCGTATCATGAGCGTAGCATGTAGTCATTTTGTTACATGACAGGCATCTCATGTTTTATGTTAGCACCAGTATTATACCTTCGTCATCCATTCACGTCCGGTAATACCAAATTTGGAATAAGTGAAGCTAGCGAAACAGCCACCAGGGCATCATGAGCGTGACATGTAATGATGTTGTTACATGACACGCATCTGATGATTATCATGTTTGCACCAGCCACATACCTTCGCAATTCATTGACGTACTTTAATACCAAATTTGGTATAAGTGACGCTAGCGAAACAGCCGCGAGCGCATCATGAGCATGGCACGTAGTCATGTTCTTCATGATACGCATATCATGATTTTCTTGTTAGGGTCGGTCCCTTGTGTTTTGCATGCAATCATGTCACACCATACAAGTTTTGCAACATGCCTTGTGAACAAAACCACCGCAAGAGCTGCAGGACCTTGCAATGTAAATCATGACATTCATGACATACAATTCTTGATTTTCATGTTATGACCAGTCAAATATCTTCTTGATACAGTTCTGTTATGTCATACCAAGTTTGGTATTAATACCATTATTGAAACTGCTAGGATAGCTAAATGTCATAGGCGGCTACATAGAAAGATGCGTTCAAAGTCACTGAAGTTCGCTAAGAAATGCTTCGCATTTAAAACATTTTCACGCGCCGTTGCTATATCAATCCATGCGGCTCAGGCTAGTGGCAACGCCGGCGTTCTGAAAACGTCGCATTTTTCAGTCGCAGAAAACAAGATATTCAGCCGCTTCAGTCACTAGCGTGCCTTTGGTGCGTTTCATGAAGAAATAAGTGGCGATTTATTATTTTTGTTTGCGAAATGAACTTGTGATGTGGTGGGCAGCCATGAATGAAATCATCTGAAAAAAAGTTGATGGCAGATCCACGAGGTGAATGATGATGAGATTAGGCGAAGCTCCTGGAAGTAATACCGTGAAATTTTCTTCCGTTAATTCGCCTGGCGATATGCGCGCTTCCTCGCCGCTACCCTTGTCGAACGTTTTCAAGATCTGCTTCGCGACGTTGTCGTGCTGCCCCGGCCTCTTGTTCCCATACGGAAAGATCTTGCCGAGGCTGACGTACCGCTGCAGCTTCTTGTTCACGTAGGGCGGGGATCTTGCCGACGCTGCCTTGTTGATGTGGCTTCATGTTCCCGTACAGCAGGATCTCGCCGAAGCTGACGAGCCGCTGCAGCTTCTTGCTCACGTACGGCGGGATTTTGCCGACGCTGCCTTGCTGACGTGGCTTCTTGTTCCCGTACAGCAGGATCTTGCCGATGCTGCCTTGCTGATGTGGCCTCTCGTTCCCTTACGGAAGGATCTTGCCGACGCTGACGTACCGCTGCAGCTTCTTGTTCACGTATGGCGGAATCTTGCTGACGCTGCCTCGCTGATGCGGCTTCTTTTCCCGTACAGCAGGATCTTGGCGGCGACATCGCGCAGCTTCCCGGCGCGCTTACGCCTCGCGTGCTCTCATTTCAGGGTACTGTCTGCGAGCGCGCGCCACCGCTGCTATGCGCGCCCGCCTTTCGGCATCGTTATCCATACGAGCGCACACCGACGGCAACGAGCTTCGGCAACTACAAACCTGTATCGATATGTTTTTGATTAGAAAACCATTGCTTTAAAAAACACCTGGAATCTTTCATTAAGGAGCTGGCGAATTCTTTTTGTTTTGCTTTAGAAACATCTGGCGTCTTTTCGTTTTGCTTTTAGAAATCACGTGGCGTCTTTCGTTGGTTTATTTCATCAATCAACGGCATTTCGGCATTTTGAACAAAAAATTGTTTATTGTTTAATCACGCAAAGAAGAAATCTCACCAGGCACTACCTTGGAGGTAAACAATGACTGCTACTGGAAATGAGAGACAAAAGAAGTCGGCTTTTACCACTTATCCTTCTACTAACGTTTCCTACTGGAACATGCCAATGGCTGCTAATGGGGAATGAGAAACAGGAGAATTTGGCTTTTAGTTAACGCGCACGCAGCGAACTTTTTTATTGTTCAATAACGCACAGGATAAATCTCCAACCGGCACCACCTTGAAGATCAAAGCGTAAGACAGGTCACACACTACGACTACGACTACGACTGCGAGGGACGAACGGGGCCGCTATAAGGAGCTTCGCCCTTAAAAATTAGCATTTCCCACATAGAGTGAGAATTGATGATACGCGAAGCACGAATGAAAAATCTTGAGAGGCCACTTTGAAATCAGCAAAACGTGAAGAGGTAGAGGTAAATTATGCCGTACATGATTTCCGTGTCATGATTATCAAGTTCGGATGTGTCGTTTACCTCTCGTCATCGATTCACGTCACGTGATACCGAATTAAGTATATGTGGAGCTAGCGTAATGGCAGCGAGCACGCTACGAGCGTGATATGTTGTCATGTTCTTACATGACACGCGTGTCAGGATTATCATGTTTGTGCCAGTCATATAATTCGTCATCTATTGAAGTACCATAACGCCAAATACCACAAAATTTGGTAAATGTTAAGCTAGCGAAGCTTCCGGGAGCGCATCATTATTAGAGGCTCAATATGCTCCCAAGTAGCGTTGACGTGCGTGCACGCTGGGCAAAGCAACGCTACAATAGCAAAACGCGAGCATAGTCTGAGGCCAGGCGCGACATGCGTCTGTCGGTGCGGCTCGACGGCAACCGGTGCGAAATGCGACATGCTGCGTATCGGGCAAGTGCCATAAAGTAGCATTACTCTATGCCAATGCATTACCCAGACAACACTGCGTCTCCCTCTTTTCGTGACAGAGGGACGCCGGACGCACTGAAACGTGCATGCGTCAAAGCAACACAGCGTGTGCGCGTGCGTGCTAGTATATGGCAGGACAGGCGCCTGGCGTGGCAACGCCGGCGTGACGCGACGAAATGAACGCCGGCGAGCACGCGCACCGCGTCCGGTTGAAATGTATTGGTGCCTTGACTGTGACATGTAGTCATGTTTTCACATGACACGCATATTATGATTATTATGTTCGGATGTGTCATTTACTTATGTCGTTTGTTCGAGTCGCGTAAGCAGAGTTTGGTACAAGTGAAGCTAGCGAAACGGCCTCGAGCGCATCATGAGCGTGGCATGTAGTCATGTTGTTACATGACACGCATCTTATGTTTATCATGCTTGCACCACTATCATAACTTCGTTATCCATTCACGTCCTGTACTACCAAATTTGGTGTAAGCGAAGCTAGCGACCGGGCCACCAGCGCATCATGAGCGTTGCGTGTAGTCATGTTGTTACCTGACAGGCATCTCATGATTATCATGTTCGCACCAGTCACATACCTTCGTCAATCATTCACGTACCGTAATGCCAAATTTGGTATATCTGACACTAGCGAAACGGCCACAAGCGCATCATGAGCGTGGCATGTAGTCACGTTAATACATGATCCGAATGTGATGATTTTCGTGTGAAAGTCTGTCGCTTGTGTTAGCCATGCAACCATATCATACCTTATCAAGTTTGCATCATATCATGTGAATGCAACCACCACAAGAGCAGCAAGTCCTAAACAAGTATTTCATTAAAGTTATGACATAAATGTCTGATTTTTATGGTCATCATCATCATCATCAGCCTGACAACGTCCACTACAGGACAAAGGCCTCTCCCATGTTCCGCCAGTTAACCCGGTCCTGTGCTTGCTGCTGCCAATTTATACCCGCAAACTTCATAATCTCATCTGTCCACATAACCTTCTGTCTCCCCCTAACCCACTTTCCTTCGCTGGGAATCCAGTTAGTTACCCTTAATGACCAGCGGTTATCCTGTCTACGCGCTACATGCCCTGCCCATGTCCATTTCTTCTTCTTGATTTCAGCTATGATATCCTTAACCCCCGTTTGTTCCCTAATCCACTCTGCTCTCTTCTTGTCTCTTAAGGTTACGCCTACCATTTTTCTTTCCATTGCTCGCTGCATCGTCCTCAATTTAAGCTGAACCCTCTTTGTAAGTCTCCAGGTTTCTGCTTCGTAGCTAAGTACCGGCAAGATACAGCTGTTATATATTTTCCTCTTGAAGGATAGTGGCATTCTACCTGTCATAATTTAGAGAGTGCTTGCCGAATGTGCTCCACCCCATTCTTATTCTTCTAGTTACTTCAATCTCGTGGTTAGGCTCTGCGGTTCTTACCTGCCCTAAGTAGGCATAGTCTTTTACAACTTCAAGTGTACTATTACCTATCTCGAAGCGCTGCTCCTTTCCGAGGTTGTTGTACATTACTTTCGTTTTCTGCAGATTATTTTAAGACCCACCTTTCTGCTCTCCTTGTCAAACTCCATAATCATGAGTTGCAATTCGTCCCCTGAGTTACTCAGCAATGCAATGTCATCGGCGAAGCGCAAGTTACTAAGGTATTCTCCATTAACTCTTTTTCCTAACCGCTCCCATTCAAGGCTTCTGAAAACCTCCTGTAAGCACGCGGTAAATAGCATTGGGGAGATTGTGTCCCCCTGTCTTACACCCTTCTTGATTGGTATTCTGTTGCTTTCTTTATGAAGCACTAAGGTAGCAGTTGATCCCCTGTAGATTTCTTCCAGAATGTTTTTATATACTTCATCTACGCCCTGATTCCGCAGTGTCTGCATGACGGCTGATATTTCTACTGAATCGAACGCCTTCTTGTAATCTATGAAGGCTATGTATAGTGGTTGGTTATACTCTGAGCATTTCTTCATTACCTGATTGATAGTATGAATGTGGTCAATTGTTGAGTAGCCTGTTCTAAATCCTGCTTGTTCCTTTGGTTGATTGAATTCTAATGTTTTCTTTACTCTGTTAGCAATTACCTTTGTAAATAGCTTTTATACTACAGAGAGCAAGCTGATCGGCCTGTAATTCTTCAAGTCCTTGTCATCTCCTTTCTTATGTATTAAGATGATGTTAGCGTTCTTCCAAGACTCTGGTACCCTTCCCGTCAGGAGACACCTCGTAAACAGGGTCGCTAGTTTTTCTAACACAATCTGTCCTCTATCTTTCAGCAGGTCTGATGTTACCTGATCCTCGCCAGCAGCTTTGCCTCTTTGCATGCTCTCCAAAGATTTTCTGACTTCTTCTATCATTACTGTTGGGGTGTCATCTGGGTTACTGCTGATTTTTATGGTATGACTAGTCAAATATCTTTTTCATACTGTCATATTGTGCCATACAAAGTTTGGTATTGATACCATAATCAAAACGGCCGGGAAAGCTACAAGTCGTAGGTGGCTAGATAGACAGATACTCTGAAAGTCGCCGAAGTTCGCTAAGAAATGCTTCGCATTTAAAATGCGAGCACTCTATAGTGTCACGCCGTGCGCGACCAGCGTTCGTCGGTGCGGCCCGACAATGGGGGCGGTGAAAAACATTTACTGAAACTATTTACATTTGAGAGAGAGGAACGACCTTAAGGGCCGACCCTTTACAAGCTCTAGGAGGAGTCCCTAGTCCGGGACCCCTGTGGCTTCTGCGGCGGCACGCGCCCTGGGCACGAGGGCTCTTTGGCCCGCAAAGGCCAAGCAGCCGAGCAGGACAGCATCCTAGTTCTCTCGGGTAGGGGGTGTAGGGTTAGTGATTGGGGAGACCGCCGGGTTAGTAGGGCATGCCCACGCTATGTTAAAAGTGTCCGTAAGCGGGTGTGCGCAGTGTGGACATTCCCCGGAGAAGGCCGAATTGAAGTGCTTAAGTATAGCCGGGTGCAATACTGTGTTGGTGTAAAGGTGCAAGGGCCAGCGCTCGCCAGACTTAGTCAGGCCCGGCACTGGGGGCAGAAATCGGAGCCTGTCCAATTTGTACACAGCTGTAATTTCGCGAAAGGAGGTGACCGGATTATGTTCTAGATCATCGGGCGATGAAGGGTGAGGCGGCTATCAGCGCAAAATGCGACATTCCTCACTTCGTGCCAATGCGTTGCCTGACAACACTGCGTCTCCCTCTTTTCGGGACGGAGGGACGCCGGACGCGCTTAAACACGCATGCGTCCAAGCAACGCAGCGCGGCGTGCGCCTGTGAGTATATGGCAGGACGGGCATCTCGCACGGTAACGCCGGCGTTACGCGACGGAATGAACGCCGGAGAGCACGCGCACCGAGTCACGTCGAATTGTATTGATGCGCTGATTGCAGCATATATTGGCACCCTACTGTTACATGTACTGTTGCACATGACACGCATCTCAATATTATCGTGTTTGCACCAAGCACATACCTTCGTCCTCCGTTGGCGTCACGTAATACCAAATATGGTATATGTGGAGCTAGCGAATCGGCCACGAGCTCATCATCAATGTGGCGTGAAGTCATGTTGTTCGATGATTCGCATGGCATGAATTTCCTGTTAGCGTCTATCGCTTGTGTTCGCAATGCAATCATGCCATACCATACCAGTTTTGCAACATGCCATGTGAACGAAACCACCACATGAGCTACAGGATTATCAAAAGTAAACCATGAATTTCGTGACATACATATCATGATTTTCTTGCTATCACTACTAAAATAGGTTCTTCACAGAGTCCCGTTATGCCATACCAAGTTTGCTATTAATAGCATTTTTTGAAACGCCCAAGAGAGCTAAAAGTCATTGCCGGCTGGATAAATAGATAGATAGATAGATATATAGATAGGATAGATAGATAGATAGATAGATAGATAGATAGATAGATAGATAGATAGATAGATAGATAGATAGATAGATAGATAGATAGATAGATAGATAGATAGATAGATAGATAGATAGATAGATAGATAGATAGATAGATAGATACACTCACCGTCCTCGAAGTTTGCCAAGAAATGCTTCGCATAAAAAAATGGCAGCATATCCACGGAGTGAATGATGGGTAGTGGGGCGAAGCATCCGTCCATCTATTCGTTCTTGCTTCCGTCATTCCATGCGTGCGTCTGCGTAGCCGCCCATGCGTTCATCCGCCGGTCCGTGCATGCGTCTGTTCATGCGTCCGCACGTTCATCTGTGCGTCCGTCCCTGCTTTGGTCCACGCATCCGCTCCTGCGTCTGTCCATGCGTCTATCTGTCCGTGCAGCCATCCGTGCGTCCGTCCATGAATATGTCTGTGTGTCCTTTCGTCCATCTATTCAACCCGCCAAATACCACCATCTCGCATCTTTTCATCATATATTCCTCATATAGGAGCACCACCATCCAGCGGACATTCGAAGGACTGAACGAGAGGAGGCACACGCACACTTTCTTGCAGCTTGCGCTTCGTGTCTACTGCCAACCTTTAACCACCTAGAGTTCGTGGTTTATACTAGTTCGCTGTATTCATGGCACTGAGGCCCAACGCTCGCTACACTTTTCTCAAACCTAGGATGTTAGGCCCAGCGATTAAAACGTAGCAACCCTTTCTTGTCATGTGTGCGTCGTTGAACAATAAAAAATTCGCGGTGTGCACGTTAACTAAAAGCCGAATTCTCTTGTCTTTTATTCCTTCTTAGCGGCCATTGGCATGTACATTGAGGACTATACTTTATTGTTTAACAACGCACACAAAAAATCTCTCACCGGCACCACCTTGGATGTCAAAGTGTTATACTTGTTACACACTACTACAATGGCTACGAGGGACGAACGGGTGCCGCTATAAAGAGCTTCGCCCCTAAAATTGGCAGATCCCACGTACAGTGGAAATCGATGATTTGCGAAGCACGAAAGAGAAAGGTTGATATGCCACTTACAAATCAACAAATTGTCAAGAGGTGGAAGTTGATTATGCCGTACAAGACTTTCGTAACAAGATTGTCATGTTTGTGTCATTTACCTTCGTCATCTATTCACGTCACGTGATGCCAAATTTAGTGTATATAGAGCTAGCGAAACGACCGCGAGCACGCTATGAGCGTGGTATGTTGTCATGTTCTTACATAACACGTGTCTCATGATTATCTTGTTCGCACCAGTCATATACCTTCGTCATCGATTGACGTCACGTAACACCGGATTTGATATATGTGGGGTAGCCAAACGGCCTCGACTGCATCATGAAGGGCCCAATATACTCCAACGTAACGTTGACGCGCGCGAACGCTAGGTACAGCGACGCAACGTTAGAAAAACGCAGCGCTCTACAGTCTGACGCCAAGTGTGACAGGCGTGACCAGCGTCCGTCGTCGTGGCCCGATGGCAACCGGCGCCAAATGCGACATGCTGCATTTGGCACCAATGCGTTACCCAGACAGCACTGCGTTTGCCTCTTTTCGAGACGGAGGGATGCCAGACGTGCTGAAACGCGCATGCGTCAAAGCAACGCAGCGCGTGCCTGCGAGTATGTGGCAGGACCGACGCCTGATGTGGCAACGCTAGCGTGGCACGACGAAACGAACGCCGACGCGCACGCGCACCGGGTCTCGTTGAAGTGTATTGGCGTCTTGACTGTGGAATATAGTCATGTTCTCACATGACACGCAACTCATGATTATCATGTTTGCATTGGTCACATACCTTCGTCATCCTTTCACGTACCGTAATACATCATTTAGGGTATGAGAAGCTAGCGAAACTGCCGCGAGCACATCACCAGTGTGGTATGCAGTCATGTTGTTAAATGACATGCATATCCTGATTATCATGTTTGGACGTCTCATTTACCTATGTCGTCCGTGCGCGCGACGTAATACCGAATTTGGTAAATGTGACTCTAGTCAAACGGCCGCGAGCCCAACATGAGCGTGGGGTGTAGTCATGTTGTTACATGACACGCATATCTTGATTTTCATGTTAGGGCCTGTCGCTTGTGTTCGGCATGCAATCATGCCATACCATACCAGTGTTTCAAAAGGTCATGTTAACGAAACTACCGCAATAGCTGCAGGACCATAAAAAGTCCACGCTACAATTTTCTTGTTATGACTAGTCAAATATGCTCGTCATATAGTCATGTTATGGCATACCAAGTTTAGTATTGATACCATTATCCAAACGACCAGGAGAGCTGAAAGTCAAAGGTGGCGAGATAGAGAGAGAGATAGATAGATAGATGGCTAGATAGATAGATAGATAGATAGATAGATAGATAGATAGATAGATAGATAGATAGAAAGATAGATACGCTCAAAGTCACCGAAGTTCGCTAAGAAATGCTTCGCATTTGAAATAGTGTAATTCTATTTCCGTGCACGGTAAGAAGGAATGGTGAAATCAGCGAGAAGATAAACGCAGGTTTTCCCATAAACTATAGTGTCCCGGCGGGTAATCACATCGTCGTGAATTTTTCACTGTATTGTTATCATAAGAGCCGCGGAAATAAAATTTGGCGTAACAACAGACGGTATCTGTGTAATGCACGCAAACAAATTGGTCAAGGTATCTAAGTGGTTGCTTCTTTTCTTTAGCAGTGAGTTGGTCTTTTTCAAGTTCTGTTTTTCTGGTCATCAAAAACCTGTGCGTCTCCCCACGCTGTTCGCAGGCTTTGCCGATCCTGCTTGTTGATGGGAATGCCACACGTAGCACCAGCGAGTGCACGAAACCTAGAGAATTTAAGTGAATAACCGCTTGATAGAAAATTTTGGAAAGCATGACAGTTAGGTGCGTACCTGTTAAGTCCCAAGCAGTATTAAGTTGAGAAGACGTGCTAGAGCCATTTCAAATATCAGCTTGCATTCCAAAGAGAGGCAAGTAGATGGTGCTTTCCAATTGACTCAAGTCCCGCCATGCTTGCTAACAACAGTAATCAATTTTAACTCTTTTGCACGAACAAATCTCCTGGGTGATTTGATTCAAATATCCCGTGAAGTATCCCTTGGTGAAGCAACCCCTTTTTTGTCTTCAAGTTGCCCCTAAACTCGCCGATAGGCACGCTGCCGGCAGTGCTCCGACGGACGCGCGTCGCTGGTACTTTATCTGATCGATCGCGCCTCGCGAGTGCCTCCACCTAAAGTGTTTGTATCCTAAATCATGGCCACGCCTTCCCTCGCAGGGAACGCGCGTTACTTCACTATCTCCCTAGCCTCTCGTCGCTCACCGTGTGTCATCTCTTCGCTTCACCCTCTCCACCACTCGCAACACTCGAGCGCACTCCTCACGTCAGCATCATTTCCTCACTCGCGCCACCCCTGTCTGTCTGTCGGCGAGTTGAAGCAAAGCCACCTATAAAAATGATCAAGGCCGCCGAACGCCGATATGACGTCACGCTAGCGAGGTCGGCCGGACCATTGCCTTCGACCCGTCTAGGTTCGCCGAGCTTGCAGGTAGTCACTTTGCGAGTCGCTGTTTATGGCTCCGAAAAATTAGCGTGGTCCTCGAAGTTTATGCAGCACTGTATATGCTTTGGCCCCAACGCAAGACACGGATTTCGAACGCAAAAAATACCTCGCACCGGTTCACCGCAATCTACACCATCATAACAAGTTTCATTACACTAGTTACAATATCATGACATCACTATTTACACCATCAAAACAAGTGTCTCTTACACTATGAATGATGTGCTAGAGACTTTGTTTTTGTGTGGGTCGTAACTATACATCTCTTATTGTGCTTCTGGCCTTGAATTCTTGACAAAGGCTATAGAAGCAAACTGGGTCACTTTAGTCGTACACTGAAGTGACTACGAAAGAGCAGACCAGCACAGTGACAAGTTCTCAGCAAGTTCTTGTACTTTCTACCCCACGTTCAATTCACCCAAACACAACTCAACACACTCGAAAGAGCTCTATTAGACCTCTAAGGCAGCTCTAAACCTCTCTGTCACTACCTCTACCACTCAGCTCCTTGCCACAGGCCTCTTCCATCCATTAAGTTTTTTCATTTCTCTACACTACGACTCACAGACTGCCCGTCTTTCTCTCACTCGTCAAGGCCAATGGCTATTGGCCAAAGTGGGTTTCCCTGACATTGCCGTTTCCATTCCCACCTTGATTTCTGCCACTAGCATCCCTGCTTCTAACCTTCGCATCCTTCCCCTCTCATCCAATATGTCTCCCGTTGTTCACGCCGGCCGGCATCATGCGGCAGCACAGCATAATTCCCCTTCTCTCTCTAGACAGCGAGTTGCCTACACTAATGCCTCATACATGGCTCCTCGGGGCTCGTGTGGCTACGTTATCTACCATCCACACCTTCCGGCACCTGAAAGGAAAATTGCGGGCCATGCTTGCGCCCGCCAAATGCACTTTCGCTCGAGGTCCTCTCCATGGTCCACGCAATGCAGTCATTTTTCTACCTACATTCTCTCCCCTAGTACACGATATACTCTGATTCTCACGCCGCCATCCGTCACATACAGAACAACAATTTCGACCTCCTGTTGACGAGCAGGAGGCAACAATTTGCCTCCTGCTCTTCAACAGGAGGTCGAGTGAACGGTCTCTGCTCTTCAACCCTCCACTGTTTTTCTCCGCTGGGTTCCTCGGCATCGAGGTATAAACGGCAATGAGCTGACTCATCAGCTAGCCCGCAGTATATTGCACCAGGCATCATTTATTCCCTGGCCCACACCTTCGGAAGACAGCGAGAGCTCCGCAAATAACGATGGGCAGATCTCCTTGCGCCACACTATCAAGGAGGTATATCTCCAGCTCCGGCTCGACAAACAAACCACCTAGGAAAATGATCAAGGCCGCCGAACGCCGATGTGACGTCACGCTAGTGAAGTAGGCGAGACCGTTGGCTTTGACTCGTCAAGGTTCGCCGCGCTTGCAGGTAGTCACTTTGCGAATCGCTGTTTATGTCTTCGAAAAATTAGCGTGGTCCTCTAAGTTTATGCAGCACTGTATATGCTTTGGCCCCAACGCAAGACACGCATTTCGAACGCAAAAAAATAACTGCCTTGCATGTGTTCAACGCAATCTACACCATCCTAACACGTGTCATTCTCTCACACTTAGAATTGTGTGCTAGAGACATTGTTTTTGTGTGTATCATAACTATACATCTCTTTTTGTGCTTCTGACCTTGAATTCTTGACGAAGGCTATAGAAGCAAGCTTGGTCACTTAAGTAGTACACTGAAGTGACTACGAAAGAGCAGACCAGCACAGTGAAGGCACATAGTATACTTAATTGAAAAAAAAAACACTACATTCTTCAAGAAACTGTTTAAACCGTGTATTTGCATTTATCATGTGCATTTTCGCATTTCGTAGAACAGGGCTAGACACAAGAATATCAAGGTTAAGTTTATTTTTGTATATTTTATTTTAATAGCCCCGCCGCGGTGTTCCAGTGGCTATGGTACTCGGCTGTTGACCCACAGGTCGTGGGTTCGAATCCCGGCTGCGGCGGCTTCAGTTCCGTTGGAGGCGGAAATGTTGTAGGCCCGTGTGCTCAGAATTGGGTGCACGTTCAAGAACCCTAGGTGGTCGAATTTTCCAGAGCCCTTCAATACGGCGGCTCTCATATTCATATGGTAGTTTTGGGACACTAAACCCCACAAATCAATCATTATTTTATCGTAATAGCGCCATGCTATTGGTTCGCACGAAACGAGCTTCAGCCTTCTTGTACAATCTCTGATCGTGCTTTTTTTTTCATTTTCACCCGCCCTGTTTACTGCTCACTTTGGCCTTCATAAAATGTTGACAATGGTGAAGACCCAGCTGAAAACAAAATTTCTCTGTATATTGAAAAATTAAAGCACGCAATGGTGAAATGGGGTAACATGAAGACCTCCAATTCGCAACTAAAATGAACATGAGAGGGCACTGCGGAGTTGCAGCATGGCGGATTCACGGAGGTCAACGCGTCCGCTGTCGCTAACAGAAATATTAGGTTTTCTGCAGTGTGATTGTATTTCGCGCTACGTTGTAGAAGGGGTGCGGGTTGTTGACGTGGAGCATCTTATTTATTCGACCCCAGTGGTCCCGCAAGCGCGAGCGGCGTTCTTGAAGCGGTGACGTTGCATGTGTAATGCACATGGCGCACCACGTATCTGCGAAATTTGTTTACATTCTTCGGGTGCCACAGTAACATGTAGTCACTATATACAATGGTCAGTCAATAGCTTCAAATCTACAAGTTTAGGCTGGTGCCTCAACTGGAAAGAAGAAATCTGCTTGGCCGTTCGTTTTTTCTTCATGGGTGGCATCTTCTACCATGCTCCTCTGGCGCTTGAACTGTTTGGACCTCAGTACGTAGCTTCCATATATTGCAGCTAGTTGCCGCATGAATTGCTGGAGTCGAGAAATGATAAACAACAATCACGATGCGCTTCAATGATAGTATTTAGAATGTGCGAAGTGCCTCGTTTATATGAAGATTTAGTGCGCAAGTGATGCATAGCTACAGCACAAGAATTCAGAAGAGTTCTGTCAACAAAAGCTTACAAATAGCTTCCGAAAAACAGAGCATCACGATTAAAACATAAATAACGTGAAACAACTCTGAGCTCTTCAAAGTCTCGAGCTTGCGCTCATTTTGGGCATTACGTAATTTGTCGTTTTCGGTGTGGTGCAAGTTGTTTAGCAGTGTATTCGCTGTCGCAGTTACAGAATTCTACACTACTTCTTGTGCAGAATGACAAGATTCACACACATCTAGGCCCTCATAGTCTGCAATGGCAGAGAACACAAGGCCGACAAGAATGTCTTTCTGCATGCGAAGTCTAAGAAATCGCGCAGAATATTCTGGCGCCCTGAGCTTGTCCACTATAATTTTAGTAAAAAGCACAGCGTTAACTACAACTCTGCGGGTAAACTTCAGCCCACTCCTCAACATTTTCGTGAATAATTCATTCTCAGCATCATCTAGGCCAACGTCTTGCATCACAAAGTTTTCCCTGCAAGATCCGCATGCCAATTTCTTCAAAGCTGCATGGGCACATTAGCCAGCAATGTAGGTTACTGCAGGAGGCCTTGACGCTTTTTTAGGAATATCAGAATCAGTCACAGGGACGCGAAACTGCCCGTGCGCGCCCCGCCACGGTGGTCTAGTGGCTAAGGCACTCGGCTGCTGACCCGCAGGTCGCGGGATCAAATCCCGGCTGTGGCGGCTGCATTTCCGATGGAGGCGGAAATGTTGTAGGCCCGTGTACTCAGATTTGGGTGCACGTAAAAAAACCCCAGGTGGTCAAAATTTCCGGAGCCCTCCACTACGGTGTCTCTCATAATCATATAGTGGTTTTGGGACGTTAAACTCCACAAATCAATCAATCAATCAACCAATCAACTGGCCGTGCGCAGAAAGCCCACATATCCTCCATGTATTCGAACTCAGTGCTGGTAGAATGTATAAATCTAGCAGGTCCAAAACCTTCTGCAAACGCACTTTCTTTTCAGATTCATATATTTGCCTTATCGACACATGGTAATTTGCCGATACTTTCCGAAGAGATCCTCCAAGTAGGCCGTTTGAAATTTGCCCAAAAACGTGCTCAATATGAAGTTCTTCTAGGAAGTATATGGCTAGTTCATTCAAGGCCTGGGTCATGTGGCTAAGGGAAGGAAGTGCTTCAACCGACTTTGTGTATCTTAGAAAGTTTTCTGCAGGATACAGTGCTTCAGCTATACCCCTCTAGATCGGGGTTGGTTCTATATTGACCAGTTCAACCCGGAAAAAGGCCTGATTTACTCCCTGATTAAATGCAGATTACTCTAACCTCACGGAATGGGGAGTCGATTCCAATGGTCAATTGTATTCGGGGGTTAGGTTTTGATCCAACGACAGAAATTCATATGTTTTGGCTCGCATCGCCTACAAAACGGATAACATGCTGAGGCTAGTATTGAGGGTACCAAGCCGCATGGGAGGGCTAGGGAAAGCCATCTCATTCGGCTCTTTCACGTATTCCTCATGAGCCACAATTATTACGTGGCATTCTCGCTTAACTGCTCAAGCGTGAGGAGGATAAACTTGACACTTTATAGCGTAAAGCATAAAAAATGGTACTAGGCCTCCCCATGAGCACCGGTACGGACAGGCTCATGAGTCTTGGACATTTACAACACCCTCTCGGATGTGAGCAAGGCACAAACACTAGCGGAGGTCGCGTGGCTCTCAACCGCGAAAGCTAGGCAGCGTCTCCTACTATCGCTTTGATATCATCATACAGCAGCGGAGGCACGGAAGATCCTCTTATCACAAACAATACAGGGCACGCACGAGGTGGCCCCTTCCAACGTAACGTTCATTCACAGCACAATGTTGGCCGGTGTAAGGCACGGGCCCAGTCTCTCTTTGATTTTGTGGCTAGGTCCACGGGCAGTGTAGCTTTCGTCGATGCGGCGTAGTTTGGCCGCTCCGATCGTTTTGCGGCTGTGGTCGTTGATAATCGGGGTCGACTACTTAACTCAGCTCCCGTGAGAAAATCTTCAGCCTCCGTATCAGAGCAGATAGCGATAGCCTTGGCGATGATGGACACTTCACGTCCAGACTTATTTACTGACTCTAGGGCTACCGCCGGCGCCTTTGCCTCGTAGGTAATTTCAAGGAAGGCTGCCGCTATTTTGAATTTCAGTGGTGTACTAGGATACCACACAATCACCTGGTTTTCGGCCCACATTGGCTCAGTGGTGCATCCGAGTCTTCCCTACGCCAACGAACTTGCTCATAATCGCGCGCGAGAAATCACGTGCCACGGTGGCCCGAAAGGGTATGGAGGTTGGTTTGCGAAAACTTCAAAGATCCACTTGACACTTTTAACGAAGTGACGTTCCATTATCAGTTGTCTAGGCGGAGGTACCCGCTCCCACATTCCAAGCTCACTCCAGCGCATTCGTTCATTCTTCGGATGCTGCAGGCAGCTTCATTCTCGTCTCGCAGCAGATTCAGCCACTTTGCTGATGGCATGATTCTAGGATGCTCTAGTTGTGAGGCACATGCCTGCACACCCGCTCACATGCTCTGGCAGTACCCGGCGTTACATGGCGCAAAGGGCAGCACAGAACAAGACTGGGAGAGGGTTCCTACATCCCCAAGTATTCTAGACATAACATGTCGCGCAATTTCTCGGTGGCGGCCGGGTCACCTCACCGTAATTGAATGGGAAGCGCAAGAAAAAAATTTTTGTCTCACAAACCAGGCACGATATCAAAAACGACTCCCGGTTTATAATACTACGCAACCACCAGAACATTTGAGGTCTAATTTCAATAACGTACCACTAAGAGCATACGTTCCCAGGCAATCTGAATAATTTTCCACACAGCCTACGGGAGCGGACCCAATTCTACACACTTTGGCGTCTTCTTTATTCAAAAAAATCGCACTATTTGTTTATTATTTCATACTGTGGTACCTTACGGTCTTCGGGAGGATCAGCTCGTTTCATTCGCTTTCGTTCGGCGTCTCGCCGCCGGGCTTCCTCTTGGAAAACAAAGCGCGTGGCGTGCGCGCCCGTCTAGGAGGTGGTAAGGTGTAGAACGCAAGGCGACTGGTAGGTGCCATAACCGTGTCGTCTCAGCAAAACGTTGGAAACACTTGCCTTTTCGTGAAAGCGTTGCATCGTCATCACAGCGTGGTAAGCGTTATGGTGCTGAAAGTTGCTTATGTATGACTTTTCTAGTAAAAATAAGCACATACAGAATATCGATGCGCTGTTACGGTGCCTAAATTATGCACGATAGTTGCTTTTTAATTGTCAATCCCACATATATAGATGCTAAATCTTGAGCAATATTGGTGTGTACTGTGGATGGGGTCGGCCATTCAGAGCATTGTTTGGTGGCGTAAAGGCCTTCAGGATAGTGTTAAGGGGCAAACAAAGAGACAAGTGTACAGACAGACAGACAGACAGACAGACAGACAGACAGACAGACACAGACAGACAGACAGACAGACAGACAGACAGACAGACAGACAGACAGACAGACAGACAGACAGACAGACAGGCAGGCAGACAGATAGACAAAGTATTTGCGTCGAAGGTCCGCGCCGAAAGTCTTTTAAATACTATCGTCTTTAAAAAACTCCCACGCATTTCCCTGAGGGTGAACAAGGTTAAGTGTGAATGCACGGAGTGATGTTATGGTGGGGAGTAAAGTTAAAATCTGTTGGCATTTGCCAGTGAGTTAACATAAACTCCCCCGTGTGATCACATAGCGATTCCCAGGAACCATTAGAGCCCCTCGGGAAATCTTGGTAAGTTTTTGCGCATATGTGAGAGTTAATTCACAATATAATGACGCGTATGTGTTTTTTTCATTCGCAGCATATGTGTATTGTATTTGTATTTCATACTATATGTTATATTTATTACTTCATTATTTATTTCGCACTATATATATATTGATACGTGTATGGAACTGTCGCCCGGACACAGCTGAATTGGCACGCAAATGAAGGAGATGACAACGTGGTTGTTGTGTGTCGGACTCTCGAGTTTCTCCCGTTGGCCTGCATGACTGTGCGCTCTTTAAGCCGTTAGCAAGACCAGCTCTTGGTGAATAAATCTTCCCCGTAACATGTTTTGGTGGAAGGTGCGGGGTATTCACACAACCCGGCTCTGGAACTCTGCAGTGGACGCCACCTTTGTCCAGCCGCGATGCCTGAAACTGGCACTCGGGCCTCACCATCCGCGCAGGCTCCATCACCTGTGATTCCCCCCCATCTTCTCGACCCTGGCACGTTTTCCGGGACGGACAGCACGGACGTCGAAGAATGGTTCGCATTATTCGAGCGCGCCAGCAAGCACTACAGGTGGGACGAAACGCTTATGTTGGCAAATATTCTATTCTACCTACGGGGTACGGCACGCGCCGGGTATGAGACGCATGAAGAAGAATTACCCAGCTGGGACACATGCAAGCAAAAGCTTCGCGATTTGTTCGGTTGGTCAGTTTCTCGTCAAATGGCAGCCAGGCAGGAACTCGCGTCGCGTGTTCAATCATCGACGGAGTCGTACGTCACGTACATCCAAGACGTACTGGCACTGTACCGGATGACTGACAAAAACATGTCCGAGGCGGACAAGATCAGCAACGTGTTGAAAGGCATTGCTGATGATGCTTTCAACATACTAATGTGCAAGAACTGCACCACTGTAAACTCCATCATATCTGAATGCCGATGATTTGAACAAGATAAAAGCAGGCGAATCACCCACCACATCGCGAGACTACCAAACACTGCTGCGACTTCGTCTTGCGGGGATTCTGCAGCGCCCCGTTCCCTTGCGCCTCCTGCCAATATCAAAAGGATTGTTTGCCAGGAGCTGGAAGCCATGGCACCCGCTTCCTATCAGCCTCCTGCGCAAGACAGCTGGGCAACAGTCTCGCTTATTCAAGCCGTCGTACGTCAGGGGTTTGCTAACTTGGGCGTCCAGGTTCCCCGCCCGTCAGACTGATGCCACAGCCCATGAGCACTCCCGTCCACAACGCTGACCACCACTCTGCTCCACTTGTCGCTGCGGCAGCTTCGACTCCGTTTCCACCACGCTACCGAAATCCATCTGAATGGCGCACGCACGATGATCGACTCATCTGTTTTTCTTGCTATCGAGTTGGGCACATCTCCCGCCCTTACCGCAACAGGTGGTATTTCCGGCCAAGCTTTCCTAATGTCGACTGCCGTCAGGACCGTGGACACTATTCGCAACCCGGTTTTCCGGATGACCATATTTAGGTCCCTTCAGCTCGCCGTTCATCTCCACGCTCCGAGCCGTCCTACGCTGACGTAGTCGCCCAAAGAAACTGGTCTAGCCGCTATCCGTCACCTCAGGGTCGGCCGTCACGCTCCCCTCAACGTCGCCGCTCTCCGTCACCGGCTTATTCTGGCCAATTCCCGGGAAACTGATAAGTGCAGCTCCTGGAAGTGGCACTGCGTTGACGACTTGGAACGAAAACCCTCAACCGGCAAAAATTCAAGACGCAATTTCCTTCGGGTGTTCGTTGATGGCCACGTCATTACTGCTCAAATTGACACTGGTGCCCAAGTATCTGTTATGAGTTCTACACTTCGATCTCGCCTGAAAAAGGTTCTCACACGAGCTATGTTCCCTACTGTTAGATTTGCCAACGGAAGTCGAACATCGGTGCTTGGTATGTGCACTGCCTGCGTTACTGTTGCTGGCCACCACACTTCCGTTCTCTTCGCAGAAGTCGATGCTTGCCCACACGACGTCATCCTTGGAATTGATTTCTTAACCGCCCACTCCGTCCTCATCGATTGTTCTACTGGTATCTTACGGCTCGAATTGCCTTTGTGCTCCGATTTCACTCCTCCAAGTCGCACTCGGCTACGATCCGTGGAGTCTCTACGGCTACCGCCCCAGGCTGCTATCTACATTCCTTGGTCGCCCTTCCCGTCCGTTCCTGACGGAGACTATCTGGTAGCTCCCCTCATTGATTTGACCCTTACGGACCACATCGCACTACCACATACTATAGTGGTTGTTGCTAACAACACGGTGCTACTTCAAGTTCTGAGCTTCTCTACGTCAACCCAAATTCTTCCCCAAGGCATCACTTTAGCCGATCTTTCCACTATTGATGCATGTTCGATTTGTTCTTTTACACCTGACACTAAGACTATGGCAAAACCTGTCATCACGTCGCAAAATAAGGCATTCCTCGACAAAATGATATCCAGCGACCTCTTACCTTTCCAAGTTGCGGCGCTCCGGGGTGTTCTATTTTTTTACCTGGTTATCTTTGACATCGACAACCGTCCCCCGGGCCGCACAAGTGCCATAACCCACCGCATCGACACTGGCGACGCCAGTCCACTCCACAAACGCCCTTATCGCGTGTCACATGCTGAGCGCCAAGTTATACAGACGGAGGTCGAGAAAATGCTGAGTAAAGACGTCATTGAGCCTTCATCGAGTCCTTGGGCCTCCCCTGTGGTCTTAGCTAAAAAGAAGGACAACACCTGGCGCTTTTGCATCAAATATCGCCACTTGAATTGGATCACGAAGAAGGACGTTTATCATTTGCCCCGAATCGATGATGCGCTCGACTGCCCCCACGGCGCCAACTATTTCTCGTCCCTTGACCTTCGATCCGGATACTGGCAAATTTCCGTCGACGACCACGACCACGAGAAGACAGCATTCGTCACACCTGACGGCCTTTACGAATTCAAGGTCATGCCTTTTGGGTTGTGCAATGCACCGGCTACGTTTGAACGTATGATGGACTCTCTTCTTCGCGGTTTCAAATGGTCGACCTGCCTTTGCTATCTGGATGATGTATTCGTTTTCTCGCCCTCCTTCGAAAGCCACCTGTCTCGTCTCTCGGCTATTCTTGACGTTTTTCGTTGCGCTGGTCTCCAACTGAATTCGTCTAAATGCTCATTTGGACGTCGGCAGATTAAACTACTCGGCCACCTTGTTGACGCCACTGGTGTTCAACCCGATCATGACAAGGTCCGTGCAGTCCGAGAATTCCCGGTTCCGCGTTCCACACAAGAAGTTCGCAGTTCTATTGGGCTCTGCTTATACTGCCGCCGCTTTGTCTTCAACTTCGCGGATATTTCTAGGCCCCTCACGGATCTCCTCAAAAAGAATGTGGCCTTTTCTTAGGCAAGGGACCAAGAACATTCCTTCGCGTCACTAATTACCGCCCTCACATCACCACCTGTGTTGGCTCATTTTGATCCAGCGGCTCGAACAGAGCTTCGCACCGATACAAGCGGCCATGGCATTGGTGCTATACTCGCTGAGATACAGAATGGCGCCAACCGTGTGATAGCCTACGCTAGCCGCCTTTTGTCGCAGGGGGAACAAAATTATTCCATTATTGAGCGGGAATGCTTAGCCCTCGTTTGGGCTATTGCGATATTCCGTTCGTACTTATACGGACGTCCGTTCGCAGTCATCACGGACCATCATGTGCTTTGCTGGCTGTCGACGCTTAAGGATTCTACAGGAAGGCTCAGCCGATGGGCACTTCGATTACAGGAGTACATGTTCTCGGTTGTTTACAAATCTGGAAAGCTGCAGAGCGATGCTGACTGCTTATTCCGGCACCCTGTTGATCCACCTCGCTCCACTGATTTGGAATTCGATGCCTGCGTTTTAGCCATCACTGACTTTCTGAACGTGGCTGACGAACAGCGCTGAGATCCATCGCTGCTCACCATCATTGACCACCTTCAATCGCGTTATGCTGACCTTTCTCTTAGCAGATACCTGCTTCAAGACAACGTTTTGTACCGCCGCAACTTACACCCCGACGGCGGGGAACTTTTACTCGTCGTACTGCATCACCTGCGAAAGGATGTTCTGCGACAATTCCACGAAGCTCCAACTTCTGGACATCTAGGAGTCTCCAGAACTTACGTCCGCATTCGACGACGAGTATTCTGGAAGGGTCTGTACCGCTCTGTTTGCCGCTACGTCGCATCTTGCGACCTCTGCCAGCGCCGAAAGCAGCCTACGACTCCCCCTGCCGGTCTTCTTCAACCTATTGAAGTTCCAGCTGAGCCCTTTTATTGAGTGGGGTTGGACTTGCTAGGTCCCTTTCCTACTTCTACAACTGGAAATAAATAGATTGCAGTGTCCGCAGAATATGCCACTCGGTATGCAATCACTCGAGCGCTACCAACCAGCTGCGCAACCGACGTTGCCGACTTCCTGCTGTACGGCATTATTCTCCAGCATGGCGCTCCGACTCACCTGCTCACAGACCGTGGTCGCTACTTTCTATCTCGTGTGGTTGATGAACTACTCCGATCTTGTGTACCCGTCACAACTTCACCACATCTTACCACTCTCAGACTAACGGCCTTACGGAGCGTCTAAAGCGCACATTGACGGACATGTTTTCCATGTACGTATCTACCGACCACACTGATTGCGACATAGCTCTTCCGTTCGTAACCTTTGGCTATAACTCGTCGCGTCATGAAACAGTGGGCTACTCCCCTTTTTATCTACTCTTCGGACGTCATCCCTTACTGCCCTTCGACACACAGCTTTCATCAGACCACCCATCCTCCACTTCGTACGCTGAGGATGCGATCACCCATGCCCTCACGGCACGCGCGGTAGCGCGTACTCGGTTATCGTCGTCACAGACAGCACAGAAGTCTCTTTATGACGGTCGACATAGAGATGCTCTTTTTTCTGCGGGATCTCTAGTTCTCCTGTGGATCCCATCTCGACGTGTTGGCCTCTGCGAGAAACTGCTATCGCGATACGCTGGGCCCAACCGAGTCATTCGTCAGGTCACACCTGTGACCTACGAGATTGCCTCTACCACAAACTCATCAGCTGCTGCAGCCAGAACAGAAGTAGTCCACGTTTCTCGTCTCAAGCCCTACCACGCCAACTCGCTCATTTAACAGGCACCGAGACGGTGCCTTACGGGCCGGGGTGATGATACGTGTATGGATTTGTCGCCCCGACACAGCTGAATTGGCACCCAAATGAAGAAGACGACAACGTGGTTGTTGTGGGTCCGACTCTCGAGTTTCTCCCGTTGGCCTGCATGACTGTGCGCTCTTTAAGCCGTTAGCAAGACCAGCTCTTGGTTAATAAATCTTCCCCGTAACAATATATATAATATGTATTTATTGTTGGCACTATTTATTTATTATTTCATACTATGGTACCTTACGGTCTTTGGGGGGCTCGACTCGTTTCATCCGCTTGCGTTTGGCGTCTCGCCGCCGGCCTTCATCACCGCAGGCGATGCACCCTTTACATCGCCAATCAGCCTCCCGTGCGCGAAGTTCGGGATGCGCGGCCCACTTCCCCCGCTTGTTCTCGGCATCACGGGCCCTTCGCCGCGCTGCCTTGTCTGCAACCGGCGCGACAACTTTAACGACGCGTGCAATGCTCGCAGTCGATTGCGTTATACTCGTTGTTGGAGGATTAGCGGTCGAGGTTGATGCCTGCGATGGATCCATACCTATGACGACTTGCCGATGTCGTCATAGGTATGGATCCATCGCAGGCATTATCCTCGACCGCTAATCCTCCAATGTCGTCATAGATATTGATTCATCGCAGGCATCAACCTCGACCGCTAATCTTCCAACAACGAGTACAATGCAATCGAATGAGAGAATTGCACGCGTCGTTGCAAGTCGTCACAACAGCAAGTCATCATAGCAAGTCATCCAGGAAACCGCGAGCGAGAATGAGAGAGAGTGGCAGCCGGCAGACTTTTATATACGGACTGACGCTCAGGCGCCGCGCACGCGCACACAAGAACGATGGAGCGAAATATGGTTGGATAGGGGAGGGGGCAGCGGTGAAGAGACACGCATGAAGGCGCAGTACCGGCGAGAGGGAGCTGACTGGTGAGGGGCGAGGCGCCCCAAGAGTGAGTGCAAACCTGACGAGGGGAGAGGCACGCCAGCTGCAAGCCATCGTGACGTCACGGCGCGGGAAAGGGGCGTGAGGAGGTGGCGAGGCGCGTGCAGCCATGGCACGGAGGCGCCAGCTGCACAGCGCGCCGTGACGTCACGGCGCTGAGAGCGGTGCGGGAGCTGGTGTGGGCGCGCGCAGCCACAGAGTGGAGGGCGGAGCGCGCGCGATCACGTGGTGTGTGACGTCGCTGCGCCGTTGCTAGGGGAGAGGACGAGGCGCACCGCGGACAGCGGATTCAGGGTCGTTTATAAAATGCATTCGCACTTAAAGAGACTGCTGAGAGGTGGCCTGACTAGTCTGTAACACTAAGCAATCTATGGCATGTGGGTGACGGCAAAGAAAAATAGTTCAAACACAAAAACGTGAAAACGTATGAAAACTCAGTCAAGTTCATACAACGCTAAAAAACTTCAAAATATCTAAATGGTGCCTGCTGTGGTGTGAGATCGGGCTCTCTGGCGACCTTCCTAAACGCTTAGAAGTTGGGGATACTCACATAGCGTGGAAAGAAGATATTACGTGTTACGTACTGGAGGTCTTGAGTTCATATAGGTAGAAGACGGAGGAGGGTCTAATCCTGGTCTGCGTAGTAGTGCTTTGCGTGTATACGTCACGATTCAAATGACACGGTCCCAGTCTTACTAACCAGATGTGACGCACATTGCAGCAAATTACCTGATGTTCGATTAAACGTTTCTGTGAAACCAGTTGTACATGATGAAAGACGTGGTGGTCCGGTGAAAGACTCTGCATTTCACAAGATTTGCTTGACGACATCTAAAAGGAATATCCTTCTGTCGATGAGCACCTGACGTAGTGCGCCGAGCTGTTAGATGGGTTCGTGAGAAATGAGAAGGAAATAATAATAATATTAATAGTAATAATAATAATAATAATAACAATAACAATAATAATAATAATAATAATAATAGGAGAGTAACATTCCAAACAGCAATAGTTATGAGAGGCACCGTATTGGAGTGCTTTGAGTATCTAGACCACCTGAGGTATTTCAACGCACGGCTAAAACTAAGCAAGCAGGCCTCAAGCACTTTCGTCTTTATCGAAAATGCGACCGCCCCAGCCGTTCTTCCTACATTGAGTCATGTGTTAGGTAACACTATTGTTACGTTTAGTAATGTATTTATTATGCTGTGGCGTACTGGTAGACTTCAAGGGGTCGTGCACTGGAGGCATATCTCGCTAGCCGAACGTCCTCTTCTCTAATCTGCCTGTTCCCCGCTACCCACAGGCTCGTACCCAAATCACATATGCAGTAACATTTCCCTCCGCACAGACGAAGCCCGACGGGCGAGTTAAAGAGTGTCTCTGGGAATATAGCGCTTCAAACTTGCTATGTGGACTAGTTCAGTCTTTGCAGATCGTCGGCCATTTGAATGAAGACGCGCTACGCAGTAAGTTACATCGCTTAAGCTGTCTAGAACAACATAAGGTCCCGCATAGTGCGCCAGCAATTTTTCACACAACCCACGTTTCCTATTCGGCGTCCACAGCAACACGTGGTCTCCACGATTATACGTCACGTGTCGACGTTGATGGTCAAAACGTGTCTTCGAGCGATCTTGCGAGGCGAGGGTGCGCACGTAAGCAAGACGTCGGGCTTCTTCTGCACGGCAGACGATCTCGGATATACCGGAATCATGGCGGTCCGTAAACGGGAAGACGGTATCTAGAATATTACGATGTGGCCGAGCATACGGAAGAAAAAACAAACTGTAGCTTGCAGTCTCATGCTGTGCGGTGGTAAATGCGTAAGTGATGAAAGGTAGCACGCCATCCCAATTTTGTGATCTGCTGCGACATACATAGAAAGCATGTTCGCAAGAGTCCTCTCAGTTCGTTCCTTCAGGCCGTTTGTTTGGGGATGATAATGCGTAGAGTGCCGAAAGCTTGAAGCGCATAGACGAAGCATCTCATCCACGACGTCTGCAGTGAATTGTCGCCCACGATCACTGATAACAATTTTAGGAAGTCCATGTCGTAGAACCACAAAACGCAGCATGAATAAACAAACGTCAGCTGCAGTTGCCGATGGTATAGCAGCTGTCTCGCAGTACCGTGTTAAGTGATCGGTACATACGACTATCCAGCGATTGCTATTAGAAGACCACGGAAAGGGACCTAGAAGGTCAATCTCAACTTGCTCGAATGGAGTTCTAGGGGGTGGAATAGGATGTAGTCACCCTGTAGGAGCACTGGTAGGGCGCTTGCGGCGTTGGCACTCGTTGCAACTAGAGACGTACTGTTCCGTCGTCTGGCGCATTTTCGGCCAGTAAAATCTTTCTTGAAGCCGGCAAAGAGTTTTCGCTGTGCCTAGATGGCCGAACTTTGGGTCATCATGCATAGCCTGCAAGGCGGAAACGCGAAGGCTCTTCGGAACCACGAGAAGATATCATGAGCTGGTAGTAGCATAGTTCTTTTTGTACACAAGTCCGTCGCACATGCAGAAGCGAGTCGCCAATGGTCTTGAATTGGTAGGAAGGAGCTCCTGTGTGGTGTGGTCCCTTTGCTGCTCAGTGTTAAAGGCGTTGGTATCAGGAAATTGCTGGTCCAATGGCGCGATGTAGGTGTTGAAGTTGCCCGCGTCGCGGTTCGTCGAAGGAAGCAGTAGTCGCGAAAAACAATCTGCATTAGCGTGACGACGGCCGCTTTTATAGGAAACTGTAAAGTCGTATTCTTCAGACGGAGTGCCCAGCACACTAGTCGACCAGATGGGTCACGCAGATTGACCAGCCAGCAGAGCGAATGATGATCTGTTATGATGGTCAAGGGGCGTCCGTAGAGGTAGGACCGGAAGCGCTTCACTGCAAAGACTACGGCGAGGCATTCTTGCTCTGTGACAGTATAGTTACGCTCGGACTTGCTTAGAGAGCGACTTGCATACGCAACGACATGTTCTCTGGTATCCAAGCGTTAAACCAACATGGCACCTACACCGACACCTTCTAGCGTCTGTGTGAAGTTCTGAGGGAGCCAGAGGATCGAAGTGTCGAAGAATCGGATGGGATGTTAAAATGAACTTCAACTCAGAAAAAGCGGACGAACATTCCGGAGTCCAGTCAAATGGCACGCCTTTCTGAAGCAGGCACGTGAGTGGGTGCGCGATATTGGGAAATCCAGGGACGAATCGACGGAAGTACGAGCAGAGGCCCAAAAAGCTGCGTAGTTCTTTCGCTGAGTGAGGTTGCTTGAACGCCTCCACTGCAGCCGTTTTCGCGGGGTCCGGCCGTATGCCTTCTTTTTTCAACAAGTGTCCAAGGACGAGTGTTTGGTGCTCTCCGAAACGACATTTTTTTGAGATGAGCACCAAGCGTGCTTTGCTTAGGCAGTTCAGCACAAGGTCGAGGCATGTGTTGTGCTCACAGAAACTGCGCCCAAAAATCACAACATTGTCTAGATAACACATGCATACTTCCCACTTTAAACCACGCAGAATGTTGTCCATGAAGCGCTCGAAAGTTGCAGGCACATTGCATAGTCCGAATGGCATCACATTGAATTCATAAAGTCGATCTCGTGTAACAAATGCCGTTTTCTCTTAATCTTCCTCGTGCATTGGAATCTGTCTATACCCGGACCTCAAATCAACAGACGAAAAGTAGGAGGCTGATGAAAGACAGTCTATAGCATCGTCAATACGTGGTAGTGGGTACACGTCCTTCTTTGTGATGGCGTTGAGACGGCGGTAGTCAACGCAAAATCGCCATGTTTCATCTTTCTTCTTGACCAATATTACGGGAGCGGCCCACGGACTGCATGCTTCCTGAATCACATTCTTCTTTAGCATCTCGCCAACCTGTTCATTTATCAATGCGCGTTCCGAAGGCGATACCCGGTATGGCTTTTGTCGAAGAGGTCTATGGTATGCCGTATCTATGCGGTGCTTTACACGAGAAGCAGGGAATGACAGTGGAGTCTGTAGCCATGCGGAATCGAAAAGACCAGCATGTTTGCGCAAAATACTCGCCAGGTCATTACGCTCGTTGGTGCTAAGAGACTTGTCAATCATTCCCTTTATGAAGGTGTCCCTGGCGTGCAAATGATTGGAATCGGGCTTATCCGGAGAATCACTGCTCTCTGCAAGGATGGCAAGAGAGAACACCTGATGTTGACGGATCTTAGCAAGTTGTTGACCCTATGGCAGTACCGAATGTTCATTGGAGACGTTGATCACCCACAAACCAGTATGCCCTTGCACAATCGGCAACGTACAATTGGGTATTAGAACATTTTTCTTTATGCAGCTGAGATGAATGGGCTCTACGGTGGCATCAAATGTCGTCTCGGTTGCAAGGGAACTGACGACAGGAACACACTCGGCAGACAAGGGTGGTACAGTCGTGTCCATGGACACGCAAAGGGTGCTTTCTATACAGAGCGGGCTTTCCATAAACGCTACTGGAACAATTGAATATACTGTAATCTCTCCTGTGCGGCAATCAACAGTGGCACCACAAAGATTCAGAAAAAATGAGTCCTAGAATTTCATCATGCGTTGAATGAAAGAGAACAGCAAAATCGGTGATAAAATTCTGGCCACCAAAACTAACAGTCACTGAGCAGACACCAACAGGTTGTAAGACAACTCCACGGTTGTAAGACGCTCACTCCACGAAATGTATCAGCCCGGTCCCAACGGAACATAACCTTTCGTCCAAGAAGGCGTTTGAATGCTAGACTGATCACTGATATGGTTGCACCTGTGTTCACTAAGGCCATTGTTGAGACACCGTCAATTAGCACACGAACCTTATTTCGAAACATTCAAATGAAAGGAGGCATTTCTGTGGAAATCGAAGACTGTCCAGCGACCTCACCACCAACTGTCACGCCGACTAGTTTTCCGGCGGTGGCGAAGGGTAGCGGCGCCTAGGAGACGGCGACCGATTAGAGCGAGGGACTGGCGTGGGTGTTAGACTGCGGTCAGAGGCCGGAGAACGGTGTCGCAGCGGCCTTGGTATCTCGTGGGACGCGCTTCCAGGGCACGTTGGTGTTCGTGCAAAGCCAGACAGGTGGGATCTCGGTGAGCGGTTGTACCTTGGCGGCTGCCGGTAGTTGCAGTACCTGGCAATGTGGCCTTCGACGCCACAGTTGTAGCAGACGGGCAGGGATCGTTCGCCGAACCACTGCTGAGAGCGCTCCGCTGTGTAAGGTCGCCTACCCGAACGGAGTGGAGCAGCTTGCTGAACGGGAACTGCCCGCCTTTGTGGAGCAGGGCCGGTACGAAGGCGTCGGTCATACCGCTGGTCAGGCGCGAATGAGTCTTGGCGTGGCCAGGAATTTCCAGCTTCGCTAAAGTCTGTCGCACATACCGACGATGGCAGAGGAGCGAACGGCGCCAGGTAGTAGGATGAACAGGTAGGCGGATGATGGATGGTGTCGTCGGCCAGTGTGTCTTGTCGCTGTAGCTCTTCGTGCAATATTGCCCTGATAGTAGCGGCAAGGTCGGCAGATGGGCTTACATCGACGCTGGTGACCGTTGTGACATTTGCCTGCCAACCAAATTTCGGTGCAATACGATGGGTCTTCAGCTTCTCGAAAGTACGGCAGTGACGTTGGACGGCGGATATGGAAGTGAGGTCTTCCCTGCCTATAAAAAAATTGGATACGTCCTCTTCTATACCCTTCAGAAGGTGTCCGACCATGTCCTCTTCAGACATCTACGAGTCTATGATCTTGCAGAGCATCAGAACCTCCTCTATGTAGGTGCTACACGTTTCTCCGGGAGTCTGGGCTCTTTGAGCCAACGTGCGTTCCGCGCTTTTCTTTTCCATATCAGAGTCGCCGAAGCATATCTTGAGTTCTTCGGCGAAACGATTCCACGTTGTTAAGGAATCTTCGTGGTTTTCGTACCACATCAAGGTGGTTTCCGTGAGAAACAGCGCGACATTTCCCAGTTTGCCGGTGGGATTCCGCCCGTTGTACCGGCTCACCCTTTTTTAGTGTGTCAGCCACGCATCCACATCTTCCCCTGCTGTTCCCACGAACGGGCGGGGTTCCATATAGTGATACCGAGGTGCAGCCGGCACTTACGTGATACCGAGGTGCAGATATAGTGATACCGAGGTGCAGCCGACCTTTGCGTGGTTGAGGATCCGGGACCTTCGCTCTCGATAATGATGGTTGTTGTCGGTGGCAGACCAGCAAGATGACGGCTCCGGCGAAGTTCAAACAGCTGTGGCTCCGTGGTTTGTCGATGTTCTGTACCCAGCACGTCCACCACTCTGTTACGTTTAGTAATGTATTTATTACGCTGTGGCGTACTGGTAGACTTCAAGGGGTCGTGCACCAGAGGCTGATGCTGATGCTGATGACCTCTGATGGATGGCGCTCACCCACAAAGAGGGATAGGCCAAGAACCGGACGGCAGGATACTTAAATGAAACTAAAATGAAAATGAAGCTAATCTGAAAAAGTACTTTAAAAATAATACTACCAAAAACAGAAATGTTTGCTGAGCAAGCGGTCAAACCATCTCTTGTTTTTATTAAACATAGCTATAAATTTTTAACTAATGATCTCAAAAGGTTAGGGTTCACAAGCACAGTAATCTTTTAGTTGCGTGGATGTAATCAAACACAGTGGAGCATATGTCCCTGTGGCAGTAATCCAATGAGCTTCTGCCAAGTGATAAAATTACTGGTAGATTTACTTGTATTCCCAGCTTTTGTAATGGGGCTAGTAAAAATGTTTTTCTCTGATAAGAATAACGATGACAGAATAAAAAGAAATGTTCAATCGTTTCAATTTCGTTGCACCAAATGCATAGCGGTGACGGCTTGAGTCGAGCTTTGTTAAGGTAATAATTTAGTTGTGGAACTGCACAGCGCAATCTGGTGTAAATGACCTCTAACTGGCGAGATACACACCACTGTTTATGCCAGCAATACCTCAAATGCTCGAAATCTTTGAATTTATCCAAATTACCTTTTCTATTGCAGGCAAGCATTTCGGAACCTTAGCGCTGTCATGTAAGCCGTGTCTGGCAAAACTGGGATGGTGGGCCCACTAAGGGATACTACTGCCAAAGAGTCCGCCATTTCGTTTAAATATAATCCGCGGTGGCCCGGTACCCATAGCACATGCAGTTTTTTTACGTTTTTCGGTACTAAATGCCGAAACGTATTCATCAGCTCTGCATTTACTGCCGCAGAAAGTGCATTACAAACTGATAACGAATCTGTAATTATAACTGCTAATGATTCGCATGTGGGCAATTTGCGTAGGGCAGTAACAATGGCCAACAATTCTGCAATGAATACAGGGGTATAGTATGGGAGTCGAATCGAAAAGGACCAGTCCAAATAAGGAGAGAAGATGCCAACCCTAGCTTTTTCTTTTGACACAGATGCATCAGTCGCACTTATATTGCTTATCTCTAGGTGAGCAAGATAATCTGCTAACTGGTCATTTAAGTACCTATGTGCCAATTGTTTTGCGTTATGAGGAAATATATCATCCAATTGTATGCTAAACATTGACTTTAGGTTGTGTAGTGAACCAATATGTTTAATTTTTACACTCAGTTGCTATAGTAGCGCTTGTGCAAATACTATTTGCGGGGTGTGTAGTCACGACCAATGTGTTTCGAAAAATAAAGGTGGTTCTTGAAGGAAAGCGTAAAATGATAGTCTTTGGTGTGAACTGTATATCTTTAAGAAAGCTTGCACAGTAAAAATTTTAAACCTAATCAGCAGAGAAGGTAGGCGAGCTTCCATATACAACACGTTATTTGCAACAAATTTTGGTAGTTCCAGACAAAAAAGCAATGCTTCTCTTTCCCGCAGTCTTAGGGGTCTCATTTTATAAGTTGCACTGCCAGAAAATAATGCACATCCGAATTCTATGGT
Organism: Rhipicephalus microplus; assembly: GCF_043290135.1. Classification (NCBI taxonomy): domain Eukaryota; kingdom Metazoa; phylum Arthropoda; class Arachnida; order Ixodida; family Ixodidae; genus Rhipicephalus; species Rhipicephalus microplus. Next base: position 165,836,145 of record NC_134702.1, on the reverse strand, counting down.
GGGCCGCGCATAAAGTTTATATATCATTATTAGCACATCTCTTCTTAAACCCACTTTACGGTTTGCGAGCTTCCGTAGCCACCCCATGGCCCGTGTTGCCTTGGAGTACACATCAGCAATGTGACTTCTCCAATTTATTGTGTCATTATATATGATGCCCAAATATTTAGGGAATTCGCCTGCGGAATGAGTTCATTACTGTACATTGCCAGGATGTTGATAGGCTGCAGAAAAGAGAATGCAAGAAGCACACTTTTCTTTACGTTCAGGGTCGCATGAATATTTTTAAGCCATCTTTCTATCATATTGAGATTATTTTGTAGACTCTGGTATAGAGATTGAAGGTCGGTATTACTTGCAAAGAAAGCAATATCGTCCGCGTACACATATAACTGAATATCCTTTGTTGGTGGAATGGAGCTTAAGAAAATGTTAAATAAAACTGGCGACAGGACAGCCCCCTGTGGTACGCCACGTGTCTGCTTATATCTATTCGACGAGTACCCATCATTAAAGCAGTAATATTCTCTCCCTCTTAAAAACTCCGACACCCACGCAGCGATGTAGTTGGGAAAGTGGTGATATTCCATCTGTTTTAATAAAGTTGAATGCTCAACCCTATCGTACGCTTTAGCCAAATCTAGAGTAACTAATGCACAGTATTGGCGCCGACGCCGAGTCAGTTGTATTGGGCTCTCTAAATCAACATGCGCGCACCATATTGAGCAACCGGATCTAAAACCAACTTGACTGGGGTTTATTATTTCGTTATCATTATATTTCATTATTTGGGCATTGAAAACTCTTTCAATTAGCTTAACCAGATTTGACGTGAGTGATATCGGCCTGACATTGTCCAAGGCGAAGCCTTTTTTCTGCTTTTTAAGAAGTGGAATCACTTTAGACAGCTTTAATTCCGCAGGTATCCAAACTTTTGTCAAAGAAAAATTAACCAGATGAAGTACTTCAGTTGGAGAAATCTCGAATATCACTTTTATTGTTGCATTTGTTACCCCGTCTGGTCCAGGTGCTGAAGGAGATAAGTGCCTTATTATCTCTGCCAGCTCATCCAAAGTAACCTCCTCGAAATCCTCGCATGTCATTGGGTTCACAATGTGCAGTGGTATAGCTGACATAATTCTCTCTTGGAGCCATTTCGCAATATTTTCTACTAAATCAGAGAATTCGCGGAGGGAAAGAACAGAAGAGTCAATATTTTCAGCGGGTGGTAACTTCTTTTGAGATCCTAAAAATCTGAAGAGCGCTTTTTTGTTTTTAAACCTCTAAAGCTAATCATGTCGTTTCATATTATAACCATCTTTTGCTCTACTTACTGCGCGTTTGAAGTCCGCTGCTGCGAATTTTAATCACACCAATTTTCGGGGCATTGGTTGACTAGCAGTTGTTTCCATGCAGCTTTCCGTTTTCTATAGCTCCTCATGCATTCTTCAGTCCACCATGGACTAAAAGAACCACTTGTGGCCGAGCTTAATTTAAAAGTTGCGTCTTTTACTGATCTTTTTAACACTGCACGGAGACTCATAGCCCTAATGTCACCTTGTATGTCCTTGCGGCGATCAAAACTAGCCCTCAAGGCTTTTTCTAATCTTCTATAGTTGAGGAATGAGCGGGCCTTTTTGGCGACATGTATTCTCGGAAAGTTCAGTACAAAACTAATAGGCAATTAAGTGGTCACTGTTAGTAGCACAGTCTAAAGTTTGCCACGAACATATATTTAGAGATGAGCTTGAAAATGTCAAGTCAATTACAGATTTAGAGAGACCTCGGACAAAAGTAGCATACTGCGAATTTAAACAACATAAATTCTCGTCAATAGCCCATTCCCGCAAGCGTTTTCTGCTTAAATCTGTTTTAAAACCCCGAGCCACATGATGTGAATTGAAGTCTCCAGTGATTAATATATTCTTCCTGCAGGCAGAGAACATATCGTCTAGACTTCGTGTGTCTTGCACCCCGGCTGGGAAATACGCGTTTACAAACGAGAAGGGAGAACCGTTGGGTAATATTATGTTTACTATCGAAATTTCACAATCTGTAGTCACACAACGATAAGAGACCATAGCTTTGTGACTAAACTTAGTTCCTATCAAGACAGCAAGCTCACCACCTCTGCTAGGTCGGTCCAATCGAAATAGCCGATAATTCTTTTAGGTAAAAACTTCTGGCTAGTTGATAGCCAGGTTTCTTGCAGTGATATAATATCCGGACAAAGTTGTGAAGAAAGGTATGATAGGTTTGTGGTTGCGGAAAATATAGATCTGCAATTCAACTGTAATATACTTAGTGAACCTATTTTGAAGACAGAACCGTCGCAGAAACTGCTTGGTTCAAAACTGTCCTTTCGCAAAGTCTTTCTTAGACATGTACTCAAAGAATTCTTTTTTGGATAGATACTTTTTAGATTTCGGATCATGCGAAGAATTTTTTGATTAGGGAGATTGGGTTCACTTCAGAATCTTATGAGAGTCCACATCCAGATCTGCACATGCATCCGAGTCATCCGTTAGATCACCGTCTTCCGTTGTTTTGGAAGTCCCTGCCTCAGGAGAAACCGCTCGCTGACGTGTTGTCACACTTTCTATTTTCTTGCTATGCGATACCAATGATGTCTGAGAATCCCAATTATTCGTAGGTGCTACAGCTAGAATTTGAGATAGTTTATTCGAAACCAATTGTGCCAAGCTTTCAAAAACATTGTTTGCGAGGCGTTACATTGCCTTTTCCGCAGCCTTCTCTACGGCCTCTGCGAGAGATGTTGCGAGAAATGCATCCATGGCGGTGGTATTGTGTGCTGTAACACCTGCATATCCATTGGATCTTTCCTGCATTTCTGCAACGGCTTCTCTTCGAGAGCACCGCTTGCGTTCTACAATATCCAATATGGCAAGCTCTCTTTCTTTTGCTGAACAGTCTACGGAGTCTGCAGGGTGCGCCCCATTACATAAGCAGCACCTCTCATTCTCAGAGCTGCACTTGCGGCTGTCATGATTTCCACCACACCGACGGCATCTAACAGATCGGCACCCTCTGACGTTTTGTCCATATCGCCAACATTTCAAACACTGCAGGGGTTTGGGAGAAAGTGGTTCTACCTTATAGATCAGTGGCCATGCCTTAATTTCGCAAGGTAGGACTGTTCCTAAAAAGGTCGCTATCACCGATTCCGTATGGAATTTTATGTTGTCAATTGTACGGGTGCACCTGTACACTGAAATTACACCCGCCACTGAAAACAAATCGAGCACCTATGCAGGTGTCAGGCTTGTGTCTACATCGTGGACTAATACTTTCGAGCATGCTAGGTGTGCCAGAATAAATGGGCTTACCGGGTGCGCGGCGAATTCGAAACATCGCAGGAGCTCACGAATGCATTCCTGATCTGAGGAACAGCACAGGATGCCTCTGCGACCAAACTGGCGGACCTCAGTGATTTCCTGGAAATGCGAAGTGGCCTTTCGAACCTCCACTTGAATCGCCTTTGGGTTCTTCATCGGAATACTGCCCCCATCTGTAGGTAGCAGCGTCACAGGGACACTTCTCGCCCCACTGCATAACAAATAGTCTATCGGCCAATCCTTGGCGGGAGCGGAAACTAACCAAGGGGAGTGCCCTTGGCCGAGGGAATAAAATGACATCAAGATTCAATGACTCGCTTCAGCTGAGAAAGACCGATACAGTTACCGGAAAATAACGAACTCCCAAAGAACAATAAGGATACTGCTGCTCGATCCTGAACCCGGGCAGCTTGCTTGCTTGTTCCTTTCTTTTGTGGCTCTCACCCACTAAGGGGGATTGGCCAAGAAGCCGGTGGGTAATGCAAGTCAATACCTTTAGGTTTTCTAGACTAGGGGAATATGATTACTGTGTTTTGACTATGAAATTAATTTGGCGCAATGTAAAAAAAGGAAAAAAAAGGGGGGGGAGAGAAATAATAGAGTTTGTTGAATATCTGAGGTGGAATCGTTATATGAAATTCTCCTGAAAGTTGAATCAGTGCAGTGTATCAGCTAAATAATAAGTGGTATTGTGGCTAGTAAAATTCGAGAGCTGATCGCTGACTCAGCAAAATAATCTTCTTGTGTCATATATGAATTCGCAGAGAACCCCGCAGATGTTCCTGTCGCTGTGTACCAATGAAGTGCCCTCAAAAGACAAAATAATGGGAGTCTTAAGTGATATTCCTAGTTTCGCGAATAAAATTTCGAAGCACTTTTTTTATTTTTGAAACGGTGACATGTGATAAGAAAATGGTCGACATGTTCAGGTTTGTTACAGCTTGAGGACAGAGGGGATGGCACCAGACCAGACCTGTTTAAGTAGAAATTAAGAGGTGGTACACGGCAACTAATTCTGTTATCAAGACTTCCAATTTACGCGTGGGACACCATTTATTATTCCATGTGAAGTGAAAGTGCGAGAAATCTGGATTCGGTATCATAATTTTTGATGAGTATTCAAGAAGGGAAAGTTTCCTTAACCTCGCTGCTGTTACATAAGCTGTAGGAGGCATGATCCGGACAATCGGAAGATCAAGAGATGTTCGCGCAAGTGTGTCAGCCATCTCGTTTATAAATATACTACGATGGCCTGGCACCCATATCATTCGCACTAGACGAATGCTTGCTGGGATTAATGATTTAAAAGTTTCTAGTACTGCTGATGTCGATGACGATGATGAAAATGAACACATGGAATACGAGTGAGACACTATCACAGCTGTCGAATGAGTCGCAGGAAGTTTACAAATAGCTAGTATAACGGCCATTAGTTCCGTTTCAAATATTGGTGTATAATCTGGTAGGCGTAATAAAAATGACCAGAATAATGAGAGAGAAATAATACCCGCACCTGCCTTCTCGCCACTCATAGATGCATTCGTTGCAATTACTATATTAGTACGTAATTGAGACAGGTGTTGTTCTAATGAACCAATCAAATATTTATAGGGCAAGTGTTTAGCGTTCTTGGGAAGATATTGTCAAATTTTGTTTGCACTGGGCTGATTGGTTTGACAGATGGTGTGATCTCGAATATACTAATATTTAAAGTATATAAAAGTGTTTGAACTAATAGCACTTGGGGTTTATATACACGGGACCAATGCTCATTGAAAAAGACACTAGGCTCGGCAAAGAATACAAACTGTCGCCTTCTTAAAGTGGATTCAGAAATTGTTAAATAGGTTTTAACTGTTAAAATCGGAAATCTGCAAGCAAGGGTGGGTATCCGAGCTTCTTGATACAAAACATTGTTAGCTGTGAATTTTGGCACACCTAAACAACTACGTAGAGGTTCCCGCTCTAACAGAATCAGGGTGTTTATTTAGTATGCTGGTCCACCAGAGAATAATACAGATCCGAATTCGAGAATTGGACGAACGTACGTGCGATAAATCATGATCAGCGTATCTTTGCGAAGACCGGAACGGAGGCGGCCAAGCCTACCTATCAACCCAACCGCGCGTGTAGCCTTAATTTTAATATATTCAATGTGGTCACGCCAGCTCAGTTTTTGATCGTACAGTACACCCAGATATTTAATACAGTTCACCTGGGGAATTATTTCTTGATGGTACTGAAGAGAAATAGTAACTGGTGCGACCAATGGAAAAACTATTATAGCACTTTTAGTTACAATCAGGTTCATATGAATTTTCCGAAACCAGGTTTCTAATGTTTCCAAATAACACTGTAAAGTCGAATGTAGTAAATAAATATCGCTGTCAAATGCAAAGAACGCGATATCATCTGCATATACATATACTTGTACCTTATCACTCAGTGGTATTGAACTTAACAAAATGTTAAATAGCACAAGTGATAGAACAGAGCCTTGAGTAACACCTCTCGTTTGGCTATACTTCGGCGTGGAAACACCTCGTTGGAAGCAATAAAATTTTCTGTCTTTTAAAAATTCGTATATCCAATTTGTTATGTAATGCGGGAACGTAAGCTCTTTTAGGGCATTGATAAGAATAGGATGTTCAACACTGTCATATGCCTTGGGTAAATCAAGGGTTACTAGGGCCGCATATTGTCGTCTGTGCCGAGCAAGCTTTATACGAGCCTCTAAATCAACATGCGCCCACCATATAGAGTAACCTGGTCTAAATCCAATCTTGCACGCACTGAGTATCGCATTATCTGTTATGAACTTCGTAACTCTTATGCAAAGTATTCTTTCTATTAACTTAACTACGTGTGATGTTAAAGCGATTGGCCTATTGTTATCTATCTGCATTCCTAGTCCCTGTTTTTTTAAGAAGCGGTATTATTTTTGCAAGTCTCCAGTCAGGAGGTATCCAACTATTTTCAAGTGAATAGTTGACAACGTTAAGGAGGTCTTCAGGAGAGATGTCGAATAATATTTTTAACATTTCTCAAGTGACGCCATCTGGTCCAGGACCTGTGTTTGGCAGAATACGAACAACATGCGCAAGTTCATCTCTACTTACTTCAATAAAATCATTTGCGAATGAGTTTTGCACACTTTATTTTGATTTGTGAAGTAAATCTGTTCTCCAATCCTAATGCAATTTCAGTTAATGTATCTTCCAACTCGTTTGGAGAAAAAATAACTCAGTCAATATTTACGTGTGCTGTAATAGCTTTACGATTACCGAGAAATCTGAATACAGCTTTCTTGTTGCCGCTCTTGGATAGATAGCTGTACCGTTTTTCTTCATAATCGTCTTTCACTAATGAAACTGTTCTCTTAAAGGTAGCTTTAGCAAATAAATAATTTCTCCAATTAGTCGGACATTGGTTGGTAAGGAGTTTTTTTCCATGCAGCGTTGTGGCGTCTATATTCTTTGACACAATCCACATTCCACCAGACAGATATGAATTTTCCCTTTGTTGAAGGTATAGTGAACTGTGATTTTTTAATTGTAATCTTTAGGGTGGAACAAAGGCTCATAGTTTTCTTTTTTGCTTTCATATTGGGCAAGGAAGACAGCGTTGACTGTAAATTCTTTTTATATTTAGAGTAGTTTACAAAACTGCACCTGGCGATTTACCGTCACTAAAGGACTGCTGATTTCAAATACCAGGGGGCAGTGATCACAACTTGTAGCGGTATCAAGAACAGTTCGGGCAGCTTCTTCGGAGGCCTATCTCGCTAGCCAAGCGTCCTCTTCTCTAATCTGCCTGTTCCCCGCTACCCACAGGCTCATACCCAAATCACATATGCAGTAACACTATGTTAGTTTGCGGGACCGATTCTCAGACTCAGCGGCCACATTTTGACTGACGCATTCTGCCGGAATTCAATGTGCTCAGAATTAGAAGCACGCCAACCCCACAACGTCAAACTATGGGGCCCTTCACTACAGCATCTTTAACATACATATAGCTTTTTTGGACGCCAAACTACCAACAAATAATATAAGTATACCCGCTTTTCGTGCAGCAAGAGAAGGACAAGTAGTGGAAAAAAATCTCGTAAACCACGGAGATGACAAGTTAGCCTACGCTACAAGTTGAAGGTAACCTAGATATCAAAATTGCGAAAATGCTATCATCGAACTGTTCCGTCATTAAATGTACAGCAACTCCTTCAATATCTGCCATAGGCTGAGCCTATCGAGATGGTAAAAAAAATTGCTCAGCTTTCACCGAGTCGTGCAAGGCTGGGGCTTAGCAAAGGTGGTCGGCACTGGCTTGTCCAGACTTGACTAGGCACACGTTCACTCACGCGCTCATGCAAAATATGTTGACGCGATCACATTGCCATTCACGAGAATAGGCAAGGTATCGATCGGGCTCTATTGAGTATCGCTTCGAAATTGCAACACCAAACGCCTCATTTTGTAAATAAGCTATTGGTCTAATTTTCATATAAGCTTGGTCTCGATTAGGTTGCATGCTATGTATATCTAAGTAAGTAGCTAATTAAACAAGTTAGCGCTAGTTAGATTCAGGCCTAATTAGTGTTAGACTATGCTCAACACATTTTACTTTACAGCTTTGCATCACTATTGGCATACGAAAATCTCAGCTCGGCCCAATGAGGGTTTATTTCAGTGTGTTTTCATGAGCTTAGTTATGCACAGGTAATTAGGTTTTACAACAACATGGCTTTATGAGGCTTGCCTACGGTTACATTGCTTTAGATAGGCACAGCAGCTGTTTTTATTTTGCCTGACGTGGTCACCGTGCCAACATAATCATGGATTCTCTTCTACGTGGAGAGTCGGACAAACGGCCGGAAATCAAAAAAAGAAAAGGAAGAAAAAAAAGAATACATTCGGCTTCCTTTTCAAATTGTCCGGTGCAGTCAATGCCACCTAGATATCAGGCCTGCTCAAAGGTCAACCTAAATAGGTCACAAAAGTCAGAAAGAAAAGTGGTCTGAAACTTATTGCGACAGCCATCAACAACCTCGTGACGATTGAAGCGTGACGAGGTGAGGGAGGGGGGGGGGGCAAATAGCGAAAACGAAAAAAAATATTTACACGCTTAATTTCAATCGTTTGTTTTATTTGTTGCACAAAATCAGTATAATACTTAAATTTAGCTTTGGTCTTTTGTATTTGGTTGAGCGCACAATTTTTTTCGTTCAGATTTAGAAACAGTGGGTACATGCAGGCAGTCTGGTAACATGGGTTAGCGAATTTGGGGGCCTATCCAAACGATATGCTATCAGAGCTTGTGTTTAGTTCAGCGTGATCTTTGGTTTGGCACATTACCAGGTGAACGAGCCTTCGCTTATATATTTGTAGTGGTTCAGTGCGTACCTCCGGAAGTTTACTTGTTTTTTACGCGCACTTCAGTGCAAAATTGGCTCGCGAATTGTGTAGATAGCGCTCCTGTGACTGCCGACGGCTTTCGCTGGTGCGCGGCCAGCGCGCCCTCGCCTTTGGTGGCTGTGAACGCGACAGGCTAGAGCGCTGTACTCTACGGCTGCCAAAGGTATATTTTTGAAGCTGCTGTCTCACTGCAGTGGTTTTCCATGATTGGGCAACGTGAGTTTTCGAACTATGCTGCTATTGTACTCGTGAACAGTTGTCTCACAATTGCCTATGCGAAGTTATTGTTCACATTGCAAGTACGTCATTTGGCTAATAAAACAACTTTGTTTCCCCAATCTTTGTTATTTTTGTTTCTTTTCTCTCTCGCATAAAATTAGCGAGACATTATCATACCGCGATGAAATTGCGTAGTAATAATGGCACGTGGAAGGTCAGCAATTAGGAAAAAGATCAAGCTCGCGCAATGAATGGCAAATGCGTGACGTCGCTACCGCTTCCAGTTATATTTTTTGTTTATTTTTCGTTAGTTGTACATGGCAACGGCGGACACGAGCCACCGAATATTGGATCCATTGGTTTCTACGGAAGTTACGCTACCAATCTACATATACCTTGCCGGCTCACTGCCGTCATGACGTCACTCGTTTTGTTCGAGCGAGCACGCGTACGAATACTGAATCCATGCCACAATTGTCCCCCATAAAAATGAAGCGTTGGCGGCAAGTTTTGCACGCCTAACAGCTTTATTCTGTTTTTTGGGTAAAAAAAGAGACTGGTTTAAGTACTATATTGTGCTTTAAAGCATTCGGAGACTCTTCTGTGAGTCATTTCTTTCACGAAAAAGTCAGATTGACGCTGTCGAATATGTCATCGATCTATAAGAGCAATATTTGGTGGATCAACAGTTCGACCAAATAGTTACACTAATTGTTATTCATTCTTTAGTTATTTACGCACGCACGCACACACACTATCTAGAGCATGGAGAAAAACTGTTCCTAACTCATTTGCATAGATTCTGTAGTTTTATTTGTACACTTTGAAACACCTGTCTTCGTAGATACGTAATTATTGAGGAGACAGTGTTCTGCTGCCACAAGTATGGTATTCATAACAATATTAGGACGATGATGATTGCAAGAGAAAAGAAAATCTTTTGCGTCACAAAAATCTTTTGTCACCCACACTGGCCCCTCTAGGTGTGGTCTGATGTCGGTAATATATCTTAGAGCTTTGATGATTGATTGATTTGTGGGCCTCAAAGTCCGAAAACCACCATATAATTATGAGAGACGCCGTAGTGGAGGGCTCCGGAAATTTTGACCACCTGGGGTTCTTTAACTTGCACCCAAATCTGAGTACACGGGCCAAGAACATTTCTGCCTCCATCGAAAATGCAGCCGCCACAGCCGGGATTAGATCCCGCAACCTGCGGGACGGCAGCTAATTACCTTAGCCGCTAGACTACCGTGGCGGGGCTATCTTAGAGACTGAGAAAACTGTTAGTACTGGGTCTATGTAAAATCGTGTAGCCCCCGTAGGTGCTTCTATCGCACTGCCAGTTTTTGGATCGGTATGTTTTTTGGAAGTGGTTTGTGATTCTTCTAGAATTAAATAAAAAATTCTAACCTGATTGCCAATTAGGAAAGCGCTTTACCGTAAGTGCCTATATGAATTTGAATTTCAGGAAAACATTGCTGACTAAGGTGCTGACCGCAATATTACTGCAATAACGTGATATTAACACCGGAAAGAAAATACTATGCCTGCCTATATATACATATATATATATAAATGTATATATATATATATATATATATATATATATATATATATATATATATATATATATATATATAGAAGTCCTTGTAGTTTTTTTCCTGCGATAAAGCATATTTGTTTGAGGCGCTTTGTCTGCTCGTCGATCCCGCGTCATCACACTGGTGGAGGTGGTGGGTAGTCTTCATTATTGGCACCCCTTCGTGGACCCGAAATTCGAGCCCGGAATCGCTACCACCTGTCGTCACACCAGTTCACCGTTTCAGTCGCCGTCTGTGAGGCCTGGCTCCCGAGCTCAATCCCTTGCCAGAAACTGCCAGCAATCGCTTGCCCCTTTCAGCCACCTTGGCTACTGGAGCTCCATCGCACATGACACATCAGAATCCCATGGTTCCTGACTGCTTTCATGGTGAAACCTATGAAGACGCACAAGACTGGTTGGACCAGTTCGAACTCTGCGCGAAGTACAACCAGGGGGCCACCCCAGAAGACAAGCTCGCGAATGTGTACTTCTACCGTAAAGATAACGCCCAGACGTGGTACATCAACAGGGAAAGAAGCATGGCTACGTGGGACGACTTCCGCAACCAGCTGATTGACACCTTTACTAGTCTCGACAGAAAGGAGAATGTGTAACTTCTCTTGGAAGCTCGAATTCAAAAACCACATGAGAGCGTTGCTATGTTCGCCGCGGACATGACCCGCCTTTTCGGCAGGGCAGATCCCGAGATGCCGGAAGAGAGGAAGCTGCGGTATCCAATGTGAGGCGTGAAGGAGAAACTGTTTGCTGGGCTAGTGAGAAATCCACCAACCACAGTAGCTGAGTTTACAAAAGAAGCCACACCTATTGAGCGGGCCCTACAGCAACGGTACCGTCAGCAGAACTCGGTCAACTATCAAGCGTGTAGTCCCGTTACGACTGCGGCAAGGCTCTGCGACAAGGACAGGCCTCGGCGGGAAGTCATCCGGGAGATTTTGAGGGAGGAGCTTCAGCAGCTTGGTTTAATTCCAGCAACCAAACCGACGCCAGCATTGTCCTTTGTCGCATAAGTTGTCCGGGATTAGGTCCGTCTGGCTCTCTCTTCACCCGGCTATGATAATGCGCGACGACATTTGACATATGCTGATGCAGTCTGACGCCCCGTCGTCGCGCCTTCGGCACAATGGACTCATCGTTTTTCAATCATAAAACGGACATCATGGAGTGGACACATTTCAAGCAACAGCTTCGCCAAATTTTCGGCACCCCGGTGATTAGTTCAGCTCTCGTGAAGAACACACTGGATGTTCGCAAGCAACAATGCGGTGAGTTTTACACCTCGTACATAGAGTATGTGTTTGCTCTTTCTCACCGTTTCGTCATCTATTGAAAGGGATTGTCACGGTGACGTTCAATGCCTTGATCATACAAAACACGACCACGTCGCTGACGTTGTTTCCACGTGCCAACGCCAAGAGGAAATTGAGTCCCAACGGTTACCGCAGGACAGCACTGTAAACACCACCACGACTGATGCCTCATTGCGTGCTATAATTCCTGCAATTATAGGAAAAAAGCTGCAATCTTTTGGTCTCTCAATGACACCGAGTTCACCTACTCCCTCCAACACTGTTTCGCGTGACGTTATCAAGGCGGAGTTGGCGTTCATGACCAGTCCAGCGTATGTAGAATCTCCGGTACCTCGACTCTAGCTGACGTACGCACAAGTCCTCGCTAGTTCACCACCCGTCGTACAACCGGTGCCCGCACAGTCGACGCCTGTCCCACTGGTTTCGATAACTCCGAGTGCGCATAGCCAGTCCTTTCACCCACCATGGCGGCCACCTCGTCCCATCTGTTATTACTGCGGCTATCGGGGCCACACTGCACACTTCTGTCGAAAGCGTCAGCAGGACGAGCATCGTGGATTCGACCCCTACGGACGGGATGATAGGACAAGCGGGTCCGCTTTCGAACGTCGTTTTATGATCCACCGCTACGTCGCTCACCGTCTCCAACTACGACATCTGAGCCAACCCCTTCTCACCGCTCCACTAGACACCGCTCACCATCACCCCTCCGCCGCTCCACGTCTCCATTGCGACCTGTCTCGCCATTCACCAACCAACGTTCGTAAATCTAACCTCTGCAGCTTTAGGAAGAAAAGCTGCATCGAACGAAAAGACAGGAATTCCTCTAGTGCGTTGATACAATACGATATCTGTTTTAACCGAAGGTGTGTTCGTGGACGCTTTCATAGACACTGGTGCTTGTTTGTCTGTGATTGATCGTTTCTTGTGCCCGCGTCTGTGAAACGTCACCACTCCTTATGATAGACCTACACTGCTCGCTGCTCAATGGGCCTCCATTAGACCTGCCGCTATGTGCACCACTCGTGTTTTCACTGCTGGTCGTCTGCGCTTTGTACAATTCACCATACTGGGCCCGTGTGCCAACCAGCTTATATTAGGCTGGGATTTTCTGTCCACAGCGATCGCTTTCATCTGCTGTCGAGAAAGTGTTGTTCATATGATGGAAACTGACTATGCCCTATATGGTGATGCAAAGCCGTTCGCTCGCTCGCTGTGGAAGATACCGAGCTACCACCTGGTCATCAGCGAATAGTTACCATCGCAGCTAACGTGATCAATCCTGGGCACGTGTATGTGCAACCATCTGCACGATCTCTCGCAAGAGGTATAGCCGTTGCTTCCGGTCTTGTGTGGCTCCACAATGACCCCAGACGTCTCTACGCTACGAACCAATCGTCTGAGAAAATTATTATCCCTAAAGGCACCACAATGGCTTGCGTTACCGAATGACAACTTGTCTCTGTTGTCCCGCTTATGCCAGCGTGTTCTGGCCTTCCTTCTCTTGGACGTTCATCTAGTGTTTCTGTTCTTGCTGCGGCTATTAGACCAAAGCTAACCTCTTTACAGACACATGAGTTGCTTGCCTTGCTACGAAAGCATAGGAGATGGTTTGATGCTCATTCCTCATCTCTGGGACAGACGTTCCAGAGATGAGGAATGCATCGTATCACGCATCGTATCCAGATCGATGGCACTTCCATCGTACGCCGTCGACCATATTGCGTCTCTTCGTCTGAGCGTGAGGTCATTGAAGAAAATGTAGCCAATATGCTGCAACGGAACATTATACGTCCATCCACGAGTCCTCGGTCATTCCCTGTTGTTTAGTGAGAAACAAAGATGGCTCTGTGAGGTTTTGCGTGGACCACAGGGCACTTTTTAAGATTACCCACAAGGATGTTTACCTCATGCCGCGCATAGACGATGCTTTGTATTCCCTGCAGGGCGCCGAGTACTTCTGAATCCTATACCTGCGTTAGGGTTATTGGCAAATACCCATGCACGAGGACGACAAAGAGAAGACAGCGTTTTCAACATTAGATGGGCTTTACAAATTCAACGTCATGTCATTCGGCCTTTGCAATGCTCCAGCTATATTCGAGCAGATTATCGACAGAGTTTTACGAGGCTTGAAATGGAAGACTTGATTTTGCTATTTGTATGATATCGTTATTTTCTCGTCAACCTTCCCTCAGCAATTGCAACGACTGGACGAAGTTCTCACGTACCCTGCAAAAGCAGGCTTTCAGCTAAACACAAAGCTGTGCCGTTTTGTGAGCCAGACAATTAAAGTGTTTGGCCAGATCGTAAGCAAGGACGGTATTCGTCCAGATCCAGACAAGATTTCCGCTGTCTAACACTTCGCGCGTCTTGAAAAAGCCATATATATTCGCGCAGTTTACTCGGCCTCGCTTCTTATATTTGCCGATTCATTCAAGACCTCGCTGTAATAGCTTCACCATTGCACAAGTTGTTTGAATCAGGCGTCACCTTTGTGTGGTCTGCTGAATGTGAAGCAGCGTTTGCCCAAATGAAGTCTGCACTCACATTCGAACCAGTCCTTTTTTATTTCGACGAAACCACGCCTATGCTCCTGCATACAGACGCTAGTGGTCAAGGCATTGGTGGAATTCTCCTACAGAAAAACAAATCTTCGCGTGAGAAGGTCGTCGCATACGCGAGCCGTGCACTGACCACTGTCGAAAAGAATTATACCATCACCAAAAAGGAGCGCCTAGCGGTTGTATGGTCAATACAAAAGTTTCGACCTTATCTCCACGGCCACCACTTTACTGTGGTTACGGACCATCACGTCTTGTGCTGGCTCTCGACAATCAAGAACTTGTTCGGCCGCCTTAGTCGCTGGGTTTTTCGCTTAAAAAATTCAACTTCACTATTATATACAAGTCGGGAAACAAACATCAAGATGCCGACGCACTTTCACGTTGCCCGCTCCCTTCGGAGCCATCTAACAAACCCGCCATTGCTGCACTCGAAGAGCTTTCGGCCGTTCTTCCCTACATGTTTTGTCCTTAGCTACTGTCGACCCAACTTCTCCAAGCGAGTGTGGTTTGTTGTTATCCCACCAACGTGCTGACCCTCACTGTCGCCGCATCGTGGACCACCTTGACTGGACTTGCCGGCCCCCTAACGCCCGTCTTCGCCGACGGCTGACGCAATTAAAGCTCGACAACCATGTCCTGTACCGTCATATCTACCACTCTGATGGTCAACGATGGGTCCCCGTTCTACCTCACTCTCTTCGGGCTCAAGTCCTCAAGACATATCACGACGACATGTCTGCTGGACACATGGGTTTCCAGAAAACGTAAGACCCCACAAGATGTCACCACAACTGGCCGTGCTTGTCCACCAGTGTCGCTAAGTACGTTGCCTTATGCGCCCTTTGTCCGCGTCGCAAGCTGCCTACATCAACTCGAAGTGGACAATTACAACCGCTCCCGTGTCCCCTGCAACCATTTCAGGTAGTTAGCATTGACCTGTGTGACCCGCTTCCTATCACTGTGACGGGCATTCGATAGTTATCGCTGTTGACAACCTGACCCGCTACGCTGAAACAACTTCCGTACCTTCTGCATCCGCTTTGGAAGTTGCTGACTTCATCCTTCGAGCAATAATCCTTCGTAACGGAGCTCCTCGTGTAATGCTGAGCGACCGTAGAAATGTATTTCTTTCAGAACTCGTCGAAGAAATGCTCAAGGCATCTGGCACTACACACAAAGCAAGCTCCAGTTACCATAACCAGACGAACGGGCTGACTGAGCGCTTTCATCGCACACTGTCAGATATGATAGCCATGTATATCGAACCAGACCACAGAAACTGGGACACCATTTTGCCATTTGTCACTTTTGCCTATAATACCTCTGTACAGCGCACAACTGGTTACTCTCCGTTCTGCCTCGTCCACGGTCGCTTCTCCTCTTCTTTTCTCGATTTTTCGTTTTTCTGTGCGCCTGTTACACCATGTTCATCCTCAAGTAAAATACCTGTCTCGTCTACTTCATTGCCGCCAGCTGCCTCGCGTCAACGCTGAAGCCAAGCAACAGAATTTCAAGCTTGAATATGATGCCTCTCATCGTGCCATGTCCTTCAGACCTGGCGACGAAGTCCTCCTTCTTACAACTACTCGCACTCCTGGCCTGTGCGAGAAATCTCAATTACGTTTTAGTGGCCCCTACACTGTCTTGGACCAAACGTCTCTTGTCAATTATCGCGTGGCACCCATTCTTCCTCCAACGGACCACCGCTGCCGGGCAGCAGATATAGTCCACGTATCCCGCATGAAGCCTTTCACACGGCGTTCTTCTTCGCTTTACACTTCGGCCAAGAACTTTGGTCAGGGTGACCGCTTTCACATTGGAGGGGGGAGGAAAGTTAGTGTAGGCATTCATTAAGCACATCTACTTTCTTGACACATGTTCATCATCATCAGTAGTCGTCATCTTCATCTGCTGTGGAAACTTGGCTTGCCTTGGTTCTGTGACTTGGGTGTGGTCGCTTCATCGTGTCTCCTGGGTTTAGTGAAGGTTGCCTTCACCGTTTCGTCACAATATTGTCTGTTAGATCTCATTAATAAGTTGTCAAAACACGCAAAAACGAGCCCTTGAGTATACATGTCTTTTCATATATATATATATATATATATATATATATATATATATATATATAATGTGAGCATTGTTTATGCGTTCCATCTTTTCATCTGTACATACTCATTATCACTAATCAAGCTTAGGTTGTGGGGCACATACTCGAGTCAATAAAGAAGAGTCTTGAGAGTACTGGACGCTATCTTACAAGTGGTGGAGAGTGCTACCCGATTCCTGGGTCCTCTCGCGTTCTCGGACAACCCCAGCGTCTTCTAGAACACATCCCTGGAGCTCCGTTCTGGCCACCACTTAAACGACCTGGGTTCGGTAATGTCGCAAGCCGACCAGCCCAGCGCAGCAGCGGCGCCACCGCTCCCACAGCCAAGAAACCCTTCTCACCTGGTCACCAGCCCTCAAAGGATCCTCCGCTGTTCGCAGGGCTTCCGGGTGAGGACGTGGAAGTCTGGCTCGAGGAGTATGACCACGTGAGTGCGATCAACATTTGGGATGAGCCTGCGAAACTCACCCGCGATGCATTCTACTTGAGCGGCGTCGCTAAAACGTGGTTTTTAAACCACGCTACAGATTTTTTGACAAGGCCCGCCTTTACGCGCCAGCTCCGATAGATTTTCGCCAACCCATCGGTGCGCTCGGATATCGCCAAGAAAAGGCTTGGTACACGTGTTCAACGCCCCAGCGAGTCTTACACTTCTTACATTGAAGATGTTCTCGCCCTTTGCCGCTGCATCGACAACCATATGGCGGAAAACGACCGTGTGCGCCACCTGCTAAAAAGCATTGCGACTGTCGCTTTTAATGCGCTTGTGGTGCAGAATCCCCAGACCGTAGCCGATGTTGTAGCTACCTGTCAGCGCCTTGAGGAGCTTCAAACCACTCGGGTGCAACCTGATATGTCTGATCTCAGCTCGAGTCATGACACATCAGAGCTGCGTGCATTGATGCGCTCTATCATCCACGAGGAACTTCATGCACAGGCTTCCCCTCGTCCCCTTGATATCCGAACGACGCCACCTGCTATAGTTTACGCGACGTCGTGAGGGAGGAACTGGCATTGATCACAGGTACACCAGTTCCGAGTTCACATCCTGTGCCCATTCCAAGTTATGCTCACGTCGCTGCAACGAAACCTGCGCCCCAGCAAAGCCTGGCCTCGATGACAATCTCACCAGTTCCGAGCTCATATCCTGTGGCCATGCCAACTTATGCTCAAGTTGCTGCTAGGACACCTGCACCCCAGCAAAGCCCAATGCAGCTACCAGCGGCCGAATTTCATGGTTCGCTCAACTCACTCGCACCGCGACCATCTTCCCAGCCTTACAACGACTGGCGCACTTCGCGGCTGACTTGTTTCTAATGCGGCATCTGTGGTCACATTTCAAGGTTTTGCCGATGTCGTCAGCGAGGCGAAAGACGAAGCTACGATAACTTTGAACGGGAAGACTTCTACCCCACTGGACCACCCTATCGCCGACAGTATCAGAACAGCAGATGTCGGTCGCCGTCTCCACAGAAATTTCGCTTAGTTGGCAGTTCCCGTTTATCACGTCGTCAATCACCTTCACCGATGCGGCGTTCCTCTTCTTCTCTCCGACCTTCAACTTCGATTCCTGACCGCCAACTGGAAAACTAAACAGTGCAGCTTCGGGAGAGAAAGCTGCATCTTTCGAACTGCGTGAAACTCCTCCGGACCACCCATCGAATGTTTTATTAATGTACGTTGAAGGTATACAGACAGAGGCACTGGTAGACACAGGCGCATCACTTTCCGTAATTCGTGCAGAATTTTGTGCCCGCTTGAAAAAAGTTATGACGCCATACGATGGCCCTCCCCTTCGTTGCGCAGATGGAGTCTCTATTCAGCCTTCAAATGTTTGCACAGTCCGCGTTTTCATAGATGGCATCCTTCACCGCATTCGGTTTCTTGTACTTCCTTGGTGCACTCATACAGTAATTTTAGAATGGGACTTTCTTTCTTCGGCATCAGCATTCATATCGTGTCGTCAGCGAGTAATTGAAATGTCAGCTACTGAGAGTTCATCGGATGTCGATCCATACAGCTTCCGTTTCGTTGCTGCCGTTGATTGTTTCATTTCGCCAGGAGATGAACAAATTCTCACGATCACTTCGGATACTATAGTTAACGGTGACGTGTTCATAGTCCCATCAGTTCGCTCCAAACCTGCGGGGCTTACCATAGCACCCGGCCTTGTGCGGTTTAACGACAGTAAAGCATTGTTCACCGCCTTGAACCCAACTTCATCGCCAGTGATGCTGCCCCAAGGCACTGCTGTGAGCTGCTTCGCTGACAGCGAGCCTTTCTCGCTGGTTCCCCTTCACGCAGAATCAACACCTTTGTCTGCTACAACTGATATGAAGGCTACCACTGTTGCTTTAAATGACACCATAAGTCCTCACCTCACTGCCGAGCAAAAGAGAGACCTCTTAGACCTTCTCCAAAAGCACTGCCTTTTGTTTGACGTACATTCCAAAGTTCTGGGCCGCACCTCCGTTGCAGAGCACAGCATCGAAACCGAAAGCAGCTCCATTGTACGCCGCCACCCATACCGTCTGTCTTCGGCGGAACGGCAAATCATTGAGGAAAACGTCACCGACATGCTCAAACGGGATATTATTCAACCTTCATCCAGCTCTTGGTCGTCTCCTGTAGTGTTGGTCCGGAAAAAGGATGATTCTGTCCGCTTTTGTGTTGATTACAGAGCGCTCAATAAGATCACGAAAAAAGACGTATATCCGTTGCCACGCATAGATGATGCCCTGGACTCCCTACAAGGCGCAGAATATTTCTCCAGCCTCGACCTCCGATCCGGGTATTGGCAAATACCTATGCGCGAAGCAGACAAGCAGAAAACAGCGTTTGCGACGCCTGACGGGCTTTACGAGTTTAGCGTCTTGCCTTTTGGCTTATGCAACTCTCCAGCAACATTCGAACGCATGATAGATACCGTCTTACGTGGTCTCAAATGGAAAACCTGTTTATGTTACTTAGACGACATCGTAATTTATTCCTCTACTTTTCTTCAGCACCTTAAGTGTTTGGACGAAGTTCTAACGTGCATTTCCAACGCTGGTCTACAGCTCAATACAAAGAAGTGCCACTTCACCAGCACAAGCATCAAAGTATTGGGTCACCTTGTCAGCAAAAATGGCGTTCGACCCGACCCCGACAAGGTTGCTGCCGTAATTAGTTTTTAAAAAACAATTGCGAAGTTTCGTGGGCCTGGCGTCTTACTTCCGCCGCTTCATCCGTCACTTTGCTGCCATTGCGGGGCCGTTACACAAGCTTCTGACGTCAGGAACTACTTTCACGTGGACTGTCGAGTGCGAGTGTTCTTTCCAAGCCCTTCAGCGTGCTCTGACATCAGACCCCATCCTCCGTCACTTCGATGAGAGTGCACCCACTTTCCTGCACACAGATGCCAGTGGCCACGGAATCGGTGCTGTCCTCCTCCAGCGCGATGAAACATCACGTGAGCGAGTAGTTGCGTATGCCAGCCGCGCACTAACACCTGCGGAGCAGAACTACTCGATAACAGAGCAGGAATGTCTCGCTGTCGTTTGGGCCATCCAGAAATTTCGCCCTTATCTGCATGGACGCCACTTCACTGTGATCACCGACCACCATGCCCTATGCTGGTTGACCTCGCTGAAGAGTTTGTCTGGACGCCTCGGTCGCTGGATACTGCATTTGCAAGAGTACACTTTTAATGTTGTGTACAGGTCTGGCAAACAGCATCAGGATTCTGAACTTTCTGCCGCTGCCCTCTGCCACATTCATCTCCAACCACGAATCCTCAATGCCCCTCAGGTGATCAAGCGGCTTCCTCTTCGCCCACGTTATCACCCCTGGCATTTGCTGGGTCACTATCTTTAAAGAACAGCGCCCAGTTTGCCGCGTGCCAACGTGACGACCCCTACTGTAACCGCATCATCGGATACTTGAATGGCTTGTCTTCTCCACCTATTGCCAGACTACGTCGTCAGCTACGGCACTTCAAGCTAGAGAACAACGTCCCGCAGCGCTATACTTACAATGCGGATGGGCATCGGTGGGTGCCAGTACTTCCCCGTTCGCTGCGAAAACAAGTTCTCGAACCATTGCACGACAACCCATCCGCTGGACACTTAGGATTCCAAAAGACCTACAACCGCGTTAGGAGCCGTTTCTTCTGGCCTGGTCTTTCTATCTTTGTGGCTAATTATGTCGCTTCTTGCACACTTTGTCAACGCCGGAAACGACCAACTTCTCCTGCTGGCCTATCACAACCCATTCCATGTCCCGATACACCTTTTGTCGTTGTCAGAAAAGACCTCGTCGGGCCACTTCCCGTAACGCCAGCGGGCTACCGCTGGATCGTCACAGCTGTCGACCACCTCACGCGAAACGCGGAGACTGCTCCTCTACGCACTAGCTCCGCATCAGACGTTGCCGCCTTCTTTTTAGAAGCCATTGTGTTGCGTCATGGTGAACCTCGGGCGTTGTTGAGTGACCGAGGCAAGGCCTTCCTGTCCACAATTTGCGATGAAATCCTGAAAACTTGTGGCACAGTTCATAAGACCACATCCACTTACCACCCGCAGACAAATGGCCTGACAGAACGATTCCACCGGACTCTAATCGACATGATATCCATGTACATCGGACCGAACCACAATAACTGGGACAAAATCTTGCCGTTCGTAACATTTGCACACAACACCGCTGTTCAACGAACCACCGGGTATTCACCTTTCTTCCTCGTCTATGGTCGCTCGCCGACATTCACCATTGACGCCTCTTTCTTCAATTTAACGACAAAAACGTCCAATACTACGCCTGAACATTTCGTTTCCAGGCTCGCTGAGGCACGGCAACGTGCTCAACTCAACACGGAGGCCAGTCAACAAGACCGCAAGCAACGCTATGACAGCTTCCGTCAACACGTCACTTTCCGTCCTGGAGATGAAGTATTACTTTGGACGCCTGTTCGCACTCCAGGATTGTGTGAAAAGTTTCAGTCACGCTTTCTCGGACCTCACGTTATTTCTGAACGGACATCTCCTGTCAATTACCTTGTCACTCCCGTCGGGGGTTCGTCGGACCGTCGTTACTGTGTCTCCGAGATAGTCCAGGTTTCACGTCTTAAACCCTTTGTTCGCCGTACATTTCCCGCCTAAGTTTCGGCAGAGCCGGCCGCTCAAGTGCGCGGGGAAAATAAGTGTGAGCATTGTTTACGCCTCCCATCTTTTCATCCGTACATACTCATCATCACTAGTCACGCTTAGGTTGTGGGGCACATACTCGAGTCAATATATATATATATATATATATATATATATATATATATATATATATATATATATATATATATATATATATGGTACCAACTGCCATCTGCAACTCGTCGTCGCTGAGCATCACCGACATGCCAGCTGAGCAGCGCAAAGATCCCTGGATCAATTCTCTGCTTGACTTCCTCTCTCACAGTTCGGTAGAATCTACTTCACGGTCCCTCTTTCGTCAAGCAACACACTTTGCTGTCCGTGAAGGCTTTTTGTATCGCCGCAATTGCGAGACGGATGGCCGTAGGTGGCTCGTTGTCCTCCCCCGTCATTTGCGCTCGGACATCGGCGCTGCCTTTCATGGTGACCCCAAATGTGACCACGCTAGAGTATTCAAGACCTACTCTCGCCTTCGTCTAAGATACTACTGGCGCGGCATGTATCGGCACGTTCACCAGTACGTTCAGTCATGTGCTACGTGTCAACGCCGCAAGACGCCTTCTCACAGCGCTACTGGCCCTTTCCATCACTTAACCTGTCCAGCAAGACCATTCGACCGCGTCGGAACTGATATTTATGGTCCTCTACCCAACACTCCTCGAGGCAACCGGAGGATTATCGTCGCCGTTGATCATTTGACACGCTACGCTGAAACATCTGCGCTGTCTGCTACCACTTCAACAGACGTTGCGTCCTTTCTTCTTCACCGTCTGATTTTGCGGCACGGTGCACCTCGTGAATTACTGAGGGACCGTGGACGCGTGTTTCTCTAGAACGCCGTCGACGAGCTGCTCAAGGCATGTTGCACTGTCCATCGGAAAACCTCTGCATACCATCATCAAACCACTGGCATGATAGAACGCTTTAATCGTACCCTTGGAGATATGCTAGCCATGTACGCATCTGTCGACCACACTAATTGGGACCAAGTGCTCCCTTTTGTCACGTACGTGTAAAACCCTGCGCCACACACAACCACCGGCTTCTCTCCTTTCTTCGTCCTGTACGGACGTGAATGATCATGCTCCATGGACACCATTCTCCCGTACAGACCTGACGTTACCAAAGCGACGCCCGTTTCCGAAGCAGCTGCTTATGCCGAAGAGTGTCGTCAACTCGCTCGCTCGTTTACCGCGCAGGATCATTGGCGCCAATAAACTGACCACGATGCCTCTGCATCTAGTGTCCACTATAACCCAGAAATGTTGGTTTGGCTCTGTATCCCGTCTACCCCTCCCGGTCTTTCCCCAAAGCTTTCGTCGAATTACCATGACCCCTACCGTGTGATGTGACAAACATCTCCCATCAACTATGAAGCTGAGCCCATTGATCCACCTTCAGACCAATGCTACCGTGGGCGTGAAACGGTTCACGTATCACGCCTCAAACCGTGCTATGACGCCCCTGTCGTGTCATCTCCTTAGATCGCCAGGTTGGCTCTTTTCTGCGCGGGGAGTGATTGTGCCGGAGCATAGTGGCGCCGGCTCTGTGCCAACGTGAAAGAAGGCATTGACGTCTGTGTGGCTCGTGCTTGCCAAGTTCCTGCCTGTACCAGCTTGTTGTGGCTAACGCTTCTTGATTAATAACAAGTGTTTTTACGAAAATTCGCTCGTTGCAATATAAATATATATATATGGAAAAGACGTGTATACTTAAGGGCTCGTTTTCCCGTGTTTTGACGCAAACCATAACGAAATGTAACAGACAATAATGCCAAGGAAAGTATAGTGGAAGATATTAGACCAAATTATAATATAAATGTGAAGAAAAGTGGGTGAAAGGATAACTTGCTCTGGGCGGGAACTGAACCTGCGACCTTCAAATAACACGTTCAGATGCGTTATTTGAAGGCGTTATTCGAATAACGTTATTCGGTGAGTTAATCAAAGGAGGTAAAAAAACTGGTCACTATGACCGACATCATTCTCTGCCACAACACTTTATCCGATGAAGAAATCACCCGATTAACAGAATTTTAATGGAATAAATACTAAACCATCATGACCGCAAAAATTCATAAACTCAAAAAGACCGTGTGCCCAAGCCCGCGTTTCCTGAGATAGTTTATTATCACTGTGTCACCACCACCCAGGAAATCACTAACGGTACAAACGACCACCCATCTATGAACACACCCTGTGGCACTGTGATTGTAAACCTATAGGACAAGAGTTTGTCACCTGACGACGAAAAACTGCTGTTTGAAGGACTAAGCTTCTGCCCGACCACAAATTTTTCCGATGAATTCCATTCGCTTCGAGACCTCGATAACTTGGCTAGAAGCTTGAGGTTGCGCAAATATTTATTGGACAGGCCTTCTAACCACAAACACTTGACCGTCGTAAAACAAATGATTCGACACCGAACGAACAGTAATCGCCGCAAATGCCTAGACCTTTTTATCACCGCAGCACAGAAAGATATAGCACGCGAGTACCACAGACAGAAAGGAAGCCAAAAAAACTTCACAAAATCTGAAAAAATGAGTACGACAAATCTTGCATCTAGGACAGACATAACAATAAAACCCGCTGACAAAGAGGAGAAATTGTAGTCCTTAAATAACCAACTACTTACAAGAAGCATACCGACAAATAGACGACCCAAGTTTTACGAACGCCTCCCAGGTGATTCGACAAATGAATACAAACGTATCGTATCAACAGCACTAAAAGAACTGTCGGATGCAGAAAAGATAACCAACACTGACCACAAACTAATGCGAGCAGCATACCCTTGTGCAGGTCAGTTCTACATCCTCCCAAAAATTCATAAACCTGGTAACCCAGGTCACTTATTCATATCAAGCGTCGATACAATAACTGAACCCATATCAGCGTACGTGGACAAGCTAAGAGGCCACATTCCATGCACCCTCGCGTCGTACATAAAAGACACCACACATTTTCTTCGAGACATTGCAGGTCTGTGTTGCTGAAAAACTCGTGCATGGTTACTCTTGATGTCTCTTCATTGTATACAAATATACCTCTCGATGACGGCATAGCTGCATTACAAAACATGTACACAGACCATAGACAATGTAACACCCCAGATTTCTCTGCCATCGCAACTTTTACGAGGAGTGTCCTCAAAATAAATTTATTCCAATTCAGCGAACAGTATTTTCAACAAATTAGAGGGACAACTGTGAGCACCAAAATGGCACCCAATTATGCGAACATATTTATGGGAAAGCTATAATCGAATTATCTTGCACAAAGTTCCTTGAAACCACCGTTATGCAGAAGATACATAGACATCTTTTTTATTTGGACCTACAGCGAGGATGAACTTCTCAGCTTTATCAAAACGTACACTGGTGTACATCCTAACCTACACTTCACGCACACCTACTCGCAAGCAATCGTAAATTTTCTAGATGTTGCCATAACGAGAGAAGAAGACAAACTCTCTAAAACCATATGTGCAAACCAGTGGATCGACAACAATACCTCCATTACGAAAGCGATCACCCACGCCACTGTAAAAACAGTATTCCATAAAGCCAGGCTCACCGGTTTAAGCGAATCTCATTAAGAGACGCTGATTTTGACGCGAGCTCACAGAGGCTAAAACTTATGCTCGATAAACAAAAATACTCCCCACATTTAATTGATGACACCGTTCAAAAAGCGAGAAAACTGAAGCGTGATGACTTACTTATGAAGCGACCAGCGCAAGAAGAGCCGCAACGAACAAACCTCTGCTTAACTTACTGCACAAACTTCCCTAATGTAAAAAAATCCTTAAACGACATTATAACATTCTGGAACAAAGTGAACGTCTCAAACGCGCATTCCCATCCGCTCCTGGCGTCCTTAACCGACGACCACGTGACCTCAAAGACACACTTGTCCACTCTCAAATCAATACCTCACCCCCTAATAAATCATGCCGACCTTGTTTAAAGTCACAATGTCTTGTATGTAAATAGATGCTAGAAGCACGCAAGGCAACCAGAACACGATCGAAGTTTTCGATTAACGTACGAGGAAACCTAACATGCTATTCCTCTAATGTGGTATAACTACTTGAATGCAACGTGTGCAGAATGCAGTACATCAAACAAACCGAAACTACATTTACGATTCGTGTCAATATTCACAAAGCCCATGCAAATTCACCCCCAAGTCCACCTCTATCTGAACATTTCAATGTTCCAGACCATGCATTCGACAAACAATCAGTGACCCTTTTAGGGACAGCATTTAAATCAAACCGAGTATGTGAACAACAAGAGTCATATCTTATCCACCGATTAAACACCCACTATAAAGCAATAAATAAAAATCCGGGTACGATTGCAGCAATAAAGCATTAGAGAACACTAACGGCAATAATAAAAATAATAACTGAGGTCACGGCAATGTAGGTGCGAAGGGCACTGGACAACTAAAAATATTTCTAAGTGTAACAAGTCTTCTTAAAAAGAGCTGTCGTCTGTTTTTGTTTTTACCTTTCTATTTAATCAATTTTGCCAAGCATGACATGCCCAACAGCAACCCTGTGCACAATCGGGAAGCCCCTACTGCATGCGTAATCTAGAAGCCGGCAAGAATTGACATTGCACCCGCTTGCCAGCCTCTGCGGCAATACGCGGCGCCCCTCTTTCAACGACGAGATGTCGACGAGGCGCTGAGTAGTTAAAGGCTTATGCTTCTTAAAAAAGCTGTTTCCCCCACACCGAACCACCAGAGTCATGCGGCGCCGTCTGGTCGGGAACCATACTTTAGTGAAAGGAAGGACCACGGTGTCAGAAGGAGAGGTAACCGAACAACTACGGCGAGCGGCCGTGACGAGCGCACTCCGTAGCGCTCGCAGTTGGCAGCCTCTCCAATAGAAGGCGGGCGTCGTTCTAGACCTCCCGAGCAGCCGCTTGTAGCGCGCATCCCGTAGTCGAGTGTGACAGCAGCGCCGACTTCGTTGCTTTGTTCCCGCAATTTTATTTGTCGCACCTCGTATACATGCTTTATGCCCTTGCGTTATCAGTGACATGCGGAAGTGCTTCGTTCCGCAGTGCAACAGCGGCTAAGAGTTCTGCAAGAAGAAAATCTCGTTCTTCAAGCCGCTCGATGACGCTGAGAAACTCGCGGCATGGAGGTGGGTAGTCCACGAAAAGGCCATATTTTGACCCAAAAGGATCTTGTGTGCGAGCGGCATTTCGCTCCACATTTTGTCGTGAGACGTGGAGTGCCGAATACAAGGGACATTTCTTTATGCAAGGTGAGCGTAAAGCTACGTTAGCGAAGGACACAGAACCATCAATTTTTGATGGATGCCCCACTTACATCACGAAGGAAGTGAAGCCTTCGAGAAAACCGTTGAAGCGGAAAGCTAACACCAATGAGCTGCCAGCCAAGTCATGCCACCTGTCTCCCGGGAATGTAGAATGCAGTCATTGCGCAGCAAATGCACTTGACGGTCCACCAGAAGGTGATGACGACACGCTTGACTTGGCAGAGAACAGAACTGGAACTGCAGGGCTTCGCCCATCTGTTTTCGACGTACTTTTTGAAAGTGCACAGTCCGCGCGTCTCTCCGAATCCTCATGCTCTGTACATCGCGTAGATATGAAGGGCATTCGAGATATGGTGTACTCGAAAATGCCTGTGAAGCAAGATTCTGCGGCAGCGAATCTCTACATATCTAAGGCAGTGCACATCAAAAGTGGCATGAGTGTGAACATTGTTCTGCTGGGGAAGTCCCTCAAACCTGCCGCCGCTGGGCTATTTGAGGGCGTGACGACTCTTTCTGATGTGCAACAAGTTGTGAACGCTCTAGAAGCAATCCAGGTTTGCTCAGGAGGACCGAGCATCAAGGAATATCACAAAGTGGAGCCTGAGTCTGTTTATTGCGATCTTTTAGGAAAATGGAGGCATTCAAGGTGCACAATGACAGCGGCCGAAGGAAGTGTCTTCAAGGCTTGCAGCTCTCTTTGTTACACCCTCCGCATCCATACGTCTCGTCAGGTGGCCAGAAAGAAGGAACGGAGGGTGCTTCTGCGCATTAGGATACCCGCGCAGTCTAAAGGAAGGAAGAAAATTGAAACACTCCAAAGGGCCAAGACGTCACTGACAAGGTAAAAGGCACGTCTTTTGGCAAGGAACAAGGTGCTGTTGATGGAACTGAAGCAGTCAAAGAACAAGATGAAGTCGCTTCAAAATGAAGACCTCCGGCACCACCTGCAGCAGCACAACATCCCGTCAACACAGCTACTTCTCATTTCAGAGTGTCTTTCAGCATCAAATTGCAGGAATAAGAGAAACCGAAGATACACAGAAGACTGGCTGTTACTGTGTCTCCTTCTTCATATCCGTAGTTCCTCTACGTACTCGTTCTTGAGGAACAATGACATCCTCCCGCTGCCCTGTGCCACCATCATCAGGAAATCCGTCAGCTAGCTGGGACTGAAGTGCGGCTTTTATGAGCGGTTTCTGGCAACCCTCACAACAAACATGGCAACCAACAGTCCTATGGAATGAAGAGGAATGCTGGTGCTTGATGACATTCAAGTCAGGAAAAAACTGGCCGTGAAATCGAAGACCATGGCATACTCTGGGTTGTTGACCATGAGCAGGACGATGGAGACTGTAAGGAGCTTGCCCACCATGGGCTTGTATTTGCTTTTGCTCCATTTGCTGACAACTATCTCCAACCTGCTGCAGTTTTTGCATCGAAAGGACCAACGGAAGTAACTGTGCTTTCACAGCTGTTTCTCCAATGCATCCTAAAAATTGAACAAGCTGGAATAGGCATCGTTGGAGTTGTTTGTGATGGTGCATCAACCAATCGTAGCATGCGGAAGCATTTCGGAGTTAGTCATGTTTTGGGAAGTACCACCAACTCTTTTGAGCACCCATCTGACAGTTCAAGGCAAGTTTATAGACTCTCAGATGCACTGTATTTAATTAAATGCATTAGAAACCGCCTCTACAGCAAGAAGGAATTCCACATCAATGGGAAGTGTGTACGGTGGTCATGTTATGACACTTTGTATGTATCAAATACAAACCACGAAGGGGATGAAAGAGCATGCCCGAAGACCACATACAATCATGTGAACCCTTCAAGTATGTTGAAGATGAGAGTGAAGCTGGCAACGCAGATATTTAGTGAGTCTGTTGCCAAGGGACTTCTGTCCTACGTTAAGCGGGGTGCACCCCCTTGTACGATTTGGAACCCACAGTGCAGTTTACTCTATTTATGAGCAATATGTTTGATGCCCTGAAGCATGGGTTTGCGGCTGAGGGAGTGCGACCGGGTGGAAACGACTTCCAAGTCATTGAAGACGCATTACAGTGGCTTGATACATAGGAAGAAGTTGTCAGTGAAAAAATTCACGAGGACTCTTTTACCTCCCCCCCAAGGCAGAAGGCCTTAGGATGACTTTAAAGTCAATTGTTCAACTGCCAAATTATTTATTAGCTGAGTGTGGCTTTCACTACACACTAACAGCAAAAATGAATCAAGATGGCCTCGATTGTTTCTTCGGAACAATTAGGCAAGCTGGAGGTCAGAACGAACACCGTAGGTTCCTTACAATTCTCCAGCTTTATCGCATGCTCTCCTTATACACCCTTCTCAAGCCACCAAAATTTGGGAACTGCACGGTAAATGCTGAAGAGAAAAGACCTTGCATCACTCTTGGTGATATGAGATTGCCGTTTCAGCCAGATGAGCAGCAAACGAGCCACCTTGACAGCCTAAGAACAAGACTCAATGGATTCATTGAGGATGGAAGTTGGGAATGTGAAGATGTCCTGGAGCATGACTACAGGATGGCAGATACGATAGATTGCTTAATCTACTATGTCACCGGTTATCTTTGCAGAACGATTCGTGAAAACACCGTGTGAGCCGTGTGAGCTACCTGCAGAGATGGACACAATAAACAACTGTATTCTGTGGCATTCCAGAGGCAGATCTGGTTAATCGCAAAACGTGCCGCAAGCCCACCCATCCAAACTTGAACATATACTACCTCATGAAGGCAACGGAAAAGGTGTTCGTGAAACAGCCCAGCGACAACTGTGTGTACAGTAAGACACTGGACCATGTGCTGCTTACATATCCTTTCATGTTCCCATGTTCCCTGCACAAAGCAGACGTAATGGCTAAGGTGCTACATTACTACATTTGCAAGAGGATACGGCAGCACTGCAAGTAGCAGTGACAAATGAAGCAAAGAAAAGCCAAGAAATGAGCAAGTGGTCCAAGCTTGTCTGAGTCGCTCTGTGCTTTGCAGTGACTTTGTGAAGGTGACCTTTACAGTGACCTACAGTGACCTGTGCGACAGGGACGGAAGTGACCTTGCTTTTTGCTTTGAAAGTACATTAAACAGGCAATTGAGATTGAGAGAATCTGTCCTATTATTTATATGCCACCGAAGGCATGAAATAAAGGTCTACCATTTTCTTGTTTGGATTACCAACACGTGAAACCCCCAAAAATATATGGTCGCATGATTGAATCACGATACTTACCTACATTCAGGAAGTACATGCAGCTTGTTAGTCTTCGTAAATTAGATTTACAAACCAACAAAAGCGTCTTCCCATAAACTCGCTAGCGGTAGCGTATATATTTATTGTAGACTGAAGTAGGAAGTTTTAGCAGACGATATTTCGAGCGCGGACGGCGAAATGCGCGAGACACCGCGAACTGCCCGTTGTGACTGCAGCTGGTGATCGTTGTGGCGCCATCTGCTATCGCGCCGTTTAACTCCGCACATTATGGGGCCGCGCTACAGGACTGCCATTCGGTCACCTCGTGGGAAGGATACACAAACCGCAGACATCTTAAAAGTGAAGAAGAGAAAATAGAGAGTGAGGGAGGAGAAAGGGAGAGATGAATCAGAGGAAGCGCCCGGGGGAGTCCACTTTATATTATAATGGAAGACTAGAATATGGGGTAGTCTGTTCAGGCATGCTCTTTCGCCATGCATCACGTGAAGCGGCGCACGTGGACAAAAAACCAGTTCTCAAGGCGGCGCTGCCCTAGCATGGGATGGCAGGATTGTCAGCTCCGCGCAGCTCTGCTACAGTGTATTAGAAGGGGGCAGTGGAATGAAGAGGCGCCCGCGCCGCATCTCGGCTGATTCTCCGGCGGGTGACAGTAGCGGTGGCGCTGTTGTCCCATTGTACTGAGGATTTCGGGAGCGTCTGCATTGGGAGCGCGCGTGCCTGAGCCTGCGAAAGCGTGTAATTGCTCGTTTTTAGCGCGTTTAATGCGTTTCTGAATCTTTATCAGTAGACGCACCTGCTACTTGCCATGGTTCACGAGCGAATATGCAGGCACGCCAAAATTGCGTAGATACATTCACTGTTTCAAGAGCCTGCTGACCCACAAAAAATGTCAATCGTAATTTGCACAGATCTACCTTTTTACTCAATCAGCTCTTTGAGCTGCGCTACTGGCAAACTACAAAAGGAGGAGAAGTATCAAAACCGTGATTAAATCATACGCTTGTTTTGTAGGCAGTCTCTACGACATCCACAGCACATTGTTCCTCATATGAGGCTACCTGCGCTCCATTGTGTCCCGAGAAACCCGAGTACAATTAACGTTGTCACAACATTTATATCGGTGACGGCTCTGTTTTATCATGCCAGTTTTGCGGTTGATAATAATCATTGCTTTCGAAAAGACTTAATACATAATAATCTTATTGAAACAACACACAAACACATTTAAAAAGGCCGATTGTATATATAGCCTGTCTGTTAATCCGCGTAAACTTATTGTAACCAGTTCTCATTTTGTATTGACAGCTTAAATAGTGCTGCTTCCCAGATATTCTATTGACGTAACGCCATTGCAAGCGAGCAACTTTATGACGATGTTTTGTATTGTAAGCGTAGTTTTATTATTAGGTATCGAAAGTGTAGGCAGGCAGTGGTGCATATTGTTTTGAGAAATTTACCTTCCTTGTATATGTACTCAGTGAACACACACACACACACATACACATATTATATATATATATATATATATATATATATATATATATATCCAAGCAATGCCCCTTAATTAGTACAACTACTATCTTACTATTTTAGGCAGTGCATTACTCGTCCAACTACGTTAGACTTGAACTAGTTTTGAGACCTCATACTGTCGAAAATGTGAAATCTACAATATACAGTGTGCATTTGTAGAGACACGCTATCTTAAGCTTCACCAACTGTAAACTATTGGTGCAGGGCTACCCATGGCAGATTTCTTTTTATTTATTTTTAGGGGGTGCACTGTAAACAGAAATAAGCCGAGATGAGAGTAAATGACCTTGTCCTCTAGCGCACGCCGCGATGGGA
Source organism: Rhipicephalus microplus (assembly GCF_043290135.1). NCBI lineage: Eukaryota > Metazoa > Arthropoda > Arachnida > Ixodida > Ixodidae > Rhipicephalus > Rhipicephalus microplus. The sequence continues at coordinate 165,804,010 of NC_134702.1, read as the reverse complement.
GTTTTATAAACACCGTCCAGAAGCAGTAAAAAATTTACTCCCATCAGTAGGGGGTTTGTGCATGGTGCCAGGGGGGGGGTTATTAACATTCATCGGGAAACTTTTTCAGGTCAGAATGGAAGTAAATTTTTTGCATCAACCGAGAAAAAAATTACGTCAGCAGCCGTCCCATGCGCAAGCGTAACTTTAATTGCATCACCTTCGAAATACACAACAATGATTACCATGCTCAAACACGCTCACAACATTTACGAAATATTACAACACTTACACTTACCACAGCTTGCCTTTTTTTCTTTATTTGTGGTGAAACTTCAAAGGTTGCTAAGATAGTTATAGTACTATTCACAACGAACAATACAAAAAACCTAAAAATAAGTAAGGCCGTCAAGCATTAGTATAACACATCACGTCCTAGAACTCCTTCATGGTCAGTAGGGCTTCTACCCTTTTTACCCATAAAGGTGCACATTCGTCCGTTATTACTACCTCGCGTAATTTTGAGATGCTTTCTTTAAAATACTCTCTTGCTGGTCTCTGGTCTGGTCACAATAAAATACAGCCATTCTATAGCGCCGTATACTGTGCAAGGCAATCATCATGATAAAACCGAAAGGTAATCCATCCTCATTCTCTATTGCAAAATACCTGATGGCATGAGGGTCTAACGGGAACTCTTTTTTGATTGTCCTTTGTAATACGTCCCAAAAATAAACTCCTTCCCAACAGTGCAGGAAACCATGGTCAATAGTTTCCGGTTTCTTACAGATTAGACAATGAAATCCCCAAGGCATATAAAACCCACGCTCCTCTAGGAATGTTTTTACAGGAAGTGTTCCGGTGTGTAATTTGGAAAAGAACGTTTTTGCGCTTAGAGCTGCTGGCATTGTTTAAACTCGTTTAGGTACATTCTGATCCTTGCGTGCTGTGTATAGCGCTCTGTACAGTGGGATGAGGAGCATCGTGTCACATAAATCTTTGTACAGTTTTTTTCTTCCCAAAAGACCACAGGTGGTCAGTTTAAAAACGAACACACAAAAACCGCACGCTGGCCACAACTTCCTTCATGTAACCTTGCACAGCCCCTGTGGTAACATGAGTGCTCACAACAAACTCGGGCAACAGTGTACTTAGTCTTGTTTGACACACTGTTAGTAGGAAAGGATCTCTTGTCTCGCGAAAAAAGAAAAACCTATTTACTAACTGCTTCATAAACAGATGTACTAGCCCAAGGCCTCCACACTTCACCCGTCTAAACAAATTTGTGCGACTGCACCTTTCCCAGTTAGACCCCCCACACAAATATTGCAAACACCCGATGTAACTTTTGCACATTGACCAGGGAACAGTACAGCACTTGCATCACATACCACAGCTTAGACACAAAAAACTAGTTGCATGCAGTGGCCCTAGCAAACATGGACAGATAAGTTGCACTCCACCTATTTGCTTTCTCTTTATTTCTTTCGTTTGCTGTGTACAATATTCATCAGTACTTTTGTATGACTTGAGCGGTACTCCGAAATAACCAACTGGCGTTCATGTCCATTTAATGGCTGCAAAAGTTTCTGGTGTTGAAGGCCAATATCCAAGCCAGAAGCCGAGGCATTTACCCGAGTTTATGTGGCTTCCTGTAACTTCAGCGAAAGATTTAGAAACTCTGATTCTTCAATACCTTCATAAGAAGTGCTAAAAATCGCAACATCATTTGCGTATGCGAGCAGTTTGACCTCTAAAGATTGTACTCTAAACCCAATAATGATGTCATTCTGCAATATCAACCGACATAAAGTTTCAATATAGATGCAAAACAACAGTGGACAAACAAGGCAACCTTGACGCACTGAGCGCTCAATTCTAATTGGGGGGCCCAATGTCTTGTTGATAATTAGTCTCGTACTACCATTTCAATATGCCATGGCTACACCGTCAATAATTATCTTACCAACAATAATGTACTTCAATACTGCCAACAAAAGATCGTGGGCAACGCAATCAAACGCTTTCTCCCGATCCACCTGGAGTATGGCCACAGGAGCTTGACAAGTGTCAACACATTCGAGCACGGATCGCATTTTATGAGCATTTGTAACTATGAACCGACCTTTGATTCCACAGGTTCGGTGTGGACCGACGATATCTTTTATTACTGACTGAAGTCTAGCCGCCAAAACTTTCAATATTATTTTGTGATCTACGTTTTTCAGTGCAATTGGCCTGTATGCTGTGACGTGCCTGAGCGTTTCAACCTCGTCTGTTTTCGGAATCAGAACGGTATGCGATTCACCAAAGGATGGTGGTAATTTCTTTTCCTCTTATGCCTCATTAAAAACGCCCGCAAGTATTGAAGACAATTCGCATTTAAAACATTTGTACAATTTGGCACAAAGACCATCTGGCCTTGGAGATTTCCCGAGATTCAATAACTGATCAATCGCCTGTTCAACTTCAGAAGCAGATATAGATGATTCCAAAGCGTTTTTCACTTCCTCCCTCACTTGCGGCGTGCGTCCTGAACATTCTTCTTTACATATTTAGAGGTTTACCTGTCTACACGCAAAAACGCTTTCAAAAAGACTTGAAAATACGGATAAAATGCTGTCCGTATTGGTTACTTCGTGACCATCTTTCTCTATTTTTTATACGATTTCTTCAAGTGTTCGTTTTCTCCACCCGTTTAGCGTTTGTCCAGCCGCTAAAATTTCAGCCCTAGTGCGGACAAGTGCAACGCGGTAGCGTTTCTCGTCATGCAGAGCAAGTTTCTGCTTAATATTGCGTATGTCAATTTCATACTCTCCCGGTTGTTTGCACTCCAAGTCTATTAGTCTTTATAAAATCTTCCGGAGTTCTTTTTCTATATTTTTTATTTCGTAACTCAATGCGCAACAACGATCCACCGCTTTTATTTTAATTCGCTGCTTGAACTCTTTCCATTGTTCTGCAAGTTTAGCATCATCACCCATTTTTATTTATTGGATGCAGTTCATTACCTGATCTAAGAAATATTCGTCAGTGATCAAAGTGGAATTATTCTTCCACAGCTCCCATGAGTAAGTTCCACCTTTTGTTTTTTCTCCCATATCACATTTAACTAAACAATGATCACGGAAGTGTATTTGGTAGACAGCATATGTCTTGCAGTGGACTAATAATTCAAGCGACACGTAAATGCGATCAAGGCGCGCATAGGCATTCTTCTGAAAATGTGTGAAACGCACATCCCGCGTTCCCTCCTTAGGCCGCGTTCACACGGAGCATTCCGGCCGCCGAAAGTGCTCCGACTTCAGTTCGGCGGGGGCAAGTTCCGCCGAAAGGGCCCTCTCCGCGCCGATCGCTCTCGGACCGATTTTTGCGGCATCTGCCGCCGAATCGGTCACCGCGGACCAATAGGAGCGCTAGTCAAGGAATTTTGAAAAACAGCGGCCAAGCCCTACTGACTTGTTATGCCGAAGTAACGTAACTGAGTGTTGAAACCAACGGGAGTTTAACCTTCTCTGGGCCTACTTCGCCTCCGTATTTCGTGAAAGAGGTGACCCAGCTTGCTGTTGGCGTGACCGAGCTTGTTGCGGTCTTCCAGAGCAAAAGAAACCCACCAACGCTGCTGGCGTCGGTGGTTTTTCTGCTCTTCGTGCATTACAAGACAGCCACTTGCGAGCGAAGTAAGCACTACTGTCTTTTCTTGCTTCTTGCGTACGAGAATCGTCGAAGTATACACCACCGGATAGCGTAGTAGCGTTTGCGAGCCGCGACAACAGCCGGGTGACAGCGCATCCATCCCGCGTTCGCCCCGTAGTCGATGGCATATTCGGCGGCGCGGGGCGCGTCAAGTGCGAACGACGCTGCGTTTCGGCGGAAGGGGAATTTCGGTCGCTGTAGAAAGCGGATGTTTCAGTGTGAACTAGGCATTAAAGATGCCCACGTCTTCTAACTCGAATTCAGTAACTACGTCCTCTAGCGTCCTACTACTTTTGTCGTATATGGCGCGTCCGTTTGCTCGTACTCGCCCGTTGAGGACGCAGTTAAACTCACCAAGTAATACAGATTTCCTTTCCAAGGTGAAGTGCTGCTTTAGGCTTGAAAAAAAAGTGATCACTCCTCACAAATGGTTGGTGCATAAATCCACTTTATACGCCAAAGACATTGATTGAATACAAAATAACAGGAAGCCAATCTACCAGACGGCCAAGAAAAGGTATCTTGCACTACCAGAACCGGTAACTTCTTAATGAACAAAACACAGCCTGCAGACTTGCCTATTGCTTGACTTACAATTGCGTAGTAATGCACCGTAAACCTCAGCAGCATGCCCCTGGTTTCCTCCCCACCGTCTACTTTTGTTTTTTTTTGTACAGCTAGCACATCCAGATCATGATTCACAAGCAGCCTGTAGACTTTGCTCTGTTTCCACTTGGCGGCAAGACCTCGAAGGTTTAACGTTGTTTTTATAGGTTTCAGTGCAAAAGCCATGTCTACACAGTGAAGACGTTAGCCCGGGGCATGATGCTTACCTTCAGCGTCTAGCATAGAGCTAAACATCTTCGGAGCCTCCAGGTAGACCCGTGCTACTGGAGGACAAAGGTGACAAGTGTTTGTTCAATATCGGGTTGGGACGCAGCCTTGTGCTGCTGCGTCTGAACGAAGTCGCCTTCGCAGGTGGCCCCTCTTCTTGCTTTTCACTCGACACCTCACGCCGTCCTGCAGACTGCTCGCGGGGTCTTTTGCTTGGCGCTACACCACTGATACTCTCGCACGACACTGTAAGTTCGGTTAATTCCACCGGCTTAGGCTCCTTCGATGGGGTGCTGTGAAGCCTTCTTCGGTTTGGCAGGCTGGCTCTTGAGTAACCTCCCCAGATGCTATGTCTGCTTGGGCTGTTGGTTCATCACCACCAGTCAGTGTGGCCGTACCTGTTGATGCTTCTGCGTTCACCACGTCACCTGCGCCTTTCGCCGCGTCTTCAGCCTCGGTCGCGTTCATCACCAACTCCGCTGTGTCTTTAACTTGAGCTGATCCGATAGCCGATGCGTACGTGCGCATGCACGCATCTTCACTGTGGCCAAAACCACCGAGAACGCAAGCATCGGGGTACCTTACACTCTCTTTTAACATGGATGGTACCTTGGTAGCGCAGACACTGCATTGGCCAACCGGGTGAAACCACAAGCGCCAGTTCACCAGCCACCCGATTTGATGCGGGAGATCTTCAACCTTCATGCCACTCTTGAGCCTAAGAAGCACAGTCCGTGTGGTTGACCTCTTGTCGCTGACTCTTTGAACACGCCAATGCTCCCTGGTGACTTGTACGACCTTCCCAAAAGCCACCAACGCCGTTGGCACGTCTTCATTGTTGACGCCATACAGCAGCCAATGAAGACACAGCCACACGTGCTGATCCTGGGGGTCTACAATGATGCAGCGTCGACCCTTGACTTTTAGCTCCTTCACGTCCAGCAAGCGTCTCGTAGCGTTCGCGTTGTTCATGGTGACTGCCCAGACATGATTTATGTTGTAGGCCCCCAGTGCCAACACCTCCGGGAGCAGTTGTGTAGGTCCGAGTGCGTTCCTGAAATCTTCTACACGATACGGTCTGCTACGGACATCACCGTGTAAAAACACAGTGTTTTGCGCGACGCGTCGCTTGGGCAGTGGTGGCAAAATAATCTCATATCCTGCGTCTTGGTCTTCAGTCATCCTGTTACCGCGGCGAGTATGTGCCGCAAACGCCGCTCCTACACGGAGAACATGATCCTTGCGTCCGACGCGCATGAGTACCGATGAAGGAATGACTTAGCACAGCTTGCCACCCGCAGTGCACACCTACCATTTAGGCGCCGAGTATATATAGGCACTACATTCTGACCTCCCATGTAGCCCTAAAAGAGCCCTTTTTGATAAACATTAAGCAATAAATACGCACGGCGTAAGTATGATGTTGCGGTGGTCTGATTTATGGACTTTGACACACATGACTTTCATCCTAAAGCTGCCTAATATTCACTAATTTTTAACTATAGCGAAGAAGTTTTATCAGTTGGCGCTCTGTCGTACGGGCTCAATTTGCATTAGCAGTACTGTTTGTGCATCCCTGAAATGCATTGAATCATTCACAAAGCCCGCGCAGCCTTGAATGAACACATTAACGAGGCACATTCACCAGCTCCAGCGATGAACCGAGGTAGACCGCCGCTACTGCGTTTGACGGCTAGGCCTCACTCACGAGTATGGCACGGTGATTCGATGAATGACAGCTGGCGATCCCAAAATGGTTGCTGATGTGCAGTTTACGTCTCGTTATTTTTCCCAAGCACAGAAACAGGTGTCCGCTATACACGCAGTTTAAGCTACGGAGCGATAGATTTAAATGAACGAGATGGTTCGCAGTTGCTGTTCCCGTTGCCCGAATGCATTGCATGGGCATCCATGCTGTACGATCTTTCTGTGTGTCTCCGCCTCGTTCTGCGCTCGCCTTCGAGTTAGTCATTTGGCAGCTGCGGTCGCAAGGCCCAGAAGTCTGTTATTCATCCCAGCAGCCTTTATTAATTGTGAAACACATTCTTTGCCATGCCGGTGGTCGGTGCTAGCTCGCCGCGCTTGCCACAGCAGCCGGCGCGCAGTGCGAGCTCGATACGATGCCGGCTTGATACTGACGGCATAGCGAGGCCTTCCTACCGCTTAAATGTCGCAGCCGGTGAAATACCGGTGACACTTTGAGAATCGACCATCGGCGGAGACGGGGTGAGCGCGTCGCCGGCGCAACTCTCACACTGGTTGCCGGCCAGGCTGCCGTGGTCGAGCGAAGCCTACTTCGAGCCGCTTCGAAGTTTGATGGTGCAATCACTGACGATCGTACTCCGCCTCGTGCGGCAGTCGCCTAAAATGCAAGTTTCTGCTTATTATTGCGTATATCACTTTTATACTCTCGCGGTTGTTTGCAATTTAATTCTATTAGTTTTTCCAAAGTCCTTTGTAGTTCTTTTTTCCTTTCTTTTTCCTTTCGTAACTCAATGCGCCAGAACGATCAATCGCTTTTATTTTTATTCGCTGCTTGAACTCTTCCCAAATTCTGCAAGTTTAGCATCATCACTCATTTTTATTTCATTGATGCAGTTCATTACCTGATCTAAGAAATATTCTTCAGTGATCCAAGTAGAATTCATCTTGCACAGCTCCCATGAGAAAGTTCCACCTTTTGTTTTCACTTCCATTTCACATTTAACTAAACAATGATCACTGAAGTGTCTTGGGTAGCTAGCATATGTCTTGCAGTGGGCTAATCATTCAGGCGACACGTAATTGCGATCAAGGCGCACATGGGCATTCCCCTGAAAATGTGTGGAACCCACATCCCGCGTTCCCTCCTTACAGCTGCCTACGTCTTCTAACTCGAATTCAGTAACTACGTCCGCTAGCGTCCTACTACTTTTATCGTAAATGGTGCGTCCGTTTGCTCGATCTCGCCCGTTGAGGACGCCGTTCAAATCACCAAGTAATACAGATTTTCTTTGCAAATTTAAGTGCTGCTTTAGGCTTGAAAAAAAAATCAATCGCTCCTCGCAAATGGTTGGTGCATAAATACACACTCTACGCCACTGACATTCATTGAATACAAAATCACAGGAAACCAATTTACCAGACGGGCAAGAGCAGGTATCTTGCCCTACCAGACCCAGTAACTTTTAATAAACAAAACACAGCCTGCAGACTTGCCCATTGCTTCACTTGAAATTGCGTAGTAACGCGCCGTAAAGCTCAGCACCATGCCCCTGGTTTCCTCCTTACCGTCTACTTTTGTTTCTTGTACTGCTAGTACATCCAGACCATAATCCACGAGCACCCTGTAGACTTGGCTCTGTTTCCACTTGGCGGCAAGACCTCGAACGTTTAACGTTGCCACTCTAGGTTTCAGTGCAAAAGCCATGTCTACACAATGAAGAAGTTAGCCCGTGGAATGATGCTTACCTTCAGCGTTTAGCATAAAGCTAGACATCTTCGGAGCCTCCAGGTGGACCCTTGCCACTGGAGGACAAATGTGGCCAGTGTTTGTCCAATATCGGGTTGGGACGCAGCCAGGTGCTGCTGCGTCTGAACGAAGTCGCCTTCGCAGGTGGACCCTCTTCTTGCTTTTCACTGGACACTTCACGCCGTCCTGCAGACTGTTCGCGGGGTCTTTTGCTTGGCGCCCCACCACTGATACTCTCGCACGACAATGTAAGTTCGGTTAATTCCACCAGCTCAGGCTCCTTCGATGGGGTGCTTGTGAAGCCTTCTTCGGTTTGGCCGGCTGGCTCTTGAGTAACCTCCCCAGATGCTATGTCTGCTTGGGCTGTTGGTTCATCACCACCAGTCGGTGTGGCTGTACCTGTTGAAGCTTCTGGGTTCACCACGTCACCTGCGCCTTCCGCCGCGTCTTCAGCCTCGGTCACGTCCATCACCAACTCTGCTGTGTCTTCACCTTAAGCTGATGCAATATTCGATGCGTACGTTCGCATGCACGCATCTTCGCCGTGGCCAAACAGCTGACAACGCAAACATCGGGGTACCTTACACTCTGTTCTGACATGGCCGGTATCTTGGTAGCGCAGGCACTGCATTGGCCGACCAGATGCAACCACAAGTGCCAGTTCACCAGCCACCATGATTTGATGCGGGGGATCTTCAACCTTCTCGCCACTCTTGAGCTTAAGAAGCACAGTCCGTGTAGTTGACCCTTGTCGCTGACTCCTTGAACACGCCAATGCTCCCTGGTGACTTGTACGACCTTCTTAAAAGCCGCCAACGCTGTTCGCACGTCTTTATCGTTGACGCCATACAGCCGTCAATTAAGACGCAACCGCACCTGCTGATCCTGGGGGTATACAATGATGCAGCGTCGACCCTCGACTTTCAGCTCCTTCACGTCCAGCAAGCTTCTCGTAGCGTCCGCGTTGTTCATGGTGACTGCCCTGACATGATTTATCGGGTAGGCCCCCAGTGCCAACAGCTCCGGCATGAGTCCAGTAGGTCCGAGCGCGTCTCTGAAATCTTCTATTCGATATGGTCTGCCACGCACATCACCATGTAAAAACACAGTGTTTTGCGTGAGGCATCTCTTGGGCAGTGGTGGCAAAATAATCTCGTGTCCTGCGTCTTGGTCTTCGGTCATTCTGTTACCGCGGCTAGTATGTGCCGCAAACGCTGCTCCTACGGAGCACATGATCCTAGCGTTGATCCTTTACAGCTATGGTCGCAAGGTGCAGGAGATTGTTATTCATCCCAGCAAACTTTATTTTTTGTGAAACACATTCTTTGCCTCGCCTGCGGTCGGTGCTAGCTCGTAGCGCTTGCCACAGCGGCTGGCGCGCAGTGCGAGCTCGATACGATGCTGGTTTTGTACCGACGGCATAGCGAGGCCTTAATTCTTACCACTTGGATGTGACAGCCGGTGAAATACCGGTGACACTCCGAGAAGCCACTATCGGCGGAGACGGGGCGAGGGCGTCGTCGGCGCAACTCTCACACGGGTAGCCGGCCAGCTTGCCGTAGTCGAGCGAAGCCCACTTCAGACCGCTTCGAAGTTTTTGAAGGTGAAACCCCAGGAGCAGCCGCTGACGATCGTAACAGCTTACTTTTGCTACCATTATGTTATTCGTCCAAGGTTTTGTTACTCGGCCCTTTGAAGCGCGGCATTCATGGTGTTTTGTTGAGAAATCGGACCGATGTGCAGCGTGGTTTAACGGTGCGAAATTAATTGAAATGTTCACAGTAAATACCAACCGGTTGTTGCAATTCTTCGCTGCAGCTATAATTTTGTTGCCTGTTGACCGATGATCACATGGTTAGCTACACGAAGCACCTGTGCTTCACACTGACGTGCAAACATATGCCCGTACATACACACGCATACACACACACGCGCACGCCCGTCACGCCCAAAGAGGGTTTTTAATCTTCCATTGGGAGTTTGTAAGCACGTGAGGTGAAACTCTCTGGGGAGTTTGTCAAGGTCATGCCGTTCATAAACCCTGTCATTAAGCAGGGGGCGTTTTACGGCGACTTGTGCCGAGTTCACTCCCTACCAGGGAGTAAATAGTTGCAGCAGGGGAGTTTTATGGGCTAATGTGCTGGAGAAACTCCCATCTCGGCTAGCTTTTGCTTACAGTGTGGGGTGTGCAGCAGAACGCCTAAATTTGGCACTTGGTGGTCGCTGTGAATGCGTGCGAATATTTTAGTATGCCCTGAAAAGTTAAATTACGAAAACATTTTCTGGTGTAGGGGGTTCAGATTCCCTTCCTCTTCCCTCTTTACATATGGCTTTCTGGTTCTGCGTGCATGTGACACAGTATTTGTTTTTATTCTCACTGCTTTCTGAGCACAGCTATATTCAGATAAATCGGCTCAGTGATTCTGAATATTGTAGATGCCTAACCAACGAAGAAAGCGTTAGGAGAGAAGAAATCAGTATAAGGCACATCCTTTCTTAATTATTTTCGATCTCTCACAAGGGCTTTTATGAAGCCGTGTCATACTTCAAAGGCTTTGTCATCATATGATAGACATGAATGATGGGCGGGTACGAAGAAATCTGCATCAAGAAAGCGCGACGAAAGAGCCGAAGCGCATAGCAGTTCCATCACGCGCCACGCAGCTCTTTCAGTACTATTCGACTGCAGCGCCGCCGCTGAAGGCAACGTGGAAGGGATCAGGTGGCGAGGCGTGGTCACGCCACTCAACATTTCTAGTACACTCTAGCTCTGCCTTCTCAGGTGCTGTTCAGTGACACGACCCTGGGAGGGGGGAGGCGCCAGGACACACGCACGGATTATGACGAGTTGACGAGTTACGTAAGACTCTGGGACAAAGCGCTTTCGCGCCACGTCTCCTTCCTATCTGACAATGGCACCTGTTGCTTGTGTTCGTGCCGGCTTAACGAAAGTTTTTCTGGCAATGTTTTTGCTTGCTACGCGACGGTGAGGCAATGCCGAGTCATCGGTGGCAAATCCACTGCTTTGCACCTAGGTGTGAAACAGTGTTTTGATTTACAAAAAAATGAGCAGTCATCGCTTTTTGCTGCACGCCAAGACGAAGCACGGAGGAAGGTTTGTGAACAGAATTTACATCGAAAATATGGGACCTTGAACGAAAGCTGCTCTGTATGTGCGATACACTTCAAGCCTTCATGTGTTCTCGCAGACTACGTGCACGTTATAAGTGGCGAAATAGTTTGCATACTACGTAGGAGACAAGAGCTAACGCCGTGCCGGTGTTACTGTCCGATGCTCCAAGCTACTTATCGAATAAGGCGCCGCATTCAAGACCTCCGAGAAAGCGGTATACCTTGGCGGTCGATTCTACCATCTCCAAGAAAGCTGCAGCACCCTGTGTTGACGGTGAAGCCACTGATTCAAGATTATCGATGGGCCTTCCTGCTGACTACGAACACTACAGAGACTGCAGCTTTGCTGGAACGCTTACTTGAGATTTGTTTACCTTCAGTTTATATGAGCTGGATCGCACCGCATCTCGTGTCAAAGAGAGTGGTAATTTACGTGCTGTCACGACTTCATTTTTTTTCGTGAAGGGTATAAATCAGTCGGTGTTCATAATAGTGCCCCCGTGATGAAGTGATCGTGAACTGATAATTCCATGGAATGGCGACCAATTCGATCAGTGTTACTGCTCACTGCAGTATGCACGCTCGTAAATAAAGGGTTTCGTCTTACAGTCTGACAGTGGCGCCAAGTGATGTCTCTTTTTGACTGTACAGTGCAATATCCCGGCCACAGCGGCAGTATTTGGGCGGGCGCGTAATCGTTTAAGAAGACAAGATTGTTTAAACTATTCCCAAGTCTTCAGCTACGGAGTACCTCTCAATCAAAGGGAAGTTTTGTCACCTGCGCCACATAATTACATTTATGTAGCGTAACGAAAGAAGTCGAAGCTGTCGCAGTGTGCAGACTACAACTAGATATAGCAGTAATATAACAAGAAACCTTCTAGTTTATAGATTCTTCTTTGATAGTCAATCTTCCTAATTACTTTCACCAACCAAGCTTTAAAAACTGCAGGCAGTTTCCCCAGGGATGACTACTTTGCATCGTTTCTTAATACCTGCATTCGAATCGTGCGTTGCAGATTTGACATTTCGTTTTGTTTTGAATGCAGTACGAACACACCCATTCAGGAACCTTTTCGCTGACGTGTAACAATTAAACACAAGACTATTAATCGCGACGTATGCAAGCGCATGTCACGGAAAATAATCCCAGCCATGGCAGCTGCATTTTCGGCGATGGCGTAAATACTGAGGTGTGTGTACCAAGATTTATGTGCACGTTTAAGGCCCCAAGGTGGTAGAATTTCCGGAGCACTCCTCTACGGCGTCTCTCATACTCATATGGTAGTTTTGGGACGTTAAACCGCCGCTATTACTAATATCAAAGCACAGAAGTGCATAAGGGAATATCCGTGAGGTGACAGCCCATGCTAAGGTGACGCCATCTTGTGGCTGTCGATACCAAGTGCAGCAGCAACAGTCCTTCCTGAACACACTTCCCCATATTCTAGTACACTGTACTTATATTCTCAGTTTTTTTGAAGAGTGAAAGGGAGTGCCCGGGGAAGTCTACCTTACATTTTCACTTTTTTTCCTCTTTCTCTCTCTCCTGCTCTGATTTACAATTGTATAAAGCGGAGCACCAACAAACTGTACCCTCAATCCTGGTGAAGGCGACTCTGGCTGAAACGTCAAAGTAAACCACGTTGTGACAGCTCACGGAGGATTTACTTCAATATATATATATATATATATATATATATATATATATATATATATATATATATATATATATATATATATATATATATATATGTAAATTTGTCACAGGGTCGTGACGTGGCCGAAGACAGGAGACTTCGTGTTGGGATTTAACTGTTTATTTGGGCGAACCTGTGCCCGGTAAACGGAAAGTCCAATTACAGCAGCAGTCTCGCACAGATAGCAGTCTCGGACTGATAGCGGCGAACGGAGAGTCGGCCTTCGATCAACAACTGACAAGCGGCGAAGCGCGTCGGCATTTATACTCTTGCCGTCGAATGTTCTAGCGTTATCGCTGGCGGTGGCGTAGGTTCCAGAACAATCTGTACCGTTCGCACAAAGGGCGTGATCTTATCTAAATGATCTACTACAGTCCGGAACCTTCTCGAAAACTGCAGGCGCGGTTTGCGCTGAGAATCGTGTGGTGTTTTGGGACGATAACAAAAACTTGGGAAATGAAACGTGGCAATATATACACGCCATTTCGGCTGCGGTTCAATAATCACCGGTACCACGCCACTTCACTGCTGAAGCTACCTTTATCTAGACATCTGCGCATGCCAAACCACAGTTTTGAACTCTTTTGCAGTCCGGTTTCTCAAACAGGCGCGAGCGTGAACAGCGTTAGGCATATCTTATTTTCAAAAATCCAACATTAGTAGCCGGTATCAACGAGGACCCCGGAAAACTCTCCTGGCTCCGAGAAGTAAGCCAGGAGGAAATTGGTGACAAAGATTGATAGCTGGAGACCATGCTTGTTTTTTCTGACTGACTCGTACGTGTACACTGTTTTTTCTTGTTTTTTGTGTTTCTTTTTTTTCTTTTTTTACATGCACATACAAAGTGTTTATGTTCGCCTACCACTTGATGACCATTGAAGGGAAACGGATGAAGATTAAAGTTAAAGAGCCGACCAACCCATTAAGAGGAAACTCTTTCTTTACGAACGCCTTAACGGACCCCCCCCCCCCCCCCCCGCCAACGCGGCGACAATCTTGGGTGGCCCGACTCACGTCAAGAACTGAAGAGCACGTGATAAAAACCGCACGTGGACGTACGCGGACAGTTGGTTTCGTTCTCAGTGTTGACAGTGGTTCTTTTTTACTTTCTTTTCTTTCTTTTTCTTTTTTTTCTTTTTTTCGTCTTTTTTCTTCCCTTTTTTTCTTTTTTGTCTTCCTTTCCTTTTTTTAGTTCCCTCTCACTCTCGCAAACATCTTTGAAGGCGAGAGGGACGCGGCAGCAACGAAGTTTGGAAGTTCATGTCCGTATAACTCATCGCCGATGAAGGGCGCCCCTTCCGAAACTGTTGGGAAATAAATATATTTATCCTTGTTGACAACGCTCCCGTTGTGATCCCATATATATATATATATATATATATATATATATATATATATATATATATATATATATATATATATATATATATATGTATATATTGTCGCAAAGACACAGATACGCAGGTACAAAATAGGGCGTTTACTTTCGTAACCCAAGGGCCAGAAACGCGAACACCAGAGCACGCGCACACAGAACCACTTCGTTGTCCTCCTCAGAGGCTGGCTACTATAGTTGCCAGCCTACCTTGTGTCAATATATATATATATATATATATATATATATATACATATGAAACAAGTGTATACTTATGGGCTCGTTTTTTGTGTTTTACACAATATTTATGAGATCTAACAGACAATAATGCCAAGGAAGGTATAGCGGAAGTTATTAGGCCAATTGTAATGTAATTGAGAAGAAAGAAAACTGGGTGAAAAGTTAACTTGTCGTGAGCAGGATCCGACCCTGCGATCTTCGAATAACGCGTTCGATGCTCTACGACTGAGCTACCACGACAGCCATCCCCCAGCCACTTTATTGGGTATCTATGTCATGTTAAATGGGGGAGTGTCAGTCAGCGCCACTAGTAGCCATGGCGGCGAGTGTGATACACTCTTTATGAGCCTGTTTGGCGTCACATAGCACGTGAACTTATTACTAATTGGCAGCTGACCAATAGTCCACCATATACAACCTACAGGCACCACGTCTGCCAGTACGAGGCCCTCGTTAATGAATAAGGGAAACAAGTGTATACTTAAGGGCTCGTTTTCGTGTTTTACACATTATTAATGAGATCTGACAGGCAATAATGCCAAGGAAGGTATAGGGGAAGTTATTAGGCCAAGTGTAATGTAAATGAGAAGAAAGAAAAGTGGGTGAAAAGATAACTTGCCGTGGGCAGGATCCGACATAGATATATATATATATATATATATATATATATATATATATATATATATACAGAAGAATAACTTCGGTTGCCGCAAGGTTATAAATATGAAAGTAGATGTGCTTTCACATAACAACTGTTTATTGTGCCGACGTTTCCACGGCAACCCCGTCTTTTTCAAGCAAAAAGACGGGGTTCCCGTCGAAACGTCGGCATAATAAACAGTTGTTATGTGAAAGCGCATCTACTTTCATATATATATATATATACATATACATATATATATATATATATATATATATATATATATATATATATATATATATATATATATATATATATATATATATATATATATATATATATGACGCTGACAGCACTCTCTAGTAATAGTACGGAAAGCTGGTGAGTTGGTTTCAGGATATTTTTTGTAACATTTCGGTGTGCACGCTGAATTGGTATTGAGGCAGGGGTATCTAGCCTCAGTTCATACCGGCCTCGAGTACCAAGCTCGATTCATGCCGGCCTTGATCGAGAGCAAAAATGTCCGTGCAACACCGAGATCATGGTGTGGTGTGAAAGGTAGCCTGACTGTGTGCGTAAGTTGGAGCTACAGCGGCTCCAATGGTCCCAAGCTGGAAGTGGTTATACAACCGAAATGTCTGTCCTGTTCGTACTCAAGCATGATTGACGCTCAATGAACACAAAACCCTGTGAGCAGCTTGCTTACCTAATATCCACAATGATACGGTAGCGCAAAAAATAAAAACAAACAAATGAAAACAAACACATTTCTTTTGATACACAGAAGGTATGTCTACGACGGCCACACATTTCGTGCGGAATGCTGCCAGCTGTCGGGCACGGTATGTTTTTGAAAAAACTGTCAATCCATTGCGTCGTATCAGTCGAGATAAGGCTGACACAGAGCACTCTTATCTGCGCAATGTGGTGAAGTGAACGTTTCAGTATGTGTTTCAGATTTTATTTTGATTATATCATTTAGTGCTACGTCACTGCAAACATCATCGCGGGATTTTTGAATTCTTCAAGGTCGATACACCTCGTGGTGTCGTTCAGGCGAACTGAACAAGTAGTGTCCAGAAAAGCTGGATCTGCTGGTGGGCAAGCCCGGCCAGTAGTAGTGACATATCATACGGTAGTACGTTTTTTGGAGGCCTATGTGTCCAGCAGACATGTCCGCGTGTAATGTCTTGAGGACTTGAGACCGGAGAGAGCGAAGTAGAGCGGGCACCCAGCGTTGGCCATCAGGGTGGTAGATATGACGGTACGGGACGCGGTTGTTGAGCTTCAATTGCGTCAGCTGTCGGCGAAGACGGGTGTTAGGAGGCCGTCAAGTCCCGCCAAGACAGCCCATGATACAGGGACAGTAAGGGTCAGCACATTGGTGGAATAACAACAAACCACACTCATTCGGAGAAGTTGTGTCCTGATTAGCTATGGCCGAAACATGAGGGGAAGGGACGGCCGAAAGCTCCTCGAGTTCGACAGTAGTGAGTTTGTTCAGTGGCTCGAGCGGGCAACGCGAAAGTGCGTCGGCGTCTTGATGTTTTTTCCCTTACTTGTATGTAATACTGAAGTCATATTGTGAAGATGTGAAGATGGTGGTTCATTTTTAAAAGAACGCGCAAGCGAGCTCTTTTTCGTTTATTTCATAGTCTTTCATGGCACATGCACAACTTCCATCGTCTTTCTTCAGCAAGCACGTGACAATAATCTTGTAAGTTAACAATCCAGCGACCAAGGTGGCCAGACAAGTTCTTGAGTATCGAGACCCAGCAAAAGGCGTGATGGTCTGTAACGCAGTTAAGTGGTGGCCGTGGTCGAAACTCTTATATAGACAATACGACCGCTAGGCATTCCTGTTCGGTGATGGTATCATTCTTTTCGGTAGGGGCCAGTGCATGGATTGCGTATGCGACGACCTTCTCACGTGAACATTTGTCTCGCTGTAGGAGAATACCACCAATCCCATGACCACTAGGTTCTGTATGCCTGAACGTAGGTGCGGTTTCGTCGAAATGACAGAGGACTGGTTTGGATGTGAGTGCACACTTCAGTTGGGCAAACGCCGATTCACATTCAAGAGATTACACAAAGGTCACGCCTGATCCGAGCTACTTTTGCAATGGCGAAGCTATTGAGGCGAAGTCTCGAACGAATCGGTGAAAATAAGAAGCGAGACCAAGGAAACTGCACAATTCTGAGGATTTTTCAGCATGTGGGGAGTGTTGGACAGCGGAAATCTTGTCTGGATCGGGACGAATACCGTACTTGCTTATGATGTGGCCTGACACTTTCACTGTCTTGATCGCAAAACAACACTTCTTGGTGTTCAGCTGAAGGCCTGCGTTGGCAAGGCACGTGAGAACTTCGTCCAGTCGTTGCAAGTGCTGAGAGAAGGTTGTCAAAAAAAATAACATTATCGTCTAAATAGCGCAAGTAAGTATTACAGCTTAAGCCTCGTAAAACTGCGTCGATCATCTGCTCGCACGTTGCTTGAGCATTGAAAAGGCCGAATGGCATGACGTTGAATTTGTACAGTCCATCTGGTGTTGAAAACGCTGTCTTTTCTTTGTCGTCCTCGTGCATGGGTATTTGTCAATAACCCTAACGCAGGCCTAGGCTAGAGAAGTACTCGGCACCCTCCAGTGAATCCAAAGCATTGTCTATGCGCGGCATAGATGATAAATGGTGCATGAAATAATCTCCTATGCTTTTGTAGCAAGGCAAGCAACTCATCTGTCTGTGAAGAGGTCAGCTCTGCACCAATAGTCTCAGCAAGAGCAGAAACGCATAATGAACGTCCAATAGAAGGAAGGTCAGAGCACGCTGGCATAAGCGGGACAACAGAGAGGGGCTGGGATTCGGCAAGACAAGCAATTGAGGTGCCTTTAGGGATAAGAATTTTCTAAAACGATTGGTTCGTAGGGTAGAGAAGTCTGAAGTCATTATAGAACCGCAAAAGAACTGAAGCAAGGATTATACCTCTTGCGAGGGAGCCTCCCGATGGTTGGACAAACACGTCACCAGAATAGATCACATTAGAAGCGATGGTAACTATTCACTGATGACCAGGGTGTAGCTCGGTATCTTCTACAGCGAGCGAGCAAACGGGTTTGCATCAGCACAAAGAGCATAGTCAGTTTTCATCATATGAACAACATTTTCTCGACTGCAGACGAAGCGATCACTGTGGACAGAAAATCTCAGCCCAATATAAGCTGGTTGGCACACGGGCTCAGCATGGTGTATTTTACAAAACGCAGACGACCAGCAGTGAAAATACGAGTGGTGCACATAGCGGCCGGTCTAATGGAGGCCTCTTGCGCTGCGAGCAGTGTAGGTCTATCTTAATGGGTGGTGACTTTTCATTGACGTGAGCACAAGGAACTATCAATCACCGAAAAACAAGCACCGGTGTCTATAAAACGCCTACGTAAACGCCTGCTGATAAAACAGATATTTTATTGTAAGGACGCACTGGAGAAACTTCTGTTTTTACGTTCGATGCAGATTTTCCCCCAAAAGCCGCAGAGGTTAGTTTTCTGGGCGTCCATTGGTGAATCGCAAGACGGGTCGGAACGGAGACGTAGAGCGGCGGAGGGGTGATGGTGAACGACGTCTATTAGAGCTGCAAGAAGGGGTTGTCTCGGATGTTGCAGTTGGTGACGGGGAGCGACGTAGCGGCGAATTCTAAAAACGGGGTTGGATAGTGGCCCCGCTTGTCCCATCATCCCATTAGTTGGCGTTGAATTCACGACGCTCGTCCTGCTGACGCTTCCGTTAGAAGCGTGCAGTGTGGCCTCGATGGCCCCAGTAATAGCAGATAGAATGAGGTAGCCACCATGGTGTGTGAAAGAGCTGGCTAGGCGCACTCGGAGTCATCAAAGCGAGAGGGACAGGCGTCGAGTGTTTAGGCATCGTTTGTACGACGGGTAGTGAACCAGTGGGGACTTGTGCGTACGTCGGCTGGAGGCGAAGTACTGGAGAGTCCACATACGCTGGCCCGGTCATGGACCGGGATGGCCCGGTCCTTGCTGGTGTGATATTGTTGTGCAATATGATTGGGATTTTGACAAGACTGGCGCACCTGGTGACTGTCTAAAGCCAGGACGTTCGCGAGAAATAAAAGATTGGCAGTTCAGTGCTCTGTCTCGTCTCTTATGCACCCTGATTTCGTATAAGCTGTTAAGCACTCCTTGGAGAAAAGCGATGTGTTTTTTTCTTGCTACGACGCTAATAATTACGTGGCGCTCTATTGTGACGATTACTAATGAGTCTTCAAATATACGTTTTATTGCTGTGTTAATGCACGGAGTATCGCCACATCTAGTTTTCCTTCAGAGTACAGAAAAGCTACTCCAAGTTTACAATATTACCCCGTTGCAGTGGTATAATGGTTAAGGTACTCGGCTGTTGACCCGCGGGCTGTGGGATCGAATCCCGGCCGCGGCGGCTGCTTTCCGATGTAGGCAGAAATATTCTACGCATAAGTGCTCACATTTGGGTGCACGTTAAAGAACCCCAGGTGGTCGAAATTTCCGGAACCTTCCACTAAGGCGTCTCTCATAATCATATGATGATTTTCGAACGTTAAACGCCACTTTAGATTAATCAATACGTTTACAATATTACAACAAACTTTACAAACAAGGCCACTCCTAACAGCTGTGTAAGGAAGACCCCAAGTCTGGTTAAAGTGTATCTAGAACAAATGCCACCTACCGAACTAAGTTACTTGGCCATGAGTCTTTGGGCAGTGGTCGATCGTAGTGCAAGAAATTGCGCTTGCTATGGAGTCATCCCGTAAAAAGAGCCAACGAAGCGCAAAAAAGTGGCAGCATATCCACGGAGTGAATGATGAAGAGTGGAGCGAAGCATCCGTCTGTCCATTCGTTCTTACTTCCGTCTGTCCATGCGTGCGTCTGTGGGGCCACCTGTGCGTCCATCCGCCCGTCCGTGCGTGCGTCCGTTCGTGCGTCCAGACGTCCATCTTTGCGTCCGTCGCTGCGTTCTTTCATGCATCCGCTCCTGCGTCCGTCCATGCGTCCATCCATCCGTGCAGCCATCCACGCGTCCGTTCACGCATCTATCTGTGGGTCCGTTCGTTCACCTATTCAACGCTCCAAGTACCACCGTCTCGCATCTTTTCATCATATATTCCTCATATAGAAGCACCACCATCCAGCGGATATTCCAAGGACTGAACGAGAGGAGGCACATGCACACTTTCTTACGGCTTGCGTGTCGTGTCTACTTCCCACCTTTAACCACCTCGAGTTCATGGTATATACTAGTTCACTGTATTCATGGCACTGCGGCCCAAAGCTCGCTAAACCTTTCTAAAACCACGGAGGTTACGCCCAGCGAGTATAACGTAACAACCCTTTCTTGTCAGATACTGCTCAATGTACATGGCAATGGCTGCTAAGAGGGAATGAGAGACAGGATAATTCGGCTTTTAGTTAACGTGCACGCTGCGAATTTTTCATTGTTCAACAACGCACAGAAGTAGTCTCCCACCGGCGTTACCTTGGAGGTCAAAATGTAAAACTGGTTACACACTACTACTACGACTACGAGGGTCGAACGGATGCCGCTGTAAGGAGATTTGCCCCTAAAAGTTTAGTTGCAGCTGCCACTAACACACTTTGCTTGTATTTCTTGCTCAATGGCATTACCAGCTTTACGCAGCACACACAAAGCCAAGGAAGAGAATCGCGAACAAATTTCACATTCACCGCTTGAAAACGGCGCGTCTGACACGTTCTATTCGGGTGATTCAGCGCTGCGCACGGCGCCGCACGCTGTGTGCATGTGCTGCGCCAGCGGTGGCGCCTTTTCATCGTCTGGACTTCAAGGCGCCTGTAATGAAATATAATTGTGCTCAATACAGCCGAGCACCAAGTTACAGTGACTAAAATAGGGAAGTGTGAGGAGTGGCAAGTGGCACTACGAAGTGCACTGAGCCTATGCGAAGCAGCCGCGTGGGGGCGCGCACAGTCGTTTATACGTGCAGGATATAGCAAGCGCACAGTCGTTTATACGCACAGTCGTTTATACGTATTGACTTGCAGGACGCTCAGTAGCTTTTTTGGGGGGCAAGCGAGCCCTTCGGGGTGCAGGATAGCTAGTAACGAGGGAAAACAACCAGGGAGACTCTTCGACAGGTGGTATGGACAGAGACGATTCCAAAGTGGCACCAATATCTAAGATACGTAGAGTCCGGGGCATAAATAGACGTAGCCACGAGCGCCGAGCCAATTCAGACATAGGGTATATTAACATGCAGGGTGGTAGGAACAGGCTGAAGTGGGAAGAGATAGAAGAACAGCTAAGGGAAGAGAGGCCGATGGTATACGGTTTTGTAGAAACACATCTCAGGGACATGGAACAACCTCCGAACAATCCGGACTACGCGTGGGAGTATTGTAATAGAACAGAAGGCAGCAGAAAGGGGGGTGGTATTGGGGCATTCATTCATAAAAGTACAGACTGGCAAAGGGTCAAGCAGGAGTGCAAGGAACACTTATGGCTAAAAGGGAAAGTGGCAGGTCAAATGACACTCCTTGGTTTCGTGTACTTGTGGACGGGAGCAAAGGCCAGAGAGGAAAACCAGGCAATGGTAGAGTGTATATCAAAGGACATTCAGGAGTTAGGAAGAGAGTGCGAGATAATTATACTAGGAGACATGAATGCGCACATAGAAGATATAGATGGGTATACCGACCCGACAGGCAAAATGATCATGGATATGTGTGAAAGGCTTGATTTGATCATTTGCAACAGTACCGAGAAGTGTGAAGGGCAAATAACATGGGAGGTAGGAAGGCTTCAGTCGACGATAGATTATGCACTGATGTCACATAGGATGTATGATAAGCTCAGGGAAATGCACATAGATGAAGGTGGCTCCAGAAGTCTGGGTAGCGATCACAAACGTATCAAGCTAAGTTTTGGAAGAGCAGTGAAAGTGGGAAGGAGACAAGATGAGCAACTACAGGAAAATTTTTATCCAGAAAGGCAAATTGAAATAGCCACTAAACAAATTGAGAAAGTAATCACGGAGGATAATAAGACAGTGTGGACATACACGAATTTAATTAGACTCTTTGAGATTGAGCTTGCTAAGACGCGTGACAAGTCACCCCGGAAAAGAAGACACAAACCCAAAAGTTGGTGGGATGAGGAAGTTAAGAGAGCCATAGCAAAACGTCAGGAAGCCTCTAGGGAACACAGACATGCTAAGCAGCGGGGTGAACCGACAGATGATGTGGAAAGAAAATGGGCAACCTTTCTAAGCTGTAGAAGGGATGCATCCCTTCTGATCAATGAAAAGATTAGAAGGAAGGGAGCTCAGTGGCTGGCAGAAGTACATAAAAAAGATAGAAAGGCAGCTGCGAAATTTTGGAACCATTTAAACTCCCTAAGAAATGAGACGAGCCTAGAGCAGAACTTTATAACTACAGCCCAAGGTGCTAGGCTAGAAGGGGACGAAGCTATTGAATATATAAGAACAAGGGTGACAGAAAAATTTCAACAAAGAAGTACTTTATGCACCACAATAGACAAAGACGAATCAAGTGGTGCAATGGCTCCATTTTCACAACAAGAGTGGGAAAGGGCTGAGAAAAGGGTTCCTAGTAGTACATCAACAGGCCCAGATGGCATTCCAATAAGGCTGATAAAAACATTAGGTCCGAAGTCTAAGCAGGCTTTGAGAGAGGCAGTGAGTACAATAATAATCGATGGTGAAGTTCCCGATGGATGGAAACTTAGCAGGATGAGCATGATCTATAAAGGAAAGGGGGACAAAGCTGACATAAACAACTACCGTCCTATAACAGTGACATCAGTGGTCTACAGGCTGGCGATGCAGATTATAAAGGAAAGACTGCAGGCGTGGATAGAGGATGAGGGGGTGCTGGGGGAACTGCAGAATGGGTTTCGGAAACACAGGAGGTTGGAAGACAATCTGTTCTC
Organism: Rhipicephalus microplus; assembly: GCF_043290135.1. Lineage (NCBI taxonomy): Eukaryota > Metazoa > Arthropoda > Arachnida > Ixodida > Ixodidae > Rhipicephalus > Rhipicephalus microplus. Next base: position 165,780,980 of record NC_134702.1, on the reverse strand, counting down.
ACTGACGCAGTGCATCGAAATAGCAGAAAAAGAACACAGGCCCCTGTGGCTAGCATTTTTGGATATCAAGGGAGCGTACGATAGCGTGGTTCAAGAGGAATTGTGGGGAATACTGGACACACTAGGCGTGGAACATGTAGTCACTAATCTTTTAAAGGGTGTCTATAAAAGTAACAAGGTACTTATAAAGTGGGAAAAACAGGTATCCAAGCCGGCAGAGGTAAAACGGGGGCTTAGGCAGGGGTGCCCCCTGTCACCCTTATTATTCATGATGTACCTACAAGGATTAGAGGCAAAATTAGAGGGAAGTGGACTGGGCTTCAACCTCTCTTTAGTCAAACAAGGAAAACTTATTGATCAGGCACTACCAGCATTAATGTACGCAGATGATATAGTGCTAATGGCCAACAACAAGGAAGATTTGCAGAGATTGATGGACATCTGCGGTAATGAGGGAGATAGGTTAGATTTTAGATTCAGTAGGAAAAAATCAGCAGTCATGATTTTCAATGACAACGAAGGTAGTGAGCTTAGAATACAGGAGGTCACGCTAGAGATAACAGATAAATACAAATATCTGGGCGTATGGATAAGCAATGGGACCGAGTATCTGAGGGAACACGAAATATACGTGACGACTAAAGGTAACAGGAATGCAGCAGTCATGAAAAATAGGGCACTGTGGAATTACAATAGGTATGATGTTGTGAGAGGAATATGGAAAGGGGTCATGGTTCCTGGGCTGACGTTCAGCAATGCGGTCTTGTGCATGAGATCAGAAGTTCAAGCAAGATTAGAAATTAAGCAACGTGGAATAGGTAGGCTTGCTTTAGGAGCTCACGGGAATACACCAAATCAGGGAGTACAAGGTGATATGGGATGGACATCATTTGAGGGCAGGGAAGCTAGCAGCAAGATAAAATTTGAGAAGCGATTGAGAGAAATGGGGGAAGAGCGTTGGGCTAGGAAGGTTTTCAGCTACTTGTACATGAAGAATGTCGATACAAAATGGAGGAAGCGAACCAGGAAGTTGACTGGTAAATACTTAGAAAACAGCAGGTGGCCAAACCAAAAAGAACTATCGGTTAAAAAAAAAGTGAAGGAAACGGAGACTGACATGTGGAGAATGGGCATGATTAAGAAGTCCGCACTAGAGATCTATCGAACTTTTAAGCAGGACAAAAAAAGAAGTTAACTTCTTTGGCGCAAACAATACGGAAAAAAGGAAAAAAGAAGGCGAAGGAGAAAGAAGGTTGGCGTCAATCTGTTTCTTTCCTCGCCTTCTTTTTTCCTTTTTTCCGTATTGTTTGCGCCAAAGAAGTTAACTTCTTTTTTTGTGCTATGTACCAACTAGACCCAACGCAAGTTTTTTTAAGCAGGAAATTGCCAAGGAAAGGATCTATGATAATACTCGGGGTAGTTCTCTACTGTTTGAGGCCAGGACGGGAGTACTGCGAACCAAGACATATCGGGCCAAATACGAAGGGGTCGACACAGTATGCAGTGCGTGTGGAGAGGAAGAAGAAACTGCCGAACACTTGATAATGTTCTGTAAAGGGCTTCACCCTATAGTTCAGGATGATGGCGCAGAGTTTTTCAAAGCACTGGGATTTAGGGACAGCGAGGGCAAAATAGACTTTAAGCGGGTGGACTTAACTAGAAGGAGGTTATCTGATTGGTGGCTAAAGTCAAGGCACGAGTGAAAATTAAACCCTTCACTGCGAAGTACGAATCCTCAACTTCATTATTTAAAGGAAAAAAAAAAGATAAATGTAATGGTTAGTTCACTAAGTATTACGGCTAGGTGGCGTTAGCCGCCGCCCGATCTAAAGGGTACAGCCACATCCATCCATCCATCCATCCATCCATCCACGTTGTTTGCACGTTTCCAACCGTTTCATCGGCCGCCGGGAGCGTTCGTCCATGTTTTAAAAAGACGATAGTCTTTCTTGGCGACCTTCGACGCAAAAAAATTTGGTCTCTGTCAGTAATTTTGTCTGTTTGCCCACCCGTAACAGCGCTCTGAAAGGCACCGAAGTGAAAGGCCAGTACTCCAAAAGGCCGACCCTATCCGCAGCGCCCACCAATACAGAGTTTTAGTACTGGGTGCCCAAGTGGCTTGCGTACCTAGGACGTTGGGGTGTCGGCATTGCGCATGCGCCTAACACCAAACAGATGCGTCGCAAGATCGCTTGGGCGATGGGGCCAAGCGTGCGCGTGGCCATAAACAACGCTGCCACCACTGGCCTCCTAGCGGACGGAGATAAGCTGCCCTGGCGCACATGCTGGCGCATCACGTTGCCCTTGACGTCATCCATCATCACGGCGAGCAAAGCCGAGGCTGGCCAGAGCCATCACCTTGACTTCTAAGTTTAAAGCACAATTATTACAGTGGCTAGCCACTATACAAATATCATGGCACAAAGCGTTAACCAATGGTGCAAATATATACAAATTCCAAATCCGGACGGAGGCGGTCTGTCGGTGACGTCAAAAAGTGGGCGGTCCACAGTGGTCGCGAGGACGAGAGGAAGTGAACAGACAATGAGGGAAATGAAGACTTGCGTCATCATTTGGACGTGAAATTGGGGACCGTATAGAAAAGTGAAAAGTGTTTGTAACGTGTTGAAAAATGTTTAACTACTGTTGATCACTATCAAAATGTGTTGGCACTAGTTTTCACGCGTTGAGTAAGGAATACGGCACAATCCAAACGTATTTTCACCGTTATTGTTTTGAAGAGACGCTAAATTTAGCGGGACGGTTAGTAGTGGCGCTAAATATAACCCCGTTTCAAGCAGTTACTGTTCCCATATCTCCACCACTATACAAACCTAAACGGCGCAACTTTCGAAGTTGTTGGCTCAGTCGAGCGCAATCATGGCGGAGGGCAACTGCACCAGTAGCCAACAGCAGCAGAAGCTCATCCGCGTTTGGCACTGCGCCGTGTCGCCTGTAGGCAGACAGAAATTAGGTGCCTTCTTCCTTTTCCTCATGAACCACTAACAACAACAACAACATCCGCATTTCCGAGGCTCAGCGCGCGCTGGTGCTTGCCTTAATAGACTAACATCCCCAGCTCGTGGCGAAATCCGTCGAGCTGTGGCACGGCGTCACCGTCGCCGACCAGCGGTGGCTGTAGCAAGAGCTCAGCGACGCGCTGAACCATGAACTGCCTGCGCAGGAGTGGCAAGCTTGGTGGCGCAGCCACGCCGCTTTCGTGCGCGGCTCCCATTGCGACCTGGGTCACCCGAGTGCGGCGGGTCGACCAGCAAAAAAAAATGTCGAAAAAAAATTTTTTTCTGCGTCTGCCGGGGTAGCCCTATAGTAGGTGTTCTGTGGCGCAGCCCGGTGAACGAGGCCCGCCGTGACGACGCCGCGAGGCACAAACGTGAGTGACCGTCGATTGGCGCGGGCGATTTGTTCTTTGACATTGGTGTATATTTTCAGTGGCACTGGAGCGGGTTGGCTGCCTTGCTTCTGCGGCCGGGTTCTACAGTTGACTAGGATGACACGCTTCAGTGGCGTCTCTGGTCTCACCTATCAACAGGTAAGCACTCTGCCGCCGCAGTATCACGGCTTCCTGAGCGGTGCCATGACAGAGTTTGATATCTGAAGGGGTGCCTTTAGCAGAAGCTTGTTAAACGGGAATGTAGCGCAGGAGAAAGAATTCAAAAGTGGGTAGGTTTATTAACAAAAATCTCAGTTTGCAGTCCTTGCAGTACAAGGGGTATCAATTTAAACACGCAATGCCTGCGGGCAAGTGCATGCATTAAAATGGTAATACATGATATCAATGACCACTGAATAGCTGCAGAACATTTCCGCACATGTTTATTACGTAAGTTTGTAAAATAACCAGAGTGAGAATACACACTTTCTGAAAGATCATGCTTACGACACTTTCCAGAAGGCGGATGTTCGCACTGCTGCGGTGGAAATGGAGGTGGAGGCCATTGAAGCTGCTGCTGATGGCAGTGACACAGTAACACGCAAGCATCTGAGAACTTAGTGCTTTATTGAGCGCAGGACCGGGGCCTTCAGCAGGGCGACAAGGTGCTGAAGGTGAGTAGACCCTTTTTTTTACATTTTACATAAGGTGCGTAAACATTCTCCATGCTCTATTATGATGACTGAAACCAACTTGGGCCGTAAATAAGAACCATGCATTTATTGAGGGCACGGTATCAGATATCTGCAATGATAAATTGCCGGGCAAAAGGTTGGCTAGCCTCAAAAAGGGCTGTTTGATGGTGAGAGATGCATTTGGGGAGATTAATAATGAGTAGTTCCAACAAATGTTTCTTGGCACGCACGAGGAGGGCATAGCTTGTACACAAAGCTTCACACTTTCAAAGGATGCCATCAGGCCAGTTGATCTTCAACTGAGCGGAAATTGTTGTGCGCGTTGCAATTCTTGGCAGCAGCAGCAGCAGCTTCCAGCCACGAGATGGTTAAGAATTTACCGGCAGCTCACCTAAACATTTCTGCCACGATGATTCATCGCAGGTGCTGCGGGAGATGAAAACATCAACCACCCGCATCGCTTCAGCAGCACGGTGTGTGGCAGCAGCACAGGAGAAGGCAGCAGCGGCGCAAAAGGGTGTCCTGCAGGCAGTCCATTCCTTGGCACGGGCCATGGCAGAGGACTTTCTGCGAGAAAGGGATACGTAGTTTAGTTTTAATTTTTCGTCATGTGTTCAATGTTTTTTCTTGTCATTATTCATTAATGATTTGTCGGTTTCAATGTGTTTAGGCGCTGCTGTTCATGTTCAGTTTTGTACGTTTCGGGAGACATATACATAGCTTAGTTTGCTTTTCGCCATGTTTTCAGCGTTTTATCATTCAACATTCGTTTAGTGTTTTTGATATGTTTACGTGTTGCTGTTCATGTTATATTTTATACGTTTTTTGTTTGCATTCAGTGCATATTTAGGTTAGCATCTACTTTGTACAAGGAGTACAGCATTTTTTATGTTCGATATTTGCATTTCTCAATGTATGTTCGAGCTGCTCCAGTGGCAGTGTTTTTTTCCCACATTTCAAAGGTGTCTACTCATTCACACGGAGACCACAAGTGTATAGTTGACATTTTCTGTTAATGTTTCTGTGATATTTGTATTGCCCCACTGTGAATTCTAGCTCACTGCGCTTTTTACGCAGCATTACTACATAGTGTATTAATGTGATATCTTCTTGCATCACACTGTTTTGCAGTTCAATGTGATATTTTAATTTCAGCAGAATGAGACTACGGTACAACAACTACATTCTGAGTCTTTTTTGAGAGCACTAAGCTAGTGGATGGTCAGATCGCACAGTTTCACAAATGAAAATGATCATCACAGCAACATTCCAGCGATTGATTTAATTCAGTTTTCATTGAAAACGACTCGTTTTGGGAATAAATTTTGAACGTGGTATTGTTTGGGAGCCGCGAGATTGCTGAGCCAATTATTCATGCTTTATCTTATCAAAACAACTCGCCTGTTGTTTGCTGTCTTCACTTGTGTATTTTTTAGCATTGCAGCATGACTGCAGTGGAGAATTCTAATCAAATGTTATTTCAACATTCATACAATGTTTAGGACAATGAACAAAAAACCAGCACAATTTGATGAGCACAGTTGCTCGTCAAGCCTGCCATGCACAATTGAATGCTTGTCAGTCACTATGAGAAGATACGGACTTATGTATCATGTGTTCATGCAGAATGTTACTAATAGAATCACAATTTTTATGCAATCTGATGAAAGAAATTGTGGGACGTTGCTGCATTGTTCGCACAATTTTGTGATGGTAACATTCAGCACAGAGTGCTGCTCATATATGCTTGCTCTAATCTAGTCTGTTGTGGCTGTGACGACTGACATGGAAAAGGGTGTTTCTGTTGCATATTTCATGTGCCATTTAAAAAAAATGAAGCATTTTCACATTGCCACCTTGCTTCATATTGAAGCACGAGTAAGTACTTTGTGTATTCAACTATGGCAAACACAGCCCTGTCATATCTAGATGCACTAGAATCAGTGTAAATAAGTTATGTGTGTGATATGAAAACATGAAAACTCACCGTTCCTGTGGACTTAAAAAAAGGCCCAAGACAGTGCTGCGCTGCTGCCGTCTCTGAGCAGCACGTTGCGTGGTGTGAGCATATAGCTCTCCCTTGGCTTCCCATCGTCATCCTCAGCTGGTGGCATGTCCACAACATAATCGTCCCAGGTCCAGTCGCCTGCATGCAATGCAATGTTGTGGAGAGCAACGCAAGCATAGATGATTTGCGCTGCCCCATCGGGGTTGTAGAGCATCGTTCGAAAGTGCTGCAAGCAGCGGAACTTGCTCTTCAACACTGCGATACATCTTTCCACAACATTGCGCATGGATGCGTGCTCCTTGTTGTATCGGCCTTCGGAAGTGTTGCAAGGTTGACTGCCAAGGACTGGAATTAGGAGCCATGACTCGAGAAGATACCCTGCGTCTCCTGCAATAGAAACTTAAAAGCTGAGTGCTCTGTCCCAGTTAATACACATTAATACTTACCAAGCAGATATTCGCCAGGCTGCAGATGTGCAGCTAGGCGTGCACGCAATGGGTTGTGTTTCCACAGCCAGGAGTCGTGGCACGAATCTGGGAATCATAGGTTCATGACAAGGATGCGCAGCTATGCGTTGCACACCTGCGATGAGGAGCGATATAAAATAGTACTGCATTTATACTCAGAGAAAATCCCTTTTTTCTACGCATACGCAGAAAACAATGCGTACTAGTACAGTCATTGGAACAAGAAGCTTCACTTGGAAGAAACACAGGGTGTAGCAAACTGAGGAGGGGGGAGGGGAGCAACGACCCCTCCTCTGCTGTACACATGGCTACGACTTCCACTGAAGGATCAATAAGTGAAAACCTACGTGTTGCTCTTGGGAAAGAACACTTGTAAATGCCAAAGCAAGCTCTTGCGATTGTAAGCACTTTCGTGTTGAAATACTTCCCTGTCGTGTATATGTTTCTGCTTCGTCTGTTGCCTATATTACCGATTACCTCTAAAATGCACGACTCAATTGCGCATGCACGCCAGTACAAAAACGGCAACTTGCTCACGCATAAAACAATTGCTACCTTTTATTACCGAGGCCTTGCGAGCCACCAACTAGCTCGCAACCAGTTCCCTGCAGGTTCTTTTTTATTCGTTGCATTATTACTTTTTCCAGCTTTGGCGTCATAACTGAACAATTGCTCCGATGGGCGAGTAAGATAGGATCCTAACGGTACTTACAATCATGACGTTCAGGGCATAATAGTCCTTTCTGGACATGAAGCTCGCCGTGTCGGCCATCTGAATCTCTCTGGCTTGCGAATGGAGACCAACGTGCCATCTACACACGCCAGCAAGCCAGGGATGCAACCGCGTAGCACAAACTCCGCATCTGCCTTATCCTTAGCAGCTGTTGTCAGTGGGAAGTCCACCAGCTTTTTCCTAGCAGCCACGGTGATGATGGCCTGCGTCGCCTCGTGGATAGTGTTGCTCACGGCCGGCTGAGAGTTGCCGATGTGTTCCTCGTGACCAACGCTCCTCTAGAAGCAACCGTTGGCGAAAAATCGCAGCGCACACAACACTTTCCTCTCTGTGGAAAGGCCACTGATTCACTAGCATCCGATGACAGCGACAAGTTCGTCGCACAAGCTACGCACTGTTCGTTCAGACAGACGAGAACATTGCCGGAACTCTTCTTCAGTGAACTTTTCAAATGCATCTTTAACCTCGCTTCGTCGTCTCTGCTCGGCTGCAGCTGCCGCACAGGCGAGATGAAAAACCGTGGCAGTGGGAAACGCCATGTTGTCTAAGTGCCCGGATGCTGAAAAGTCGCGAAACCCTTACACTTCAATCCAATCCAGGCCAACTTGCAGCCATTTCAATCCATCCGATTCCTTTCGGATGGTCTCTCCGACCGTTCCTTCACCTTCCTCTGAAAACCGGTGAAAAACAGTCACGTGACATCCCAGCCCACGTCATTCAGAACGTCACAGCATTCGTCACGGCTCGTATGGGCCAATCGCGCGCGACTCAATAGAACAGACCACATTTGTCCGGATTTGGAATTTGTATATAATCGCACCACAAATCTTGGACAGCATGAATCGGCCGCCTTGTAAGGTCCACTTTTGCAGGAACTCTCGGTATTTGCACGGCAGATACTCTAGCCGTCGAGTTAAAATAAGCCAAATTGCGAGCACCAATAGCGATCACATTGTTTCAGACAGATTACCAAAACTAGAATGGCCTGGAACATAGAAACTAAAGATATGCCTGCTCCCCCGACCAGCTGTATAGGTGGCGTCATCTAGCGCGGCCATAGTGAGCCAGACAGTCACAACATTGTTATTGCAGAAAGATTGTGCATTGTACGTCTGGTGCGAGAACTGCGCACTGGCGTTATTACAAGTGAGTAACCCTTTAATTCATTTTCACCTCAAAAGCATTATGCTTAAGCGAACAGGTTCATGATTGTGGTTGCACAAAGGGTCACAAGATGTCGACACTATCGTTACAGCAACCTCGTATTTTTCACTTTTTTGCGATAAAACGTCTCGGTGATTCGCCGCAACGGTGATTCATTCCTATATGTAAGTTAAATGCAGTTTAAGTGCAGTTAGCATCACCAATTATGGTTTGTGAAAACGTAAAGGCATACATGTTTACGTATGATGAGCTCAAAACGTTGGAAGCGGCACGTTGCGCTGGGACGGTAAATGCAAACTGGTATCTGGTAACACGTTAACGTAAAGAAGTATACGTACAAGCTAAAAGTTACACAGAGGTACACGTTACACCGTCGCTCTGTCATTGCGCTTGTCGGACTACAACCGGCCGTCTGGACTGCTTGGCATCGACGGTGCCGGCTTCAGTCGCAAGTGTGGCGCATACGAAAAACCTTTTTCTTGTTTCGTGTTGATAACTGTCAAATTATTTGAAAATGATTTATTGAAATTAGTTTACTTCTTGTCTCTAGGTAAGTTTGATTTAAAATTTTAAATCGTAAACATAATTAAATATTTACACGACAATACGACGAATAAATAAACTTACGCGACAATTACGACGCTGTGGCGCTACGAGCGCGTGTGACCTTCGTGCGGCTTGCGTTTGCGTGCGCGCCTCTATAAGGCATTCCAGTTGGGTATGGGTTGGGTACGCAGCGCCGCGCGCCCCTATGCCCGCAACGCCCCAATAGCTTACGTAGCCAGCACTAAAACTCTCTAATATTGCTCAAGATTCAGCGTTCATACTTGTGCGATTGTCAATTAAAAAGCAACTATTGCGAATATCTGAGGCACCATAACAACACGTCAATAATTTGTATGTATATCTTTAACTAGACAAGGCATGCATAAGAAATTCTAAGGACCATAGCGTTTATCACGCTGCGCTGGCCATGCGGCGCTTGCCCGAAAAACAAGTGCTTCCAACGCTTCGCTAAGACGACACGGTGGTGGTACTTATTCGTCGCCTTGCTTTCTACACCTTATTACGTACGAGACGAGCGCGCGCGCTGCACGCGCGCTTCGTTTTCTAAGATATCTGCCAGATGGCGCTCACATCTCACGTGTGACATGACTTGATGCACTCGTTCGCCTCCGCTGCGCGCTCGAGGTACTCTAACGCAGCGCCTCTAGAATACCATTCACCAATTTTCATGCGCACAACAACAAATAAATGTTTTGTTCACTCTCTCCAGACGCAAGATCTTCGGCAAGATTTGCAGTGAAACATGCAGATACGGGGTCATTTTTCAATTTATTACGGTGACATTCTGACAACAATCCTTCTGTATGCTATCTCATGGCGCGAAAACAAAGTGATTGCTTCGTCCCGGAGTGCTCTGCAGGCTACAAGTCAGCTAAAAAGAAGCATGCGTGTTTCGCCGTTCCAAAGGACGAAGCTCTGTTTCCGCCGGGATGGATAGCGATGTCGTACGCTGACAAGTTGCTTCAAGAAAACTCGGCCGTGTGCAAGCTTCACTTTGACGTGAGCTACATCTCCCGGCACTCAGAGCACACTATGAACGGCAATATTGCCCGCATTGAAGGGATAGGCGTGCGCAGGATTAGCAAGATTCCTGTTCGAAGAAAGGGGGGAGGGGCGAAAGCTCATTGCAGCGCCCTCACGTCCTATCAGTGTATGAGAGAGATTGTGCTTCCCCTCCCCCCCACTAGGTGACTAAAAGAGTGCCGCGACGCCTTCACAATCTATAGAGCAGATTTAGTGCCCCCATCCCAGCTGGGTGACTAAGTGGGAAGCAGGCTCCCACCCCCTCCGACCCCCTCGTGCGGACGGCTATGGGTATGCCTCTAAGAGAAGCTATTTGCAATTGTAGACACTCTTGAAATCACTTTTTCAAAGTGTTTTAGCCACAGCGAGCTTCGAAGTGGCAGCTTGAAAAACCTTGTTTTTTTGCCTGCTTGCAAAAAAAAATGTTTCACTGCGCTGCGCACAACATGGTCCGAGCCTCACCAATCAAGTGACCACGTTTTCTTCTGCGCACTCATTCGCATTTTTACACAAAGGCACTCCACAGAGACCGAGCATCTTCTCGTGAAAAGAGGAAGTACCTGACGTTCAGGCACGTCACGTAGCCAAGAGAAACAATGTTCTGTAGTGCACTTGTGAAGTATAAAACTTCTTTGTGGACAAAAAAAGACGCGCGACCAATTATTAGAAGTCCAAACAGATTGTGAGTCATTACTGTGAAGCACCTTGTATCACCAGTGTGAAACAATTAACATGTTTTCATCCAGATACCGTTCGTGAATCTCGTCTATAGGTTTAATTATGCGTTAGTTATAGGAATTATTGCATGAAACACTGGCGTCAGCAGTAGTAGTTGTTCTGAGCAATGCATGCTATGAGTGGTGGGGCTTCAGTTACATAGTAGTGGTGGAGGAAATAATGATTCGCCGTGTAAGGTGTTTCAAGCAATGGCTCACAACTGAGTTCACCTTTGCACTTTTCTACCACATCAAATCGATAAAATGTTTCATGCCTTCACGCACTTCTTTATGACACCTTGTCAATATTTCTGTTCGGTCGCGCACCCGCGTTGTCATCCAGTAATTGCAGAAGCTAATTAACATATTTGCTCGGTCGCCATTTAAGGCCACACTCGAGCAACAAAATATAATATAAATGTATCACAGCGCCCGAGCGCGTGGTTGATTCCCGTCTCTGCGCAGCGCATCGCCGCCTTGGTTGACGTGCAAATGTGTGCCAGCGTCACCTGGTCGTTTCCTCCCAAGACGTTACACGCCGGCCGGCGCGTCCATCACACGTTTCTATTCGAGCCACTGTAACTAAGTGGTCGGGATCAAGAGCAAGATTTATTTAAACTTCCTTGGTCCGGATAACCTATGCTCGCCGTCGAAAAACTCGCTATTTTCATAGAATGTCATGCCGCCTAGCGGAATTCAGGCTTATAATCTCGAGCATGATCAGTAGGCATACGCTCCCTTATTTGGTTGTGCTAGCCTCAGTGTTGACGCATTAGCAAAAAACGAACACATACCGCTTTGTACGTTTACTGCATCAGTGAATGATGTGGGCTATCCATGAGGCGAAAAATTTGATTCAATAATGAGAAATGAGAAGTTTTGGTGAATTACGTGGCAACTCGCGCGTTTTATTCGAGCCTGCAGAGTACACATATCAGGTTAGAAAGATTTTCTGTCGCCACGTTGGGTAGTTAAATCTTATCGTGAGACCTTTGCAGTCAAAAATCAACTTGTTTTACGTGTGTATTACGATCTTCAGTGATTTTGTATTGCATGAATCAAATCAGATTCATTCTACGCAGAAAGTACCGCAAGCTCGTGATTCGCTCTTCCACACCTTGGCCAATGCTGTGCCTTTTGCTCGTTACGTTTGTTGATAGATGGCAGCATACCGCAAGCGATTCACTTCATGTCGGGTGTCACATAGAGTTTCCAAATAAGACGCTAGAGAGAACTCTGGCGCTAGGGTCTATGGGAGCTGCAGCGCATTTCATTTCAGCGAGAATGGGGAAATTGGCATAACAAGAATCTGCCTTATATTCTGCCTTCGAGTGGGTTCAAGTTGCTCTGTCACGAAAAAAAAAAATCAGCAAATGTTCGGCAGTTACGCTTCGCCACTTTAATCCTTTAGGCTTACCGCTTCACATCTGGTCAAGAAGAAAAAAACTGTTTGTTATTTTCTTCAAAACAAAAAGAAAACACAGCAATAGATGAAGCCACAAGCGAATTCACACCCTGCAAGCACGAAAGCTAAGCAAATCCATGTTAAACCCATACATATCACGGTCGCTGAATGATCTTAGCACCAGTGTCCCCTCAAGTCAACATCCAAAACTTAGTCCCTGTTGTATACGAACCACTCGTTTGTTGAGTGAACGAGTGCAGTTGGTCCAACTTTGCGAATTTTGACTGAAAGTGTAGTTGTCTGTCAGCGTCGGCGGTCCAAACCACTATCGTGCAAAGTGAGCGAAAAACCATTTAAAGAAAAAAATCACAGCATATTCATTGAGTGAATGATGATGAGTAGAGCGGATCATCCGACAGACCATCCGTGCTTTCGTCCGTGCGTTTGTGCATCAATCTGTCCACCGTCCGTCCGTGCGTACGTGTGTTCACCCGTGTATCCATCCGTGCGTTCTTCTGTGCGTCCCTCCATGCGTTCGTCCATGTGGGCATCAAACAGACAGACGACGGACGGACGTGGTCAGCGGATGATTCGCAGTTTGCGACAAAACCCCTCAGAAGATTCTCCCTACTCATCAACATTCACTCCGTGAATATGCTGTTAGGTGGTTACTACATACATGCGCACATACGGGTGACAACCAACCCACGCTTTGAAAGGAGCTTCACCGCTAAAACACTGAGGACAGAAACAGATACCAACTTGGGGTACCTGTGTGCCTGCCCAGCGTTCTACCGCTGAGCTACGCCGGTGCTTGGAACTCCGCGGCAAACTGATCCTACTCCGGCTTTATTTAAAAAAAATACATTAAAGCGTGTACAATGAGGCGTTAGGGCAGTAAAGGAACTGCTAGGCGTCACACAATGCCCATTGCGTTACGAGTGGGTCGTCAAATGGTACAACCTATTACAATATCACTGAGTGTAACTTTTCGTCATCATCGGCCACAGCTTCGGAAATTGCAGAAACATTTCTTGAAAATATGTGCCTGCTATTGTTTTACAACAAAAAATCACAAAAGATTGCACTGGAAATGATTCCACAAACATTATGATGATTTTTGGTGTAGTCAATACCCTTCCAGTGTTCTTGTAAAAGTTCCCCAAATAGTGTATAAAAGGTTCTGAAAGAACGTGCTTGCTTGATTCTTTTTTTTTTGTTGCTCGGACGCACAAAGGGGGATGGGCCGAGAAGCCGGCGGTAATGCAAGTCAATACTTTAGGATTATCCAGGCTAGTGAAACATAGTTACTTTGTACTTGGCGAGAATAATTTCGCACAATGTGAAATAAAGGGGAGAAGAAGAGAAATAATAGAGTTTGTTGAATAACTGAGGTGTATTCGGTATATGAAATTCTTCTGAAGGTCGAGTGATTACAGTGTAATCGGTAAATACTAAATGTTAGATTGGCTAGTAAAAGTGGAGAGCTGATCAATGACTCAGCAAGGTAATCATCTTGTGTTACATGGGGATTCACTGACACTCCCGCAGATGTTGCTGACGCTGAGTCCAAATGAAGCAGCCTCAAAGAACAAAAAAATAGGTGTAGTAAGAGATATTCCTAGTTTTCTGAATATAATTTCGAAAAATTTTTTTCTTTGATTTTTAAAACGATGGCATGTGAAAAGAAAATGACTGATGTTTTCGGGTTCATTACAGCTTGAGCACAGAAGGAATGGCACCAGACCAGACCTGTTTAAGTAGAAATCAAGAGGTGGTGCATGGCAACGTTATGTTGTTATAGAGACTTCAAATTTACGCGTGGGACACCATATATTATTCCATGCTAAGTGCAGATGCGAGAAATCTGGATGTGGTGTCGTAATTTTTTATCAGCCTTCAAGAAGGGAAAGTTTTCTGAACCTCGCTGCTGTTACATAAGCTGTAAGAGGCATGGTTGACACAATCAGATCATTAAGTGAAGCTAGCGCGAGTGAGTCAGCCATCTCATTTATAAGTATGTTACGATGGCCTGGCACCCATATTATTCGCACCAGACAAATTTTTGCTAGAATTAATAATTTAAAAGTTTCTAGTACTGCTGATGCCGACGACGATGATAAAAATGAACACACGGAATACGAGTCAGTCACTATCATCGCTGTCTAATGAGTCGCAGGAAGTTTACGAAGAGCTAGTGTAACGGCCTTTATTTCCACTTCAATTATTGGTGTGTAATCTGGGATGCATAAGAAGAAGGACCAGAATAACGAGAGAGCGAAAATACCTATACCCGCTTTCTCGCCACTCATAGATGCATCCGTTGCAATTACTATATTAGTACCTATTTAGGCCAGATGATCTAATAAGTAAATCAAATATTTAGAAAACAAGTGTTTAGCATTCGTTGGGAAGATATCGTCAAATTCAATTTGCACCTGGCTGATTGGTTTGTCAGAAGATATGATCGCGAATATATTAGCATTTAAAGCATCTAGAAGTGTCGGAACAAATAGCACTTGGGGTTTATCTACACGGGACCAATCATCATTGAAAAGTATACCAGGCTCGGCAAATAAAACGAACTTTCACCTTCTTAAAGTGGATTAAAAATTTAAATGGGTTTTAACTGTAAAATACGGTATCCACAAACAAGAGTGGGTATCCGAGCTTCTTGACACAAAAACATTGCTAGCTGTGAAATTTGGCACACCTAAACAACTTCGAAGAGCTTCCCGCTCTAAGAGAATTAAGGGGCTAATTTGGTCCGCCAGAGAATATTACACATCTGAATTCAAGAATCGGACGAACGTCCATGCTGTATATCATGGTCAGATTATTTCTGCGAAGACTGGAACGGAGCCGGCCAAGCCTACCTATCATCCCCACAGTGCGTGTAGTCTTATATTTTATATGTTCAATCTGATAACGCCAGCTCAGTTTCAGATCGAACAGTACATCCAGATATTTATTACAGTTAACTTGGGGAATTATTTCTTGATGAAACTGAAGATAAATATTAACTGGTAGATCTAATGGAAAGTATATTACACCACTCTTAGTTCAGTTCAGTTTTCAAGCTTTCTTTAAGACTGTGCCACGCGTTCCGCGCTTCGCAAGTAGGCGTTTGGTGTGTAGCGACACCACGGACCCGAGCTAACGGGGGAGTTTCTACTCCCTCCCACGCCTAGCCGTGCATGGCTTTGCCGTGTCCGGGGAAAAGGGGATCCTGGGGGTTGAGCCGACGCTGGGTGATTGAACCGTTAAGGCCCCCCGGCCGAGGCAACACACCCCTTTGGCCCCGGCTTCACGTAGACGGCACCCCTGAGCCGACCCACCCAGGGGAAATCGGCAGTCGCCTTTTCCTATCTCTCTCTCACTACATCTTCGTCTTTATCTCATACAATTTATCTCTTCTGTCTTCTACTCTCTTCCGTTTACTTCCAAACTTCCTGGCGGCTAGGGTTAACCCTGTGCAAATAGCCTACCTTGGTCTAGGCGCATTAGGTTATAGTGGCGTTGTACGGCTGGTGTCTGCAGGTTTCAGCATCCGCAAACTTGTAGCGTCCCCTCGTCGGGCACCGTGGTGGGTGGCCGCCAACGCTGCTGAAGAAAATTAAGACAGGCATGCATAGAGCATTCCTCTACTGTCTGATCGTACCGGCTTAAAGCGGGTACGCACCAATGATATAATTTTTTTGAACCAGCCAAAAGAAACATATCCTCCGTTTCATGTTATCCAGTGTGAAAAACTGAAAAGCAAGCCAGGACCGTCTCTCCTTCCATAGTTGCTAGATGTCTTACCGAAACTCTTGGCACAGGATACAAGGTCACCAAAATGGCTAGCGGAGACATTCTCCTCGAAATCCGTGACAAAGAACAATTTGAAAAGCCAGACTGTCTTTCAGATTTTGGGGGCATACCAATAACCATAACACCACATAGATCAATCTCGCGGAGTGGTATCTGACATGGACTTACTTGACTTGACTGAGACTGAACTTTTGGAGGGGTGGAAGCGCCAAAATGCCACTAATGTACAGAGGATCATGTTCAGAAGAGATAATAAGGAAACACCGAAAAAACACCTAATACTCACGTTTGCATCCAGTAAACTACCGGAACCTATTCAAACAGGGTACACGAAGACATCTATCAGGCCGTACATACCAAACCCTCATCGTTGCTTCCAGTGCCAGAGGATTGGCCATGGCTCTAAAACCTGTCGTGGTCGCCAAACTTGTGCACAATGTGGAGTCTTAGGCCACGTGTCTGAGAACTGCAAACAACCGCCACACTGTGTAAACTGCGAAGGAAACCATGGCGCATATTCACGCTCCTGCACATACTTGAAAAAAGAAAAAGAAATAATTACGTTGAAGGTGAAGGAGAACATTTCATTTAGGGAAGCACGGTGAAGAGTAGCACCATACTATGGACCCTCATACGCTGATGCGGCGCGTCCGGGGGCACTGCCGCACCAGCCCTCGCCACTCCTTCGGCCCGCGCATACCGAGCCGGTGGTTGTGGCACCTGCCCCCAAGGCGGCTGTAGCCCAGGCTACACCGCTTACTCCCAAACAGAGACCGGAGACTCCAGAGTCCTCGGGTCTCAAGGCCTCACTTCACCAGGCGAGGCCCGAAATTCGAACTAAAAGCCCGCACGTGCGGGAATCCAGTGCCTCTGAAGAGGCAATGGATACGTCGGTACCCTTGGTGCCGAAAGAGCGGCGTGGCTCCTTGGAGCGCGCCAAGAAAACAAAAAGGCAGATAACAGGGCCTGGTGACGGCCCTGTTAAGTGAACTCAAAGTCCCTGCCTAAACAGCCAATCGCTTTTCGTACACACAGCACTATTTTACATTCACCATGAACTTTCAAATTATACAATGGAACGTCAGGGGCCTTCTCAGAAACCTTGATGACATTCAAGAACTCTTACACGAACACTCACCAAAAGCGCTGTGTGTAAAAGAAACACACCTTAATTCAAAACACACAAATTTTCTTCGTAAATATGTTATTTTCCGGAAGGACCGTCTTGATGCCATGACATCATCCGGAGGTGTTGCCATCACAGTGAATCAAGGAATTGCATGCACACACTTACAACTCCAAACATCCCTTGAGGCAGTGGCTGTTCGAGTGGTTCTTTTTGATAAACTAATCACAATCTGCACTATTTACATTCCTCCTAGCTATCAGCTGCAAAAACGTGATTTACACTCTTTAATTGATGAACTTCCGGAACCTTATGTTCACCTTGGAGACTTTAATGCGCATAGCAGGATATGGGGTGACTCTCGTTTTGACGCGCGAGGTCGACTGATTGAACAGTTCCTTCTCTCGTCGAGCGCGTGTCTCCTAAATCGAAAAGAACCAACCTACTATAGTCTCGCCAATAACACCTACTCCTCCATAGACCTAAGCATAGTATCTCCATCTCTTGTGCCTCTACTCCAGTGGAAAGTCGTCAGTAATCTGTACGGAAGTGACCACTTCCCCGTAGTTTTGAGCACAACTACAGTAACTGAGTGTCTACCACGTGTTCGCAAGTGGCTCAAAAACAGAGCCGACTGGAAACAGTTTTATACCATCGCTCGTCTAGGTTGGAATGACATAAGTACTTTGAACAATGAAGTTGCTGTCAACTACTTCACAGCGTTTTTGATTGATGCTGCAACAAAATGTATCCCGCAAACAAATGGACACCCCCGAAAACGGCGTGTGCCATGGTGAAACTCTGAATGCCCAAACGCACGCAAACAGCAAAACAGAGCTTGGAGGCTGCTTCGGAACTCACCGACAGCCGAAAATCTTGCCACCTTCAAGAAAAAAAAGTCTCAAAGCGGGAGAACGCGTCGGCAGGCCAGAAGAGAAAGCTGGCAGAAGTTTTGTCAGGGATCAATTCGTACACACAGGAGGCTAAAGTCTGGTACATGGTCGGTAGGATAGCAGGAAAACAAGTACACACACTTCCACTCGTAAACACTCAGGGTGATACCTTGGAAGATTAGGCAAACTTCCTCGGTGCACACTTTGAACGGATATCCAGCTCGTCCCACTACACTGACACTTTCCAAAAATACAGAACAAGAATAGAAAAGCAGAAACTCGAACACAAATCCACTAGATACGAGGCATATAACCAACCTTTCAGTCTAGCTGAGCTCCGAACATCTCTAAACTCCTGCAGTACTTCTGCCCCAGGTTCTGACAGTGTGGTGTATGAAATGTTAAAAAACCTACCAGCCGAAGCACGAAAAACTTTACTTTGTTTGTACAATGATATCTGGTTTTCAGGCACTATCCCTACCTCATGGAAAGAGGCTATTATTATTCTCATTTTGAAAGAGGGCAAGGACCCTTCTTTAGCTTCAAGTTATAAGCCTATTGCACTTACAAGCCGCTTGTGCAGAGTCTTCGAAGAAATGATAAACTGCCGACTCGTACATATCCTTGAAACAAACAATTTGCTCTACCCATTTCAATGCGGGTTTCGAGAAAGTAGATCCACCAAAGACCACCTTGTTCGTATCGAGGCACAGATCAAAGACGCCTTCGTCCATAAACAATATTTTCTCTCTTTGTTCCTCGATATCAAAAAGGCTTATGATACAACATGGCGTTTTGTAATTCTAAGAGACCTGTCCCACCTTGGTGTGCGCGGAAGAATGTTTCACATAATCGAAAGTTACCTGTCAAACCGGACATTCCGTGTCCGTGTGGGCAGTGTTCTCTCCCAAATATTTGTCCAGGAAACAGGCGTGCCACAAGGTGGTGTACTTAGTTGCAACAGTTTTTATTATCAAAATAAATTCCTTGCACTTGTCCATCCCCCGCAAGATGTTCTATTGTACATATGCCGACGACGTTCAGCTTGGCTTCAAGTCATGCAACTTGGCAATGTGTGAGTGGCAGGTTCAGCTGGGTTTAAACAAGGTCTCCAAATGGGCAGATGAAAACAGATTTCGACTTAACCCACAAAAAAGCACCTGTGTCTTGTTCTCTCGAAAGAAAGGCATGCACTCGGAACCTGACATTCGACTGAATGGGCAACATCTGTCTGTCAAAGCCGAGCATAATTTTTTAGGCTTATTCTTGGACAACAAGTTGATCTTCGAACCGCACATCAAGTATTTAAAGACAAAATGTTTAAAAGCCATGAATGTTATAAAAGTGTTGTCACGTACTACTTGGGGTAGTGATAGGCAATGCCTCATGAATCTGTATCGAAGCCTCATTCGCACCCGCTTAAATTATGGGGCCGTTGTTTATCAGTCTGCAACTCGAAGTGCTTTGAAGATGCTGGACCCCGTGCACCATGTGGGCATCCGCCTTTCTACGGGTGCTTTTCGCACCAGCCCTGTAGAAAGCCTTTACGTTGAGTGAAATGAATAATCGCTTCATCTACAGGAACTTATATGTCCTGTGTATATTTTCTTAAGGTGAAAGCAGACAAGAAGCACCCCTCATACTCTACTATTAATGATCTGTCGAGCTCCATTCTGTTTCAAAACAGGCCTTCGATGAGGCAGCCCTTCTCAGTTCGCCTGAAGGGTCTAGCTGAAGAAACTGGAGTGTCACTTGAACATAGTTTAATGGCTCCTGTAGCATACCCGCCACCATGGCAGTGGCAGACTATAGACTGCGATGTGTCTTTCCGAGAAGTTACAAACATGCACCTATCGCCCATATCCGAACATACTTTCTGGAACTTCAACACAAATACACACGTCCTGAGTTCTTTACAGATGCCTCCAAGTCTAACTCCTCTGTGTCCTACGCTGCTGTCGGCCCATCCTTTTCGGATGCTGGCCCTCTACATCCAGGCACAAGTATCTTCACAGCGGAAGCTTACGCGATACTTGTGGCAGCTAAACACATCAAACAATTACAAATACAAAAAGCAGTAATTCATACAGACTCCCTCAGTGTGGTAATGGCTCTGCACAGTCCTAAAAAACAAAAACCCCGGTACTTGTCTCAATTTACTCCATTTTGTGCACACTCTACACACTCAATCAACATGTTGTAGTGTGCTGGGTGCCAGGGCACCGTGAGATCCAAGGCAATGTGAGGGCGGATCAGGTCGCTGCATCCGTCCACAAAATCACTGCTCCTACACCCATATTAATCCCGGCCCTTGATCTTGAGCCGTCTCTCAAACGAAACGTCAGGGACTACTGGCAGAGCAAGTGGGATACACACACACAAAACAAACTACACATTATTAAGCCACACCTTGGTCATTGGCTGCCAGTATCAAAATCGCGTCATACAGAGGTAATACTAACGAGACTCAGGATAGGAAAACATACACAACACACACATATCTTTTGTCCGGTGGCAATCCACCATTGTGTGACAAATTTAATGAAGCATTAACAGTAATTCACATGTTAATTCAGTGCAAACACTTAGAAACTCTAAGAGAAGAGCATTTTCCATTAACCTACCGACAACATATATCTTTACACCCTGCAATGTCCGTTGGTAGGGAACCGCTTTTCAGTCATAAATTATTGTTAGCGTTTTTAAAAGAAATTCATAATTTTCATATCATATACCCGGGCATTCCGTAGCACGACCTCTCCAGAGAGGTTTTTGCTGTGGTGGCTACACAGGAAAGCACTTGCCTCACGGCCTTTGGACGCAAGGGTATGAACGAGTGGGGTACTTGTGCTAATGCCATACATGTCCACCATCGTTTTTCATTATCACCAACTTTTGTCATCTATTCACACCACACACACCTTTCACGGCATGGTCATGATTTTATTACTTGTATGTTTTTACCCGCCTTACTGCGAGGAATTTTATGGCCCTTATACAGCCGCTAATCACAATCATTGTCCACATTCCTTGTCCCATGAACTGGCGCTCTTTGGCCATCAAATGGCCCTTGTGCCGAAAAACACCATATATCATCATCATCATCATCAGGCCAGGCGTTTTCTTTTTGCTTTTTTGTGATTATCATATTTGGTCTGCGGTTCTTTTTTTGGTGGGATTACGTATTGTTCCATGGTCTGTTTTTTCTTTATTTGTGATTATCACATTTGGTTTGCGATTTTTCTCTGTTATAGTCGCGTATTCCTGTTTTTAGCAATTCGCTGCTGAATGTTTCGAGCGTGTAAATAATGACGCTGGCGTATCCATTCCTTCCTGCCCTAATTCTGTCCCTAATTCCAACGAAAATGTTTCGCTGGCCCCGACGGATGAATGAGGTGTTCGGTGATGCTAGCGTTTAGAGGCAAGCGTTCGCAGCATTCCAAGTGTGTGGCATGCTCACTTTATGTATATGAAAAGTGGGAACTGCATGACGCCGACGCAAAACCTTAGACGGCGACAAGGCGGTTCCGTAAACTGTGGTCCATTATATGAATCGCGCAGTGACTTGCGAGCAACAGTATTCTGTGCATGCCATGGGTGGCCTGTAATGATTCAGTTAATGCTTGTCCCGTATGTCCCGTCTTTTATTAGGACAAGCAGTTATGTGGACACTCTCGGCTGCATTTTGCCGCCGTCGTCAGCATCGATTTTGGTATCCGCCATCATTCACAATATATGCGTGCGTATCTATATATATAAAACAAAAGAAAGAAAAATACTCAAGAAAAATTCTACAGCACGCTGAATGAAACATCCGACTTCTTGCTTGTGAGTTGGTAATGCTAGCCGCTAAGCCACGAAGGACCAGCTCCTGCAACGTAGAAACGGCAAGCTATTTACATTTACCACTCACCGCTGACGACGCTGCTTTTGGAAGAACTCTCGTGTCTTCAGCATTACCAGCGAGATGGTGGAAAGTACGCGTGTCGCGATATCACCACGACGCCACGACGCGCCTTGATGAATTCATGTCACATGCGTACTTTGCCCCGCGTAAATTGCCCCGCAGAGAGGGGGTTTGTTAGACGCTCACTCATGGGTACGCTTATCTCGCGGTTGGTAGAACGTACCCCTTATCGGGTGCACAAACATCACTGTAACTCGCTGCACAGTTTTAGTTCGCGGCGCGCTTTTCAGACACATCAATATAACAAGTGAGACACTTATTCCGGTTTATCTCTATCTGTAAGTAGGTTCCGTGCGTCATTTGTGCGTGAGCAACGCGGGGAACGTTTTGGTTTGCTTGCCAGCCTTGGCATGGCATTCAAACTTCTTGCAGTCGCATTTATTCATTCGCCTTTGCGGCAGAGCTGTGACTTTTTTTCGTTTTGTTCCCCACGTCTCCTTTCACCAAATACTTGTAATAAACAAGAATTGTGCAATGAATTCCAGTAAACATATCTTTATTACACTCTTCAGAAAGATTGGCTTCTCGGAAAATTATTACAATTCCATTCTCTTTTTAAAACGGCACTCTGCTGTGCAATTCAACTTCAGCCTTTTCTGGCGATGCATGTACTTCGATGTTAAAATGCAGTTACAAAATTCAAGTATTGTTTTTTTGCAAAGATTGAAACAGTTTATGAGAGATCTTTTGACTTTGGTTTGGACCATGAAATACAAGTAATTTTACTCACTGTACACGGCGAATATATGTGAAAATAATTCGAATACTACCTGATTCTGTGACATTATGGCGATAGTTTTAGTTTCAATGGAATTTGTGACGAACCACATGACACGATGTGTACAATTCACACCTCAGCACTGAGAAATGCCAACTAAAATGCAGTTGCTCTTTTGTACCTACTAGAGTCTATAATTTGTTGGCTACACCAACCACGAATATTCGCAGTATTTTATTGGCATTGCTTTGTTAATACAGAAAATGCTATATTTAAAAACTTCAAGACAAGAAACGTATCATAAAAACTGTGTAACACGGCTTTTACTTAATTGTGACTGAAATTGAAGCTTTTTCGCCTTCGTTCACAACTTTGCTCTTTCTCTTCGGAAATTCGCAGCACACCCTGATTTACATAGCACTGCTTTCTATGGAAGCAGCAGCGCCAGAACACGTTTTCAATATAAAATCAAGTGACCATTCCAAAATTACAGCTGTTTTTTCACTATTTAATTAGTTTTCTTTAGGAATTACCTTTACACTCCTCAAGGTATTTTGTTATACTGAGCAGAACTTTTATTGAGACCTTATGCTATAATATAACGTTATCTTTGCAAAAAATGTCACAATCAAAAGGTCCAATTGAAAGCATACCGTACAGCTCTTCCATGAAGAAAGCTATAACTGTATAAAGGTATAATTCCTAATGTGTAATGTGTAGGAGTGCATATTAGATACACTCGCAATTTATGGCAGCAACAGCACTACGAGGAAAGCGGAAATTGTCCCACAGTCATGTGGGGCTGAAAATATTAGGTAATAAAGCTCGAGGAATAAAAAAAGAAACTCGAGATGAAGTGAAAAATCAGGCTTTATGTGCTAGTAGAGAAAACGACGAGCGTAATATTAAAAGAGCCCTGGAGCAATTTCTCGAGTAACCGTGCAATGGATTCAATGAAAGACGTTATTTCATCATGAATTCAATGCCGCAAAAATATTAAGAACCAGTCTAGTGCGAGTGGAGTTATGAAGATTTGTGGCAGGCTGCAACTGCATTCTCTTTTCTCTCGTCTCGACGATAGTGCTGGAACTTTAGAAGGTAGAGTTCTCAGGGGCAAAGAAAATACGTCATGGGTACCTCGCGACCTTGAACACCTTTTTTTATTCAAATATGCGGCTTTTCAGTGTTATCGCGGGTGCACGCGTCGTGGCCTCTCCCGGTGGCCCCAGTAACGACTGAGCGCGCCATGTTCAAATCAACTAACAGATGATAGATAGGCTTCTACGAGCTATTTTCGAGCGTCTTCTACCATTTGTCGAGAGGAGAGAGAGAGAAAACATTTATTGAGTAACGCTTGTCAGTGAATGTGGGAGGTTTCCTTATTCCAGGAAAACTCTGGCCTGGACAGCCCGCGTGGCTCGTGTGACGAGCTGACGCTGGTCGACCAGGTCCCACTGAGATGTCTCAGCCTCCCACCCTTCACTGAGGAGGCCTTGGTCTGCATTTGGTGATGCTGCTTGTAGCCTTGCGACGCTCACTTTCACATAAGATGGAGGTGCGCCAGAGTGTCTGCCACATTGCAGTGAGAATAGATGTAGCTGTGCAAAACTTGACGTTGGCTTCATATAGTGCAATAGTACGTCATGGGTGAACGTGTTGTTTTGAAGGCGCCTCTAGTCGGTACCTTCGTCTCCTGTGAGTTTTGATTGTGGCGGAGGGTATGACGTGTGTCCGAACAGAAAGTTCTGCAGTAATGCATGATACGTTAGTGGTACGGATTATCTTGCCTCTGCTTCTGTTTTTGAGGAGGAGGCGCCTCGGATCTCGTACGGGAATACGCTGTTCACGCGTTCGCAGGCTGCGGCGTGTACCGCTTTATTTCTCTCGAGACCTTCGCGACCCGCAACCCTCAAAATGCATGTGTAGGAGGAGGATTGTCCATGCGGTTTAGTAACTAAATCGCTAGCTTGGTGGCCTTGACTTTCAAGTGGTTCCGTGCCACTGTTTGTGAGTCAGTAAATGACTCCGATGGGATCCTCACTCGTCTGGGTGGCGAGAGCTATGGCACCCTCTTCAGCTGTTTCCGCACGTTTGGCGAGCATGGTCGCCGATGCCAGTACCGTACCCTAATACTCTTTCACGGTAATCGCGAATGCGTTATGTCCTGGATAATTGGCTGCATCCACGTATCACACCTGCGTGTCATAGCGATGGTCATTCCTGATCATATTATCCTTAGAAAGCCGCCTTGTTTGGTGATGTTGATAATGCACGTTTCGAGAGACCTGCTGAGTTTAAAGACTTTCTAGAATCTGTGACGGTACTTTGCGTTTGCGTTCTTTGTCGAGTTCTCGGGTGGTTTCGTACTCTGCGCGTCGAAGGACGGCTCGCCCTGTGGGTGACAGCATGAGCCGCTCGACCTGGTTGATCAGTTGTGCTTCGGCGAGTTCTTCCCACGAGTCGTGAACTCCCATGCGAAGCAATCAATCTGTAGAGGTGGCTGGCAGCACTAGGGCAAGCTTTGTATCCTTTCGTATCAGCAGACTTAGCTTTTGTTTCTTTGCTCTATTAGGGTTGAGGAAGAGAGTTGCGTATGTTATGTGGCTGTAAAGAAGAGCTTCTACTATTTCAAGGGGGTCGCGCTAGCCACTGTAGCTGTTAGCCACACTTCGGATTAGGTGAGTGAACTGTGTCATCGTGTTCTGCAGCCGGGGTACTGCAGCGGAGTCAGACCAATGTTTATATACAAAACGTTGGTATATTTCGTGCAAGGACACAAAGTGGGTCGACTTGCAGTAATTGAACTCCTTGTAGAAAGACTTGAGGTTCTGGTGCGTCGTAGCTAGATGGTGTACCCTGGGTGCGTACCCCAAGTGCTAACAGTTCTCACTTTTCCGGAGCACATTGGAGGCCGCAGGTCTTCAGATATTCTTCGGTGATGATGATCGCCTCCTGAAGTCGGTTTTCGCTGTGAAGGAGAGCTTATACGATATTTAGGGTACCGTGCTCTTTGAAGCCACTGCGGCAGTTAGCCACTCTTCGGATTAGGTGAGTGAACTGTGTCACGGTGTTCTGTAGCCAGCGTTGTGCAGCGGAGAAAGACCTATGTTTATGTATATGTAGTTCAAGGACTCGAAGTGTGTCAACTTGTGGTATTCGGGCTCCTTGTAGAGAGACTTGTTGGTCCAGTGCGTCGTAGCTTGGTGGTCTACCCAGGCTGCGTGCCCAAGTACTAGCAGTTCTGACTTTTCCGGAACACATTAGAGGCCGCACGTTTTGACATATTCTTCAGTTAGGATAACCGCCTTTTCAAGTCAGTCCTCTAATTACCGTGCTTTCATGTCCTGTCCACATAGTGATATCATCGGCGCGTGACGCGTGATGTATCACAGAGAAAGCGTCCATAATACGAGGGAGCTTAGGGAGGGCCACGTTGAGCAGCAGAGGTGGGATCACTGAGCCTTGCGGCGTGCCCTTGTTAGGCAGTTAAAAAGCTCACTCTTGATATTGGCAATCCCTACGGTGGTTTTGTGGTGTGTGAGGAAAGCCAGCATGATGGCGTATGTTTTCATGCCGCAGCCGAAGTCTTCAGGGTTACGCACAATGGATGCGTGGCTCACATTCTGTAATGCGCCCATTTGCTGAGTTTTATGATTTGTTGTAAATTCGAGGCCGCGTGCACCACTAGATTATTTGGCGCGCGTATTTTCATGAGCCTCTACTACTGATCGGCAGTGTTTTCTGACCATTCTCAAAGATTGGCAGATCCTACGTACAGTGGTAATCGATGATATGCGAAGCACGACTGAGGAAGGTCGCTATGTCACTTTGAAATCAGTACAGTGTTAGGACGCACCCGAATGTAACACAGAGTAAACACAAGTAGAAATGTTATGCGCACTCAGGCATCCAGATAAGACGCAAGTAAATTCATAAGTTCACTGTCGCGTAACGATGGCACCACTAACATTGGTAATACTAGCACGAGCAGTGGTAGGTATGTAAAGTATGCCGTACATGACTTTCATGCTATTACATTTGTGCGTAGCGTTTGTGTTTACTGTTCACTCACGTCACGCAATGCCGAATTTGGTATATGCGAAGCCATTGAAACGGCCGTGAGTGAATCATGGGTGTGGCGTGTTGTCATGTGGCTGCAATACACGCATCACGTGATTAACATGTTTGCACCAGTCACATACCTTCGTCATCCATTCACGCCCCATAATAGCCAATTTGGTATAAGCCAATATAGTGAGATGACTGCGAGTGCACCACGAGCTTGGCGTGTAGTCAAAACTTAGATGACAAGCATATCATGAATTCTACGTTAGGGTCTGTCACTTGTGTTCGCCATGCAGTTATGTCGTACAATGCCAGTTTTGCAACATGTCATATGAACGGAACTATTGCAAGAGCAGCAAGATCATCAAATGTAAATTACGACATTCATGATATACGTGCCATGATTTTCATGTTATAACAAGTCACTTACATTTGTCATACAGTCATATTATGCCTAGTGATTTCGGTATTGATACAATTATCTAAATGACCAGGAAAGCTAAAAGCCGTTGGCAGCTAGATAGATAGATAGATAGATAGATAGATAGATAGATAGATAGATAGATAGATAGATAGATAGATAGATAGATAGATAGATAGATAGATAGATAGATACGCTCGAAATTGCCCGAGTTCGCTCAGGAATGCTTCGCATTTAAAGGTGTTGCAGGACTCCTTTAGGTAACAGAAAAAAACAAACAGTGCATGAAAAAAGAAGAGTAGTCGACGTCAACAGTTAATAATTAATCTGTGCCTGCACTATGGCACAGCTCGTGTTCTTATTGCGTTGGAAATAAGATTGTCGCTTTAGTATTTTTCACTTTATCTATCACTTGTTGACATCACACTTCTCCTTCGTGCGCGCACACACGCACACACACACGCACATGGACACACACAAGCGCGCACACATATGGACACGCACACACACACACACACACACACACACACAAAATCAGTGGAGACACAAATGGTTTAGCCTGTAGTACACAATAGATAACCGCAGGTGGGAAAACTTTACGTAGCCCTCCGGGATGGCGTCTCCCTTTATCATATCTTGATTGGGCGACGTTAAAAGCGATGAATAAATATTATTAGTAATGAATGATATGTGAAGCGTGCACGTCATAGTAGATATACTGACTAAATCGGACTAACATTTCTCTTTGACTTGCGTGATTTACCACATGTTGTTCGGGCAAGCGGAAGACGAAAAACAACACCGCAAAACAAACATAGAGAAGGAAACTTTAATTAGCCAATTTATATTTCACGTAGTTAAGCTTCGCCACCGTGTTTTATTTACGACCGAAATGTCATCCTTGTGCAAAATCCAGAAACTGATTCACCAGAACAGAGACTTTAAGGACGTTTGAGTAGTGAATAACCAATTAATATAACGTTATTCTCAAACTGCTGGAAACATCGTACTCGCATGACTTAATTAGTCTTTTAAAAAGGTTACTGTGCAAGCCCACATACCAACACCATCCTAGGGATTAAGTAAAGAACAAAGTTTGTGTTTATGCTATTCTTAATAAAAGCGTATGAGTACCTGGAGGCTGATCATTCCTCTCATATTTTGTGTTTAGATGGACAATTACGGAGAACAAAGCGTGATTAACAGAAAGGAAGAAAGACAGAAGAAACGCGGTAAGCTTATAAGCTTTTTGGCAAGTGTCTCTGTCACGGTATTTATTATAGTGAGTCCGTGATGGACTAACCTTAGTGTGTACTTTCACAGCATCAAAATTTTTCTTCAGCCTTTGGCAGGTTTTGGGATCACCAGTGCGAGGATTTTACACGAAGCCAGGTTTTGGCTATATATTTTTTAAGAAGAGACATAGGAGGGTAAGGAAAATAGTAAAGAACAGCACAGCAGCGCATAATATAATATTGCAATGGTTGGAAGGAGGATAGACTGCACATCTGCATCAAGTATGATGATTTCCTTTGCTGCCCTAAACGCCAAGCAGGCTAAACGTTTGGGTCGCCAGAACGCGGTTGCCGGCGAATACCAGCTTCGACGAAGGGCAGACCAACCACAGCTAAACATTTGTTGCAGCTTTCTCGCAGAGTTAAACGAAATACACTCTCTTATTTAATCTATACAACCTGTGGCATGTGCATCGTGTGTGGCAATGCTACGGTTTTGCTTTACCCGGCGAGCTATGCGTGTTTGTATATTGTAAGACAAAGATGAGTTGAAATGCAATTCGGCGACTTTTAAAGAAAACTTTCGAACCATTTAAAGTATGATAAGTTGGTAGCTCAACGTTGAAAAGCGAAATAAGGAGTCAAGGACGTCACGTTCCAGTTTACTTCAGTCCTCCGATTTTAGTATGTCGGAATGTCGACGTAATGCTTCGTGCATAAAAAAAAAGCACACAACTTTCTAGCACACGGCGATGCCTTTGTTTACGAGACTTACTAAAAAAAGTATCTGCTGTGCGAGTATCTAGAAGTGGGCTTAAAGTGGCAGCGGATTCCTTAAAGGAACTGAGAACTGGATATAATTTGTGATTAGACTCAAATGAAAACAAAAGATGGTAATTTATTGGGAGAGATTCGAGCAATCGTTTCACGAGCTAAGCAGAATTTATATTTTAAATGCGAAGCATTCCTCAGAAAAGTTCGGCGAGTTTGACCATATCTATCTATCTATCTATCTATCTATCTATCTATCTATCTATCTATCTATCTATCTATCTATCTATCTATCTATCTATCTATCTATCTATCTATCTATCTATCTATCTATCTATCTATCTATCTATCTATTAATCTATCTATCTATCTATCTATCTGTCTGTTTATCTATCTATCTATCTATCTATCTACTTATCCATCCACTTACATCCCTGAGCTCTCCTGGCCGTTTGGACAATCGGATCTATAACAAAATCGGCATGACTTAAAATGAAAGTATGACGAGCATAAGTAACTAGTCATAGCATGAAAATTGTGATATGCATGTCATGAATGTCCTGATTTATATGTAATGTCTTGCAGCTCCTTTGTTGATTTCGTTCAAATGATATATCGCAGCATTGGTGTGGTATGACAGGAGCTCACGGGGAAATCATGACATCCGTGTCATGTAAGAACATCACTACATGCCGCGCTCATGATGCGCCCGCGGTCGTTTCGTTGGTTTCACATACACAACATTTGGTATTACAGAACCTGAGTGACTGACGAAGGTATATGACTGGTGCAAACATGATAATATTGCCACGTTCCGTTTCCCAAGCTTTTTTATCGTTCCAAAACACCACACGATTCTCAGCGCAATCCGCACCTACAGTTTTCGAGAAGATTACGGACTGTAGTAGATCATTTCGATAAGATCACGCCCACTGTGCGAACGGTACAGATTGTTCTGGAACCTATGCCACCACCAGCGATAACGCTAGAACATTCAACGGCAAGAGTATAAATGCCGACACGCTTCGCCACTTGTCAGTTGTTGATCGAAGGCCGACGCTCCGTTCGCCGCTATCAGACCGAGACTGCTATCTGTGCGAGACTGCTGCTGTAATTGGACTTTCCGTTTACCGGGCACAGGTTCGTCCAAATAAACAGTTAAATCCCAACACGAAGTCTTCTGTCTTCGGCCACGTCACGACCCCGTGACATCTGGTGGAGGTGCTGTTTCTTCCATGTACCGGACGCCTCCGTCAAGCCGTGAACCCAGCCCACGCCGTGAAGACACCGACGCCAGCAACGAGCAGCGAGTTAGCCGCAGGCAACAAGGTCTGCCACCGGAGTACGGGCTTTTACTGGACAAGGCTCGGAAAACTAAGACGTTGACGTCGACCACGGCGACCATGTCAACGCCGGTTCTACCTGCACCACTCCTCCTCCGGCCACCCAAAGAGCCGCCAACTTTCCGCGGTTCGCCACTGGAAGACGCGGAAAGCTGGATCGAAAGGTTTGACTGCGTCGCCGCCTTTAATGACTGGACAGACGAAGACAAGCTACGGCATGTGTATTTCGCCTTGGAAGATGCTGCTCGGACCTGGTTCGAGAATCAAGAGCGAAGCCTCACAACGTGGGACGCCTTTCGCGCCAGGTTCCTCACCACTTTCGCAAGTGTGGTGCGCAAGGAGAAGGCCGCAGCTCTCCTCGAAACCGGCATGCAGATGCCAAATGAAAACGTGGCGATATTAATGAAAGATATGATTAAACTCTTCCGCCACGCTGACTCCGACATGTCCGAGGAGAAGAAGGTGCGTCTACTTATGCGAGGAGTAAAGCAGAAACCCGCCTAAGACGGTCGCCGAATTCATTTCAAAAGCATCTACGATAGAGAACACGCTCGAGATGCGCACGCGGCAATATAACCGTATCTTCTCGTCTACAAGCTACGCCGACATTCAAGCGCTCGGAACCACTGACTTGCGTGAGACGATCCGAGGGATCGTGCATTAGGAGCTGCGAAAATTACTTCCTTCAGCGCAGCCTCACGTGGAATCCATCGCGGATGTCGTACGCCAGGAGATCCAGCAATCGTTTGGCGTTCCTCAGCCTCAAGAGCCGCAGCTGCAAGTCATGAGCTATGCTGCTGCAGCACGCCGCCACGCCCCTCCTCCACGCGCACGCCAGAACGCCATCCCATCGCACTTCCGTCGCCAGACACCACCGCCGCCACCACCCCCACCGACCACCTACCGTTCGCCAGCGGGCCAGCGCAGTGCGCCGAGGAAAACCGACGTTTGGCGCACCCCTGACCACCGCCCACTGTGCTACCACTGCGGCGAGGCCGGGCACACTTACGCCGTTGCCAGTACCGACAGATGGGACTGCGTGGCTTCGCCGTCGATGCACCACGTCCGCAGCCAGGGGAACGGCCACGTGACATCGCCGACTACCTGACAGGAACTCAATGGATACCACGAAGTCCTTCCCGTTCGCCGTCGCCCAGTCGCCGCATGTCACCGTACCCCCGGCAGTACTCCGGCCCAACGCGGGGCCGGTCTCCTAGCCCGTATCCGGGAAACTAAGGGCAGCAACCGGTGGAGGTGCGGTTGCTGTGTGACGAACTACCGTAGATCCTCCAACGACGACGACGCCGCGACGGAGCTTTCCGAACACAACGCCAACCAGGCGAAGCCCTGACGGCGAAAGCTCACTTACCGAAGGTGGCCTGACGACGCAACATGGAAGCAGCGGAACACGTCGACGCAGCCGTGACCCGACGCCACGCCCTAACTGTAATGCGAGACGGCGAACTAGCGACCTCAACGTTCTTATCGACGGCCACAGTGTGACCGCTCTCGTGGATACTGGAGCCGACTATTCTGTCATCAGTGGGTCGTTCGTCACGAAGTTAAAGAAAGTTAGGACAGCTTGGAAAGGCCCTGAAATCCGAACAGCGGGAGGTCATCTCGTAACGCCTGCCGGAATCTGCACAGCGAGAGTCACCATTAACGGCCGTATTTATCCTACAGACTTCGCAGTCCTACAGCGTTGCTCGAGAGATGTCATCCTTGGCACGGACTTCTTATGCCTCCATGGTGCTGTAATCAACCTAAAAACAAAGTCAATAACGTTATCCACAGAAGAAGCACTACCGCCGCGAACGCCGTCAGGACACCATGCCTTGAATGTGCTGGAAGAACAAGTGACCATTCCGCCTCGCTCAAGCGTCATTATTTTAGTCGGCGCTCCTAAATCACCTGACTTGGAAGGCGTCGTTGAAGGCAGTCAGCATCTGTTGGTCACCCGAAATATTTGCGTCGCAAGAGGAATTGCAGAGCTGCGGGAAGGTAAAGCAACGGTTATGCTCATGAATTTCAGCAATGAGTACAAACATGTGAACAAAGGAACAACGGTCGCATACATCGAAGAAATTGTCGAAGCCACCAGTGCTTTCGCCCTCGCCAATTCTGCGGAACCTGCTCAGAGGAACCAAGCCCCTCCCATAGCTTTCGACGTCAATCCCAGACTTCTGAACGATAAGCAAGAACAGCTCAAGGCCCTGCTCCTGCAATACAAAGATTGCTTTTCGTCGTCATGAAAAATTCGGCAGACCCCAAACACGAAACATCGCATCATACCCGAAGAAAATGCCAGACCACTCCGTCAGAGTCCGTACAGAATTTCGACGCGAGAACGTGAGGCCATGAAGAGACAAGTTGATGAAATGCTGCGGGATGACATTATCCAGCCGTCCAAGAGTCGATGGGCATCCCCCGTGGTGTTAGTGAAGAAAATGGATGGGACCCTACGTTTCTGCGTCGATTATCGCCACCTGAACAAAATCACAAGAAACGACGTGTATCCTCTCCCACGAATAGACGACGCACTTGATCGGCTCCATAACGCCAAGTACTTTTCGTCAATGGACCTCAAGACTGGCTATTGGCAAATCGAAGTCGACGAAAGAGACCGAGAGAAGAGGGCGTTTATAACACCGGACGGCCTCTTCGAGTTTAAGATGATGCCCTTCAGCCTTTGCTCTGCGCCTGCAACTTTTCACCGCGTTATGGATACAGTACTGGCAGGATTGAAGTGGCAGACTTGCTTTGTGTACTTGGACGACGTCGTCGTGTTTTCCTCAAGTTTCGACGAGCATCTTCGGCGCCTTGAAGCTGTACTTCAAGCCATCAAGACTTCCGGACTCACACTGAAGCCAGACAAGTGCAGATTTGCGTATTAGGAGCTCTTGTTGTTGGGGCACGTTATCAGCACTTCTGGAGTTCGTCCCGATCTACGGAAAACAGCCGCCATCGCAGACTTCCCACCGCCCACTGACAAGAAATTCGTGCGCCGATTTCTGGGCCTGTGCGCCTATTATAGGCGGTTCGTGAAAAACTTCGCCCGCATCGCCGATGCTCTCACTAACCTTACCAAGACCGACGTGGAGTTCAAGTGAGAAACGCCACAGGAACACGCTTTCCAGGAGCTTAAACATCGCCTCCAGACGCCTCCGTTACTTGCCCAATTCGACGAATTCGCCGAGACAGAAATACATGACGCAAGCAGCGTAGGTCTTGGCGCCGTTCTTGTGCAGAAGGCTGACGGACTTGAAAGGGTTATTAGTTACGCCAGCCAATCGCTATCCAAAGCAGAAGCAAATTATTCCACAACAGAAAAGGAGTGCCTCGCCATCATCTGGGCTACGTCGAAATTTCGCCCCAACCTCTACGGCAGGCCCTTCAAAGTTGTGAGCGACCACCACGCCTTGTGTTGGCTAGCCAACTTGAAGGGCCCTTCAGGTCGCCTCGCACGATGGAGCCTCAGACTGCAAAAATATGACATTACGGTCATTTACAAGTCCGCCAAAAAACACTCCGACGCCGACTATCTCTCTCGTGCGCCTGTCGACCAACCGCTACCCGACGACCCAGATGACGACTACTTCTTGGGAACGATAACTACCGACGACTTCGCTGAACGACAACTGACCGACCGAGAACTTAAGGTCCTAATAGAATACCTCAAAGGCAGGACCGCTGAAGTCCCGAAGGTATTCAAGCGCGCACTTGCGTCGTTCTTTCTACGAAACGGTCTTCTACAAAAGAAAAACGTTTCACCGATTCGAGCTAAGTACCTCCTTGTGGTGCCTTCAGCTCTGCAACTAGAACTCCTGCAGGCCCTGCACGACGATCCGACGGCAGGGCACTTCGGTGTTTCTCGCACACTCGTGAGGATACAAGAAAGGTACTACTGGCCACGTCTTACCACCGACGTCACTCGTTATGTGAGGACATGCCGGGACTATCAGCGACGCAAGACACCGCCGACAAGGCCAGCGGGACTTCTGCAGCCAATTGATCTACCTTGCCGACCTTTCCAGCCGATTGGTATGGATCGACTGGGGCCGTTCCCGACGTCGGCTTTCGGAAACAAGTGGATCGTGGGAGCTACCGACTACCTTACCCGCTACGCCTAGACAAAAGCCCTGCCAAAAGGCAGTGCATCCGAGGTAGCTAAGTTCTTCATCGAAAATATCGTCCTACGTCACGGCGCCCCGGAGGTCCTTATCACCGACAGAGGAACGGCATTCACTGCCGACTTAACTCAAGCGATCTTGGCATACAGCCAAACAAACCACCGCCGGACGACAGCGTACCACCAACAGACCAACGTCCTCACCGAGCGGCTTAACAAGACGATCGCCGACATGCTGTCAATGTACGTCGATGTCGAACACAAGATGTGGGACGCCATTCTTCCGTATGTGACCTTCGCATACAACACGGCGGTGCAGGAGACGACGCAGATATCTCCACACAAATTGGTCTACGGAATGAGCCCGGCAACGACGCTCGATGCCATGTTACCCCACGTCACCGACGAAGAAACCCTCGATGTGAGCGAATACCCTCAACGCGCCGAAGAAGCCCGACAACGTGCGCGTCTCCGTATCAAGAATCAACAGACAACCGACAGCCACCGTTACAACCTTCGACGACGCTTCGTGGAATACCAGCCGGGTGAACGTGTTTGGGTGTGGATGCCTATACGCCGACGTGAACTAAGTGAAAAGCTTCTGCGACGGTACTTCGGACCGTACAGGGTGGTTCGACGTCTCGGCCCACTTGATTACGAGGTTGTCCCCGACGGCATCACGAACTCTCAACGACGCCGATCGCGACCTGAAGTCGTCCATGCCGCGCGCCTCAAGCCGTTTCATGCGCGTTAACAAACTGAAACATTGTTTTTTGTATTATTGTTGTATCGTAATTTATTCATTGTACTTCCTTGCATTATTATTCTACCTTCATCTTTAGTTAAAGCATCGGGATGATGCCTTTTTTCAGAGGGGGGCAATGCCACGTTCCCTTTCCCAAGTTTTTGTTATCGTCCCAAAACACCACACGATTCTCATCGCAAACCGCGCCTGCGGTTTTCGAGAAGGTTTCGGACTGTAGTGAACCATTTCGATAAGATCACGCCCACTGTGCGAACGGTACAGATTGTTCTGGAACCTACACCACCGCCAGCGATAACGCTAGAACATTCGGCGGCAAGAGTATAAATGCCGACACGCTTCGCCGCTTGTCAGTTGTTGATCGAAGGCCGACGCTCCGTTCGCCGCTATCAGTCCGAGACTGCTATCTGTGCGAGACTGCTGCTGTAATTGGACTTTCCGTTTACCGGGCACAGGTTCGCCCAAATAAACAGTTAAATCCCAACACGAAGTCTCCTGTCTTCGGCCACGTCACGACCCCGTGACAATATGATGTGCATGTAGGAACATCACTCTATGCCACGCTCATGATGCGCTCGCATGCAGTCGTTTCGTTAGGTTCACATATACCTGATTGATTATTACGGGACCTGCACAGAAGACGGGAGTATGTGACTGGTGCAAGCATAATAATCCTGACATGCGTGCCATGTAAGAACATGACCACATACTACGCTCATCTTGCCGTTTTGCTAGCTTTATATATACCAAATTTCAATTGAAAGAACGTGAATAGACTACGAAGATAAATGACACGAAAAAACATGATAATCATGACATCGATGTCACGCAAAACATAACATGTTACACTGGCGCTGGCGCTGGCGGCCGTCTCACTAGCTTCACATATACTCAGTTTGGTATTACGTGACGTGAATAGACGAGGAGTACAAATGCCAGGCGCGAACACCATATACGTGCCATGGAAGTCGTGTATGGCAGAATTGACGTCCGCCTCGCGACGGTGTGCTAATTTTAATTTGATAAGTCAACCTTCGTCACTCTCTTCACATGTCATCGGTTTCAACTGTAGGCGAGATCAAAATTTTTATATGCTGCTTCATACTAAGGCGACTTGCCGGGCTAGCTAGTCACACACACACACACACACACACACGCACACACACACACACACACACACACACACACACACACACACACACACACACACACACACACACACACACACACACACACACTGCACTCGCCAACCTAAACGCGAAGCTTCTAGGTGCCTTTTTTCTTTAGCTGACAAAGGTAAGGAAGCCACTCTAATACATTTTTCTTTCTTTTTGTCAATTTCATAGGCTACAATAATTTAACGCCTAGTTCTGTCACGTGCCCCATAGAAAAGACGGGTGTTTTTATACAAAGGGATGCAACCACATCTCTGACAGTAAAGGGCCAAATGAGCAGATACAGCTTTTTCTACAATGTACTGGTGTTATTTAAATCTTTCGTTCGCACATCTTCCAGATTGGCTTATGACACCTGATCACAAGTCAAAGGTGTGCAATAGACAACACCATGACAACAATTGGCACTTTTTTCCCGGTGCTTCATCTTAACATTCTATTTCTCACTACTGTCTGCATTACCCTTTTTACACATTCCTTGAAACCGTTCGGAAGCAGAAGACACTGTATCCGCACCAGCCTTCCTCGCTATCCTTCCCAAGTTATGCGAAATGACATGCCTGTACCGCACTAGAGCACCCTTGGCTGCCTTACTGGCGGCTGCCTGGTCCCTTGCGTCTGCTCTGCCTTTCCTGCTTAGATTTTTTTTTCTGCGGTGGTGGTTAACAGGCGTGTGAGATAAGCAGAGTCCAACAAACCTTGAGCTTGAGCCCACAAGCTTGCATGAAGCTTGTGGTGACACGGCTTCATCAGCGAATTTTGAAAACAGGAATTTACTACCGCACGCTTTACTAATTTTAATTGAGTGGACGCGAACGAAGGAACCGGTTTATTTACTCGCAATTTATAGTTCCTGCACACCCCTGCTGGCAAAAAATACAGCCTAAGGTCAAGAAATCTTATGAAAATGCCATTTGGTACTTCATGCATCAGCACCACGGGAGATAACTCTGTCATGAACGTGGTTAGAGTTTCTGCAACATACACGTCAAAATTGCTATGGTCATTAATTGCTACAATCAAATAGTCGTCTACGAATAAAAAAACTGCAATCACATCCGTGTGCTTCACACGCTCGCCAAGAAACCTTTTAAGTTTTGCTAAAAACAGGTAGCTCAAATACGGGGCTATGCAGGAACCTATACATATTCCTTTTTTTTTAACATCCCCATTTCGCGTCGCATAGGTTGACTTAAGATCAAAGAAAAGGAGCTCTAGGAACTGTTCATCCGGCACAGTGGTAGCATCTTGAAATTGAACCTGCCTTGTCGATATCTTCCGACACACATGTCATCAACTTGGTTAGGGGTACGGTATAATAAAAATTGATAACATCGATCAAAAATGCTATCAGATTCGCGTTTTCATTCTTTGCAAAAAGATCTAGCACTTGTTCCAAATTTTTCACCAAGAATGGGTCGTCAACAAATACTAACTCCCAATTTTTTTTTTGTCGAAAGAACCCAATGCACTTTTGCCAGGTTTCCTTCTCCGAGATGATGACGGTGAAAGGTCCGTCAACTTGATTCATTTTTGCCGCGAAAATATATCGAGATCCACTTCTCTCGTCTTCATGGTCAATATAATTGGGCCTTCAAGATTAAAGCTTTCGCATAGCTTTTTTTGTGACAGTTCGCACTTTTTCTATTGAAATACTATTGTGGGTATCAAAAAAAAAGAATCAATGGCCTCCGAGGCATTCGCATATACAACGGTTTACGCATAACCGCAAAACCACCATCTTTGTCGGCCGGTAGCAGCGTAATAAAGTTGTCTTCAAGCGCTTATTGGTCCCCTGTAAAGCAAACCTGCCGTCCGGAAAACCAACACGCAGAAGTACGTCGACACCTTCATATATACAGCTGTTAAACGTCGCTTTCAGTGACTTGCTTCGTTGTATCAGGCAAAGGTATCGGAGGTCACTGATTCTGTTTTACAGTGACAGTTGTTATGAGATCACAGGTCGGGTCAAACGCGGTTGTCCGCCGCCGCCGATGTTAGAAAAGAATTAGAAAAAAAAGCTAGCACCAATGACACAGTGGTGCTCGAGCCCGGGTCCGCTGGTTGCCAGCTCAGTATCCTGCCGCTGGGTTAAGCTGGTCTTTTCAAACTTGTCGAACTTGCCTTACGTAAGCTTGACCTAGCACCGATGTCACAATGGGGCTTGAACACGGGTCCACTGCGCACCAACCTTGTATTCTACCACTGAGGCCAGTATCCTACCACTGTTCGCAAAGTTGTTTTAGGCAGGTTTGATGTTGGAAAAATAATCGCATTATTTGAATGTTAAACCGTTTTAGGACAGCAAAGAAACAATCTGGCATCGCGCACTGTGAATAGCGTAACGAGTGGGTTGTTCAATACTCCAACTTATTACAAAAGCTTGTTATTGATCACCTATTAACTGTGGCGCACACCCACTTCAGCCATAATTCCTCATTGTCGTCAGCTACTGCATCAACAAATGGCACAAAATTTCTTGCAAGTGTTTAGCGGATGCTACAATTGTGAGAAGAATGGCAAAAAATAGCATCGCGAATGCCGACCTACTACCAAAATAAATTTAATATTTATGACCTGGTGGGTATCAAGCATGTGGGCCTGCAGTAATTACCGAATGAGTGTTTCGATAAGGCTCTGAAAGGCTGCTCTGCTAGATTTCGCTCTGGCTGTGCTGCGCCTTCCGCGCAGGCTTAGCGTTTTTAGATACTCGCAAAGATATTTGATTAGAAAAAGTGCGAACTGTTCCGAAAAAGCTATGCAAAATCTTTATTCTTGAAAGCCTGCTTAGATCGATCAAGAAGACAAAAACAGTGAATCTTCATATATTTTTCACGGCGAAAACGCATAAAGTGAACTGCCCTTTGAGAGTGGTCATATCAGAGAACAAAACTTGGTAAAAACACAATATGTTTTTCCTACGAAAAAAATTCCGCCATATCCACGAAGTGAATGATGATGAGTGGGCGAAGCTCCGGAGGTAAACCTGGTAAACCATGAATCCTCTGTACATTTTGCCCACTCGATTTTAATACATCGCTCCACCTAGCGTACGTCGCCGCACTAAATCGAACGATTGCCTTCAACCAATGACACACGCCATATGTGACATCATTCCTATTTTATAAGATCTCGCGTCTTTCATCAACTACAAGTACCGCTTTCTAGTTTATAACATCTTGCATCTTTTCATCATCAGCTACAAGTACCACCATCTAGTAAACACTACAAGAACTAAACGAGAGGTGGCTACATGGATGGATGGATGGATGGATGGATATGGCTGTACCCTTTAGATCGGGCGGTGGCTA
This sequence comes from Rhipicephalus microplus, assembly GCF_043290135.1. Lineage (NCBI taxonomy): Eukaryota > Metazoa > Arthropoda > Arachnida > Ixodida > Ixodidae > Rhipicephalus > Rhipicephalus microplus. The sequence goes on along the minus strand of NC_134702.1, from coordinate 165,741,081 downwards.
GCGCCACCAAGCCGTAATACCTAATGAACCAAAAATTATGTTTATTTTTTTTCCTTAAAAAACAGTTTGAGGATTCGTACTTTGCAGTGAAGAGTTTAATTTTCACTCGTGCCTTGACTTTAGCCACCAATCAGATAACCTCCTTCTAGTTAAGTCTACCCGCTTAAAGTCTATTTTGCCCTCCCGGTCCCTAAACCCCAGTGCTTTGAAAAACTCTGCGCCATCATCCTGAACTATAGGGTGAAGCCCTTTACAGAACATTATCAAGTGTTCGGCAGTTTCTTCTTCCTCTCCACACGCACTGCATACTGTGTCTACCCCTTCGTATTTGGCCCGATATGTCTTGGTTCGCAGTACTCCCGTTCTGGCCTCAAACAGTAGAGAACTACCCCGAGTATTATCATAGATCCTTTCCTTGGCAATTTCCTGCTTAAACGTTCGATAGATCTCTAGTGCGGACTTCTTAATCATGCCCATTCTCCACATGTCAGTCTCCATTTCCTTCACTTTCTTCTTAACCGATAGTTCTTTTTGGTTTGGCCACCTGCTGTTTTCTAAGTATTTACCAGTCAACTTCCTGGTTCGCTTCCTCCATTTTGTATCGACATTCTTCATGTACAAGTAGCTGAAAACCTTCCTAGCCCAACGCTCTTCCCCCATTTCTCTCAATCGCTTCTCAAATTTTATCTTGCTGCTAGCTTCCCTGCCCTCAAATGATGTCCATCCCATATCAACTTGTACTCCCTGATTTGGTGTATTCCCGTGAGCTCCTAAAGCAAGCCTACCTATTCCACGTTGCTTAATTTCTAATCTTGCTTGAACTTCTGATCTCATGCACAAGACCGCATTGCCGAACGTCAGCCCAGGAACCATGACCCCTTTCCATGTTCCTCTCACAACATCATAGCGATTGTAATTCCACAGTGCCCTATTTTTCATGACTGCTGCATTCCTGTTACCTTTAGTCGTCACGTATATTTCGTGTTCCCTCAGATACTCGGTCCCATTGCTTATCCATACGCCCAGATATTTGTATTTATCTGTTATCTCTAGCGTGACCTCCTGTATTCTAAGCTCACTACCTTCGTTGTCATTGAAAATCATGACTGCTGGTTTTTCCTTACTGAATCTAAAATCTAACCTATCTCCCTCATTACCGCAGATGTCCATCAATCTCTGCAAATCTTCCTTGTTGTTGGTCATTAGCATTATATCATCTGCGTACATTAATGCTGGTAGTGCCTGATCAATAAGTTTTCCTTGTTTGACTAAAGAAAGGTTGAAGCCCAGTCCACTTCCCTCTAATTTTGCCTCTAATCCTTGTAGGTACATCATAAATAATAAGGGTGACAGGGGGCACCCCTGCCTAAGCCCCCGTTTTACCTCTGCAGGCTTGGATACCTGTTTTTCCCACTTTATAACTACCTTGTTACCTTTATAGATACCCTTTAAAAGATTAGTGATTACATGTTCCACGCCTAGTGTGTCCAGTATTCCCAACAATTTTTCTTGAACCATGCTATCGTACGCTCCCTTGATATCCAAAAATGCTAGCCACAGGGGCCTGTGTTCCTTTTCTGGTATTTCGATGCACTGCGTCAGTGAGAACAGATTGCCTTCCAACCTCCTGTGTTTCCGAAACCCAGTCTGCAGTTCCCCCAGCACCCCCTCATCCTCTATCCACGCCTGCAGTCTTTCCTTTATAATCTGCATCGCCAGCCTGTAGACTACTGATGTCACTGTAATAGGACGGCAGTTGTTTATGTCAGCTTTGTCCCCCTTTCCTTTATAGATCATGCTCATCTTGCTAAGTTTCCATCCCTCGGGAACTTCACCATTGATTATTATTGTGTTCACTGCCTCTCTCAAAGCCTGCTCAGACTTCGGACCTAATGTCTTTATCATCCTAATTGGAATGCCATCTGGCACTGTTGATGTACTACTAGGAACCCCTTTCTCAGCCCTTTCCCACTCTTGTTGTGAAAATGGAGCCATTGCACCACTTGATTCGTCCTTGTCTATTGTGGTGCATAAAGTACTTCTTTGTTGAAATTTTTCTGTCACTTTTGTTCTTATATATTCAATAGCTTCGTCCCCTTTTAGCCTAGCACCTTGGGCTGTGTTTATAAATCTCTGCTCTAGGCTCGTCTCATTTCTTAGGGAGTTTAGATGGTTCCAAAATTTCGCAGCTGCCTTTCTATCTTTTTTATGTACCTCTGCCAGCCACTGAGCTCCCTTCCTTCTAATCTTTTCATTGATGAGAAGGGATGCATCCCTTGTACAGCTTAGAAAGGTTGCCCATTTTCTTTCAACATCATCTGTCGGTTCACCCCGCTGCTTAGCATGTCTGTGTTCTCTAGAGGCTTCCTGACGTTTTGCTATGGCTCTCTTAACTTCCTCATCCCACCAACTTTTGGGTTTGTGTCTTCTTTTCCGGGGTGACTTGTCACGCGTCTTAGCAAGCTCTAGCTCAAAGAGTCTAATTAGATTCGTGTATGTCCACACTGTCTTATTATCCTCCGTGATTACTTTCTCAATTTGTTTAGTGGCTATTTCAATTTGCCTTTCTGGATAAAAATTTTCCTGTAGTTGCTCATCTTGTCTCCTTCCCACTTTCACTGCTCTTCCAAAACTTAGCTTGATACGTTTGTGATCGCTACCCAGACTTCTGGAGCCACCTTCATCTATGTGCATTCCCCTGAGCTTATTATACATCCTTTGTGACATCAGTGCATAATCTATCGTCGACTGAAGCCTTCCTACCTCCCATGTTATTTGCCCTTCACACTTCTCGGTACTGTTGCAAATGATCAAATCAAGCCTTTCACACATATCCATGATCATTTTGCCTGTCGGGATGGTATACCCATCTATATCTTCTATGTGCGCATTCATGTCTCCTAGTATAATTATCTCGCACACTCTTCCTAACTCCTGAATGTCCTTTGATATACACTCTACCATTGTCTGGTTTTCCTCTCTGGCCTTTGCTCCCGTCCACAAGTACACGAAACCAAGGAGTGTCATTTGACCTGCCACTTTCCCTTTTAGCCATAAATGTTCCTTGCACTCCTGCTTGACCCTTTGCCAGTCTGTACTTTTATGAATGAATGCCCCAATACCACCCCCCTTTCTGCTGCCTTCTGTTCTATTACAATATTCCCACGCGTAGTCCGGATTGTTCGGAGGTTGTTCCATGTCCCTGAGATGTGTTCCTACAAAACCGTATACCATCGGCCTCTCTACCCTTAGCTGTTCTTCTATCTCTTCCCACTTCAGCCTGTTCCTACCACCCTGCATGTTAATATACCCTATGTCTAAATTGGCTCGGCGCTCGTGACTACGTCTATTTATGCCCCGGACTCTACCTATCTTAGATATTGGTGCCACTTTTGAATCGTATCTGTCCATACCACCTGTCGAAGAGTCTCCCTGGTTGTTTTCCTCGTTAGTAGCTATCCTGCACCCCGAAGGGCTCGCTTGCCCCCCAAAAAAGCTACTGCGCGTCCTGCAAGTCGCGAACCCACCTCATGACCTAGCCGACCATCGAAGTGAATTCTGTCTCGTTGAAAACCTCCCCACCTATGCACCTCTCTGTTTATTTCCACCACCTCAAAGCCTTTCTCCCGACTCATCCGCCATATCTCTTGGTTTGCGTTGACCACCGCTCTTTGCAGGTTGCTATCACGCACCGGTACCTCCGGTATCGTGCATATCACTACCTGTACCTTCGGAGAAGTGGCGCGCATGTCATCGACGCCTTTCGCCAGTGTGGCTGCTAGTCCTACTACATCTCTATTCAGGACATCGTTTAAACCGCCTGAAATTATCACTAGGTTTCGTCTATCAGCTGTCGTTTTGAGCTTTGCGCTAGCTTGCCTCATGACTGGTTCCAGCTTGCGTCCTGGGAACGCCCCTACTGCAACCCTCTTGTCACCTCTTACCCTCTCTTTGATGGCTTCTGTGCATCGATTTAAATTCGAGTCCCCGGCGATTATCACATGCTGCGACTTTTAAGCTGGAGCGTTCTGCACCTGGGGGCTACTTGCACCTTTGACGCCGGCTGCTTCTTTCCCTCCCTGCCCCACCACTACCTCGCTGAAGCTGGGCCTTGCGACAGTTGAACCGGCTAAACCTGTTTTTTCCAAACTTGCTTGCTTTTTCTTCTCCACCGTTCTGGTTGCCGGTTCCCTACTGTTCCCTCGGTAGGTCGCTTCTTTGTTCAGCTTCGCTAGCGCTTCCTCGGCGGACTTCAGTCTTTCTCCCATTGCCCTCGTTTTTTCTTGCTCTGTCGCCAACTCGGTCTCGAGCTTGGCGATTCTCATCAGCAGTTCACTCTGGGCAACCATCATTTTCTCCATTTTTTCCTCGACCTCACATTGCCTACACTTCGCGTCAGCCTCTTCTCCATCCGCTTCTACGCTTGGGTCCACTTTCAAACCCACTCCACATTCTGAACACTTTACAGTCTTTTTAACCATGTCTTTCTGACACCAATTGTCCCTATACTCGATAATTACTAAACTCGAGCCCTGCACTACGAGAAAAAAAAGTCTAAGCTCTACTACAAAAATTTGCGTGTTCAATGTACGCGCACCTCCCCCGCGGGGTGGCAAAAGAAAAAAAACAAAAAAAATCAAACACACACACCCACACTAACTAATAAATACCTGGTGACTGGCCCCCGAAAAAGCCGTACCATAAAATAAGTGCTACGAAGATTTCAACCGCTGCCTTATAATTATAAAGACAAGCTCAAAACATGCAAAAACACTTATCTGCGCAGTCGATCCGGAGCGCTCAAAAAACACGTCCATCCACCTTGACAGACCGAACTGAAAAGCTACATACAGGAAACGGTACCGCCATCTAGTGAACACTGCAAGAACTAAACTAGAGGTGGCTACATACAGGGGACGGTACCGCCATCTAGTGAACACTGCAAGAACTAAACTAGAGGTGGCTACATACAGGCTACAGGGGACGCACAGCCCACGCCCTAAGGAGCTTCGCCCCTATAAATTTGAAGTTGATATCTGTTGACGACCCATTCTTGGTGAAAAAGCAGGAATAGGTGCGACATTTTTTTCGCAGGCAATGAAAACGCGAGTCTCTCAGCATTTTTGATCGATGATAAATATATTGATTGCACCCTACTTCAGACCGAGTTCATGACGTGTTTGTCGGAAGGTATTGACAGAGAAGCACTGGTTCAATTTCGAAAGCACTGCCGGTATATCGATTGAACGATTTCTAGAGCTCCTTTTCTTTTATTTTAATCCGACTTATGCGACGAGAAATGAGAACGCTGTGAAACGAAACAACGGAATATGTATAGGTTTCTGCATAGCCTTGTGCTAGAGTGACCTGTTTTAACAAAACGTAATAGAGTTCTTGACGAGCATGTGCAGCACACTTATGTAATTGTTTTTAGTTGCTAATGATGATCATAATAATGTTTATGCTAGTGCTTAAGGTGCTTTACAGGCGTGACGTGTACCTCTCTTATTAGCAAAATCAAAACTTTTTTGCGACCTATGTTGGTAGAAAGAAATGGCTCACTTCAATTGAATTGTTGCATCAGATAAATTTGATATTAGAGCTCTCTTTCACATAACAGAAAGATCAAATAAGCTATGTGTGTGAAGCGGTACAAACATGCTTCAGCCTTGAAAAATTCTCACGCGATACACGTACATAAGGTAGTTCTCGCCCAGTCTATAAATGTGCTAGCCCTGGTGCAATGCATTTACAGACACAAGAAACTTAAGTGAGGATCAAACCAATACTGAGATGCCATTGTATAAACTCTACTTGATATGTCCAATTTATAATTGATGAAAAAAAATTGATCGAATAACCCAGCAAGGTATTCTTAAAACTGATTTGCTGTCACCAGTTTTGACGTTCAGTTGACCGCAGTAAGAACATGTTTGAACATGATTGAACATAGGAACATGATTGAAAGCTTGTTTTCTATTGTTCACAAACGAACCACTTCTGCTCGGCATCACGGAAACGCCAAAACACTACAAATATATCTTGCAATTATTTTGCGACACTTGTCCGCCGCTGCTTCTGCCATCAGAATACTACATTTAGGTAACAAGAGTAAACGTTAAGGCATGCATGAGTGCTATGCAGTCTGCTCGCCACGTCGTCATTCTGGAAAAATGTCAAGGCTAGTTGATTCATCTGTTCGTATGGCATGGACGTTGAACTGAGTTCTCAGAACTTCGTTTGGACAGCTTTACTTATTTATCAACATTTTGTGTACAAACCAAAGCTTTAGGGTTGATGATTGATTTGTGGGGTTTAACGCCCCAAAACCACCATATGATTATGAGAGACGCCGTAGTGGAGGGCTCCGGAAATTGTGACCACCTGGGGTTCTTTAACGTGCACCCAAATCTGAGTACACGGGCCTACAACATTTCCGCCTCCATCGGAAATGCAGCCGCCACAGCCGGTATTTGATCCCGCGACCTGCGGGTCAGCAGCCGAGTACCTTAGCCACTAGACCACCGTGGCGGGGCAAAAAGCTTTAGGGTTGATATACACAGCAGGTTTATATGCGAACACTTGTGATGTGGGTGCCATTATTTTTCAGGACCAACGTTCACATGAACTGCTTGAGTAGCATTGATGACAAACATATAAAGTGCATTGAGTTAACTAGTTGAGATAAGGAAATTACTATAAAAAGGCATTACTTATGATATGTCGGCAAACAACAATATATACACCCTTTTGTGCTCTTAATTGAAAGTTTTTTATCTGAAAATAGGAATCTTTCCTCTGCACGTTATGTATAATGCTGCTGTGAAAGCAGACATTTTCTTCCCGCTTTACAAAGAGCTTTTCCTATCGTAAGCTTCTGCAGTATTTAGTAGCTTAGATAACTTCAATGTGAAAAAAAGGAAACATTTTGCAAGTGATAATTTTTGATAATATACGAAAATCAAGAAAAATAGAGTCAATCGACGTTGCCTCTGTTAGTATCAAAACATCCCTGACACCAAGTTTGGAAACGTGAGTTGCTTTTTTTTTTGTTTGAGAGCCCTTCATTCCGGGGTCACCTATGACTGGCTATTAGTGGCAAGCAATGCATAAAAAATATTTTAATATAAATTTAAATTTAAATTCTCGTATGAGTTATAAGCACCGAAACAATTACACATTCTTCTGCTAAAGAGGATCATGTATAGTTGCAAAACAGCAGGCGCTAACGTTCACACTGCCGGTGGCGTGAACGCTGGTGCGCATCGTAGCGTTGCTTAGCAGAGAAACCGTGAAAGGCGCAAAGCACGCTAACTTGGACCAGTGTTTCCTACCGAAACATATAAATTGCTGCTAATAGGCCAAGAGAGACAGAAGACTTCAATTGGACACAGATACACACTATCCACTTTTAGGTAACGCGGACGCTGCATTTTCTTTTGTTCAGCAACGCGCAGAAGGAATCTGCCAGCGGCGCTACCTTGGAGGGCAATTAAAATTAAGGGACCCTAAAGCTTTGCCTGGAGGAGATGAGTGCGATAGCAATATTCTGTTTTTTGTTGCGTACTTCAAAGCTTAGCGCATGAAACCTTTTTTAACTTGCTATGCACTCACTATGTGACCTTAAGGAAATAGGCGAAGTAGCGTGCATGGCTTTCGTAGTGGGTGACGGACTTTCAACCACGAAACCATTATTATAATGACATCTTGCGAGTCCCGTTGGCATTGGGTGCTTGTAGCATGCTTTATTACGGCAATATGTTTGTTGTAATGTGAAACATGTATACAGGACGTGTGTGTTTGTAAAGCATGAAATGACTTTTACTTCATCTCTAAGTAAAACATTTTTCTTCACTGTATGGCAATTCGATTCAGAGCTGAGGTGTTGCATTTGCGAATCTGAAAGAGCAGCCTTGCACCCACTCCTAATTGTAAGTTCACCCTTCAAGGGGTCTTGAGGGGATGCCTATAGCATGTGATTCAAGTCCGCCTTGCTGTCACAAAATTTGCACTTCTCTGAATGAAGTTCTTGAGATCAGTGGTTCATGGTTACCGGACAAGGAAATAGTATTATGTGTGGTTTAACGTCCCGAAACCAAGATGCTATTATCAGAGATGCCCAGACAAAGAAACGTATTGTCTGAAGTAGGCGCCACGCCTCCGCCTGCCCTTTGTGCAACGACGAGTGTGCTGGAGGATAAATGTTCGTGTTTAGCCTGTAACACTGCGTGATATCTGTATAAGTAGTCATCCAATTAGATCACCCTCTGTCCGCCAAGCAAGTCCAGGGTAATCAAGAGGCTCGCTCTGGGAGTCCTCGAGATGTCTGATGTGCAGCCTCACTGCCGTGTAAATATCAGCGAAAGACTGACTAGACTATGCTTATTGTTATCTGGACGTTTATTGCAATAGCAAATATATGGACACATTTGGCTAGATTTTTCCGCCACCGTCATCCACTGTATATGTATACGTATGCATATGAAAACGCCAGAAAGAAAAAAAAAATCAGAGAAAAAGCCTGGCGCACGGAATCGAACGTGGGACCCGCGCGTTGTGAATGCGTGGCGGGAACCACTGAGCGACCAGGAGGTTTTTTTATTGCCTTGCTTATCAAGACTGCTCACATTTTACATATTTACTAATTGGTAAAAATACAAGTACGTCACAAAATACACCCACACAATTGATTGACGTACCGTCAGCTCTTAGCTGACTATTGATCAATATGTGGGCATTCGTAACAATCGCTCAATGCACCCAATCAAGTTTGGTACATCCCCTTCGCCCTTCAGCACTTCAAGAAAATGGCGCACAGATTCGCAAAAATATTGACGCACAGATAGCGATTCTACATCCGCGTTTTCAAAGGCACATTGGATTCTCCATATACTGTGCAGGCGCAAAAGCATGATTATATCATAAGGTACACCTGCCTCGTTTCCAACAGAAAGAAAACGGACGCCGTGTTGACCTAACGGTAGTTCTTTTTTCAAGGTTTTTGCATTATGTGCGAGAAAAAGACCCTGATCCAGCAATCTATAAACACGTGTTTAATTGTTTCCGGTTTATTACTCAAATGGAAATTGTGCTCCATGGCACGAATATTTCTTTATCCTGCAACCACATTTTAACTGGTAAGGTACCAGTATGTAATTTAAAAAAAAGTTCTGACCCCTGGCACTACAAGCATTCTTTCAACACGTTTCAGAACATCGTGTCCTGGGCCTGCACAATATAGCTGATTGTACCATGGTACTGGCAGTAAAACATCGACAAGGTTTTTATACAATTTTTTACGTGGTACTTCAGCCAGATAATCTAACGAAAATCTCACTGACAAAGAGTCAGGAATCAAGTATCTCAAAAGGCTGGCGAAACTTTGTGTCATATACATAGGAGGACACGAATACCATAGACAGCCATTGCCTTGTCGATAATTTTTAACAGTGATGCATGCGTGGCTTACCATGACGGTTTCCACTGCTATTGACTGTCTACGTCACGATTTCATGAACAGAGACAATATAGCAACGTTGAAAGACTGGCACATCCCACTCCAGTACAGCTTGTTTGACGGAGCTTAAAAGGTTCAAAATCAAAACTTGTTTTTACCAAAACAGAAAAAAACCTGCGGATATTCATGTAGCAAAACATGTTGCACATCAATAGAAGCTTCTTATCAGTTTTAAAGCAACTAAACTTTATGATTACTGGCTGACACGTATTAATTAAAAAGCAGGTTCAATAAAGTGGCTAAATGATTACATATAATAGGTATTTGAAATTCAAGGTAACCGACACTCGGTCAGAAAAAAAACGAAACGCGATCAGTGGAACAACTACTAAGTGTAATACGCGCACAACAGTGACCTCCCTGCCACAACCATCGAGAAATATTGATCGCGAAACGAATACACAAGGCATGCAACTAATTTCTGTTCAGTTCATTACCAAGTTAATGTCTTTTCGTTCATTGGAGCAGGAATGATTAAAGTGCCTTGAAACAATTATTCTTGTTCATTCCGTCCTGATTTTAATAATTTGTATCTAGAGGTGAGCTTAAGGTATCTTTAGATTGTTATAAGGTGCTCCGCATAACTGTCTAGTATTTTTCATTAAAACATCTCTAGTATTGTGTGTGCCACTGCCTTTAGCATTTAAACTTTTTTGGATGGGCAGCGAATGCAGCTTCCAACTTAATACTTTGCAGCGAGTGGTTATGCACATCTTTGGAAAACTGCAAAGCCCTCTGACTGGTTAGTGAAAGTCGTTAGAGAGGAAGTTGACGTTTTGAAAGTATTCAGAACGAGTGTTATGACCACGTAGCCTCTTTCTCACACGAATATAACAACATAAATGTCAACTAAGGATATACATACAATCATACTAGTGGGCAAAGAAACAGCAGCAGGCACAGGATATGCAATCTTTTAGAGTAGAATGACAGATGGACACCAACATGCATCACTATCAGAGAAGCAACTAACAGCCATACCTTCACAACAGTTCACATGCCCACTAGAGTTTACATATGCAAACTCAGCAGTATAATAAAGTTGCCAGTTTTTACTCAAGATTTCGCCAGTGTGGTTCAACGGGAGTGAACAAGCTCACCAGGTCAGGGTATGTCCAAGATGGGTTGACAGTCGACGATGTCGGCCAACAGCAATTGCAGGGTGACGGCTGTGACTACCGCGGAACAAGCCATGATGCGAGGCAACTGGTTGGCAATGAGGGTCTGATGCATGAAAAGGAAGTGATTAGACGCATACAAGTAGCTGGTCAAGCAAACAAAATAATTAAAAGGGAACACTTCTTTAAAAATGCAGAGAATTGGCTGACAAGATGTGTCTGCTACAAGAGTAATTCAAATGGATGAAATAATGAGTAAGAACATGACCATTGACATAGATGCCTATGCTGCTATGGGAGAACGTATCAGGACACCTAAGATGAAAGATGGGATTGGATTCTGTGCCATGGATCGGATCGTGTGAGAGTGCTCACATGCGCAGGAAATAACAGACGCTCTTGTAAAGAGCGCCGTTGTATTGATGCGGCAGTGCGTGCGAGGACAGGATGGCGTTCATATCGCAAAGCCTGAAGATTAAGAAGTAGCGTTGTATTGTCAGATTTTTGACAGAATCTGGTGTTGAATTGGCCACGATTCAGCAACTACGATTTCCATGCCCATGAAAAAAAACATGAGATAGAGAGATGCTTCCATTCGGATGACAAACTCGAGAACGCTGTGGAACACTGCGTCTTGTCACGGCCACAGGAAGTGTTGAAAAAAGGAGTCCTCGGTTCGTTTATCACTTTGATTGTTGGCATCACACACTATATACTTAGACTACACATTTAATTCAGATTCGCAGTCGCTGATTCTCTCGTCACTGGCTTCTTAGGCGCTATCTTCAAACAGTGCGCAATCCTCAGCGCCTTCAAGTGCACTGGATATGCCGCACTTCTTAAAAGACCGCACAGCCAGGTTTGGATGTCGTCCGACGCTGCAGCAGCCGACTTCAAGCGACGCATATTTTTTTGATCCACTCCAAAGTCTCCCCGGGCTTGAACATTGAATGACGACTACGCAGCTAGGACAACTGTCCTTTTATAAGCGGCAATATAACGACAGCACCTGTTTGGCGCCACTAAGCTAAGCCACACACAGACCACTTGAAGCGCGACTATAAATGACAAATGGTTTGCCTCAAAGCTCGCCAAAAAGATCCAAATTGAGGCCTCTTGTGTGTACTTAAGCCAAGTGTTGGTTCGGCCACTAACCGCTACAATGCTGTCTAGGTGGCGCTACTTGGGCTTCACTTTTCTCAATGAAACATGCCACGTTTTTCAAACCCTCGAGTGTTGGTGGGCTCTAGAGTTTGATACAAAGATATTTGAAAAAAAAATTAATATCGTATACATACTTTTCATTGTGTTTGTAAACGATCGATCCTATAAAAGCTGGGCCAGGACTGAAACAAAGCTATGCAACAATCTAGCAGCCAAAAAACAGAGAAGTGAGGAAAGTTAAATACGACAGACATATAATTTGTGAAGCTCCGTTTTGAGCTGAATCATGGGCCCTTTACTGAATATTGGTGGTAAGAAATCAACAATTTAAGCTTATTTGCGGTCCTAATAATGTTCTTAAGCTCGAAAATATTAAGACTACCCCGCTTTTTTAAGGGTGGCAAGGTTCGTTGAGTTATTACAACTAATGAACAAAAGCAGTAGTTTGAAACTGCCATATATTAAGGTTCTTACCAAACTGTTGGCGCTAACAGAGTAGTATTTCTTTCTGACACTCCTCATCAGCTGCATTAGCGGCAAAGTAAGATCAAATTGTGCATGTCATTTTCTTCTTCCGGCCCGTGCATATTTACCTAAAACAAAATCAAGAAATTTCATCCAGAACATCAAAATAAAATAACATGTTCTTTGGTACACCACAGCATGAAGCACAGTTATAACCAACGAGCAGATGCAAAAATGTTCCAAAAGATGGGTCACTTCATGATTGAAATAGCAGTTCGGCGGCAGTGCACGAACCGGACGCAACGTAACAAATCTTCTGCTTTCGCAGACGGACGCGGGTCACGTCGCCACCACTTTGGTCATCGTGGTCCTGCGCCTGCGCTTGGAGTTTCACGTGACCTGGACGTGAGTGGACCACGCAGTTCGGCGGCAGTGCATGAACCGGACGCAACACGGACGCGGGTCGCGTCGCCACCACTTTGGTCATCGTGGTTCTGCGCCTGCGCTTGGAGTTTCACGTGACCTGGACGTTTCACGTGACCTGGACCTGGAAAACGCTTAAAAAGACGACATCGCCGAGTGGACCACGCAGTTCGGCGGCAGTGCACGAACCGGACGCAACGTAACAAATCTTCTGCTTTCGCAGACGCACGCGGGTCGCGTCGCCACCACTTTGGTCATCGTGGTCCTGCGCCTGCGATTGGAGTTTCACGTGACCTGGACGTGAGTGGACCACGCAGTTCGGCGGCAGTGCATGAACCGGACGCAACACGGACGCGGGTCGCGTCGCCACCACTTTGGTCATCGTGGTTCTGCGCCTGCGCTTGGAGTTTCACGTGACCTGGACGTTTCACGTGACCTGGACCTGGAAAACGCTTAAAAAGACGGCATCGCCGAGTGGACCACGCAGTTCAGCGGCAGTGCACGAACCGGACGCAACGTAACAAATCTTCTGCTTTCGCAGGTGAGAAACGGTGTTACTGACGTCTAAGTTTGCTCCTGTGCCTGTGCACTGCTGCCGAACACAGCGTGAAGTGTATTTGCTTTGAGTGAAGTGTTCTTGCTTTGCTATGGGAAAGGATTCCGCAAAAAGTGCGGAGAAAGACGCGGAAGAGGACGCAGCAGATGTAAAGGATTTAAAAGAGCTGTCGAAGGCATTTGAAAATATCAAACGCGATTTCAGAAGTGAGATTCGGGAAATTAAAGACTGCATAGCCTTTTGCTCTGACACCTGCAGTGAGGTGAAAGATGTAGCCACTGATATTAAGAATATGAGAGCTGAAATGCAAGAGCTCATAAGACAAAACAGGGAATTGAAAGCGGAAAATAAGAGACTGTCACAAAAATGCGATGAGCTCGAACAATATCAGCGCCTAAACAATCTTGAGATAAAGGGTGCGCCGGTCGGGAATGATCCAGTGGATGTTGTAAGAAAGATAAGCGAAGCTGTCGGCACGGCAGTTGATCTGTCTGATATTGACGCATGCAACTGGATTCCCACTCCTAAGCCTGGTGTGAAGAAAATAATCGTTCGTTTTGTAAAAAGAACAAAACGTGACGACATACTGGCGAAATGTAGAAAGAAGAGGCTCGATAGTTCTATGCTTGGGCATGACAAAAAAACGCCCATTTTTGTAAATGAGCATTTGACGCAGAAGGGCAAGGCATTGCGTGCAGCGGCAATACAAAAAAAGAAAGAAGCCGCATGGAAATTTGTCTGGACATCCGGTGGCAAAATCCTTGCACGCAAAGATGAAGGATCGCGAGCGATACACATTGCGGATGAGACAAGCCTGGCTAAAATTAGAAATTAGATGTGACATATGTCATAAAAAACTGAAAAACATTCCACTATGACTGATCTTGTAAATAACCAAAAGTATTACAGTGTTGAAGACTTTAGTAGGGCATTTCAATCCGGAAAAGGCTTGTTTAAAGCATTGCATATAAATTGTAGAAGCATAAAAAGAAAGGTCGACGACATTGCTAATTTTATATGGTCTATAGCTATCGGATTTGATGTGCTAGTTTTCTCCGAGACATGAATTACTTATAAAGAAGATGCGCCGTTCTTTCCAGGCTATAGTCATGAACTTTTTTGTCGTAACCAGCAAAAAGGTGGAGGTCTTGCTATTTATTTTAAGGATACGCTTTCGAGTGAACTGCTTGATAAGTATACTGTTATGAACGATGATGTTGAATGCATTACAATGTGTGTTGGCCCATTCATAGTAATTGGCGTATATAGGCCACCATATGGCCACAAAAAGAAATTTATTGAGTTTCTTAATGTTGTGTTATCCACTGTTCGCGGGAATACTCCTTGCATAGTTATGGGTGACATAAAAATTGACCTCTGTTCCAATGATCCTTATGCCAAAGATTTTGAAACGCTCTTACTTACATATGGAAGTACAAATTTTATACGTTCGCCTACTAGGATTACATCAACAAGTGCTACGCTCCTTGATATATACGCCTCAAATTTAAGTTCACAGAATATAAAATTCGGGGTATTTGCGTATGACATAAGTGATCATATGCCCATCTTCTTTCTTGCACGAGTTACTTCTCAAATTGGTCAGAAAACAGAGACATCTTTCCACCGAATTAAAAACAGCAAAACTCGGGAACATTTTTTTCAGCTAGTTCAGAACATAAATTGGACCACTGTTTATAGACAAGAAAATCCTGATGATGCTTATAACACATTCATGACGTTATTGAGTACTAGCTATGATGCGGCATTTCCACTTCAGAAGCGCTCACGTGGCAGAAATAAGAAATGCAGAAAGCCTTGCATAAATGGTGATCTTTACCGGCGCATAAAAATAAAGAATAAATTGTATCATGATTTCATCCGTTCGCGGAACACAGACGCCTTAGCTGAGTGCAAGAAATACAGAAACGTTTTAAATTCAGAAATACGGAAGGCTAAACAGAACTACTATAAAAAATTATTTGAAAGCATTTACAATGACCAGAGGAAGCTATGGGAGGTCATAAATGGGCTTACGAACAGAAAAAAGGGTTGTAATAGGACACAGGACCTAACAATTAATGGTCAGATTTTCAGTGGTGAAAGGTTGGCCAATGTCATGAATGAACATTTCATAAATGCGGGTTCCTTTATTTTAACGGATGAAAAGCGAGATAATGCTCCAACTCCTGATAAATCTCCTTTGCCGTATTCTATTTTTCTCGCACCCACAGATCCGGTTGAAGTAGAAAGATTAATTAGAACACTTAAAAACAATGTTGCATCAGGGATTGATGAGATAGGTTCTGTTGAGTTAAAAATGGTGTCACCATTGATATCTAATGTCTTGGCCTATATTATCAACCTCACCCTCACTGACGGTGTATTTCCAGAGCAGCTAAAAGTAGCAAAAGTCACTGCAGTACATAAAGGTGGTGATATCAATACTTTAGCGAACTATCGACCTATATCCGTTCTTCCAACAATATCAAAAATATTTGAAAGGGTTACTTATGATAGACTTGCATCCTTTTTTGATAAGCACCAAATAATAACAAAAAGTCAGTATGGTTTTCAAAAAAATAAATCAACAGAACAAGCTCTACTGTATATGAAAGATAAGATAATCGAAAATATGGAAAACAAAAAATATACTCTTGGGCTCTTCCTCGATCTTCAAAAGGCATTTGACTCCATACAATTCAAATCATTGATTCATAAATTATCAAGTTATGGGGTGCGTGGAGTTGCACTACAACTGTTTAAAAGTTACCTAGAAGATCGTTATCAATATGTAAAACTGAATAACACTATTTCTGCAAAGATAAAGTTGAACCAAGGAGTCCCCCAAGGGTCTATACTGGGGCCATTATTGTTCCTTGTCTATATAAATGATATTGTCGATATACCTCATTCTCCTGAACTTATAATGTACGCTGACGATACGAATGTTTTCTTTTCATCAGACAATCTAATATCACTTGAGGTCAGTGTAAATAATTATCTAAGCAATCTTTCAAATTGGTTAAGGCAAAATGGACTGCGCTTGAATGCAAAAAAAAACAACCTATATGATATTCCGACCTGTAAACAAACCTATTAGTAACATAGCTGTAAAATTCGAAGGAAATTGCATCGCACATGTTAGGGAACAAAAGTTTCTTGGTGTATGGTTTCAGGAGGAATTAAACTGGAATACACATGTAAATCATCTGATCACCGCATTAGCGCGAATAGTTGGTTGTTTTTTTAGAACAATGCACTTAATCCCATTGAGGTTAAAAATAAGTATGTACTATGCACTCTTCCATTCTAAAGTAAGTTATGGGATGTTATTCTGGGGAACGATATCACAAGGGAATTACCATAAGTTAATAATTATACAAAAGAAAATATTGCGCTGCTTTGAAAATTACAGGGGGAATCTACAAAGCTTGCGCACTGCTCCACTATTCATTAAACATTCCATACTCAGAATTGATCAATTAGATCATTTTAAATTACTTCAGTTAATACAAAAGACTAAGCTATATGAAGAAAGTTGCACCGAAAGCCCACACTACAGTATGCGAGAACAAAAGAAACGAGCTCCTAGAACAAGAACCAAGTATGGAAAACAAAGTATTGCTTACCAGGTACTTCAGGTTTTAAATACCCTTGCAGATCAATTGAACTTTAGGGCTAGTAGTGCGACTTTCAAGAAACAAATAAAGAACTTATTCATAACCACCGGTCTACACTATCGAAACTACGTAATGAAGTCTCATGCCTCTGCAAATGCTTAAATTGTTCATAAACTTCTATGTCAATTATACGAGTGTATACAGCGGAATTCATTGTATCCGCATGCATTTTGTGTCTGTTTTTGAGTTGTTTCATTGATATTGTTTAGTTGTGAATTATAACGAGAGTGACCTCTAATTCTTAAAATGTGTTATGTAAACTTCTTATGCTATTTATGTTTGAATTTTGTGTTTACAATTTCAGGTTGCTTGAAACCAATGTATTGAATATATATATTGTTTAAGCTTTGCACTGTCACGGACTGCGGAGGGACAAGGGCCTTTGTCAGGCTGTTCGCCTTTAGCCCTTTGCCCCTGCAGTGAGCTCTGTATCCGGCTTACTGTAAATAAAAATACTACTACTACTACTACTAAAATAATGGACTCAGACTTAACACAGCAAAATATAACAAAAACCACATGGATGCTTCACCAGATATGCGGCTGGCATTCTCGATATGCCCTGGCACCAAATAAGCGGAGACCACACAGTTTACTGCTTGTCTCGTATGTCTCTACACATCTAAGTACACGGCCACAGTTGTTGCACACCAACTTGTCCCAATGAATGAATCATGACTCGAGAAGCTTTCTCATTCCCCTCCCCCCTTTTCTCTCCGAGCCAGCGTCATCTGATTACTGAAGTCAAAGGCATGCCCCGTTTTCCAGCAGTGTTCGATGAGTTTTCCCTTAGAATGCGTGGCTTGCGGGGTTTTCGCTATGGGTTCTTTGTGCTCCTTGAGCTTTGTTGGTCGCTTCCTGCCTCTGCTACTGATGCATGAGGTGTTGCATATTTCACTGTTTGTTCTTATCAGCAACAAAAGTCATATCAGATGAAAATTGTGGTACGTGCATTGGAACAAAGTCATTATGAGAGAACGTTTATCAACTACAGCTAGAAACGCCTGAGAAAGAGAACAAGGAGTTTGCCACGAGAAATAACAACATCCATTGTTTCTAAACTGTATGTTCAGAGTTTGTCAGACTATGTTCGGAAAGCGCTTCGTTTGGTAGAAGAATAATGTTTTCTTCTTAAATCCGAAGCATTTCTTAGTGAACTTTTGCGACTTTGAGCGTATCTATCTATCTATCTATCTATCTATCTATCTATCTATCTATCTATCTATCTATCTATCTATCTATCTATCTATCTATCTATCTATTCATCTAGCCGCCTCCGACATTTAGCTATCCTGGCTGTTTTGACAATAGTACCAATACCAAACTTGCGTGGCTGAACGTGATTGTATGGAGAACATATTTGACTAGTCATAACATGAAAATCATGACATGCATGACATGAATGTCACGATTTACATTTCATGATCTTGCAGCTCATACGGTGGTTTCATTCACACGGCAAGTTTCAAAACTCTATTGGTACGGCAAGATTGCATGGCGCACGCAAGCGACAGACCCTAACATGAAAATTATGACATTTCTGTCATGTAACAACATGACTACATGCCACACTCATGATGCGCTCGCGGCCATTTCGCTAGCGTCACCCATACCGAATTGGATATTAAGGTACGTGAATGGATGACGAAGGTAAGTGACTGCTGCAAACATGATAAAAATGAGATGCGTGTCATGTAACAACATGAATACGTGCTACGCTCATGATGCGCTCATGGCCATTTCACTAGCTTCACATGTACCAAACTCGGTATTACTCGACGCGAACAGACGATATAGGTAACTAACATATCCAAACATGATAATCCCGACATGCGCGTCATGTAACAACATGGCTACATTCCACACTCATGATGCGCTCGCGGTAGTTACGCTAGCTTCACATATGCCAAATTTGGTATTACGTGACGCCATTGGATGACGAAGGTATGTGACTGTTGCAAACATTATAATCATCAGATGCGTGTCATGTGTGAACATGACAACTTACCACGCTCATTGCGTAGTCACGGCCGTTTCGCTAGCTTCACTTATAGTAAATTTGGCATCACGTGACGTGAATAAATGACGAGGGTACACGATACATCCAAAAAAGATATTCATGGCACGGAAGTCATGTATGGCATCATTTAACTCAACCTCGTAAAGGTGTGTGGTTTTTATAGTGACATAGTAACTATTCTTATTCGTGCTTCGCGTATGACCGATTCCCACTGTACGTGGGATCTGTCTTTTTTTTCTTACATCATGCAGCCAATAGCGCTGTTCGCCACACGGGACGTTTTTTTAGCCGCGAAAAACGTGGTATGCGTTTTCCGCTGTAGTAGCTTGCGTGCACTGTTAAGAATTATTATAAAGTGAACAAAACGAACAGCGTTCTTGGCTCAGTGTCAGAGTTTCACAGCGGCGTCTCCAGCATACGTTTCGGAGAGTTCTTGAAAAGCGCCCAGCCAGCGAATGGTCGAGAGAGAGCCGCGAGCAGACGAGAAAGTTGGCTTCAGGGAGGGGAGAGAGCGAACCGCGAGAAAAGGAGCGGCGAAGCACACATGGAGGAAGGAAAAACAAAAGAGAGCATGGCGTCACGCACTCAGCCTTGGAAAGCAAACCCGCTTCAAAACCATCAATGTCTGCCCAACGTCTAGTGGCTAAGGTACTCGACTGCTGACCCACCGGGTGCGTGATTGAATCCCGGCTGCGGCGGCTGCATTTCTGATGGAGGTGGAAATGCTGTAGGCCCGTGTGTTCAGATTTTGAGCACTTTAAAAAACCCCAGGTGGTCAAAACTTCTGAAGCCTTCCACTACAGCGTCTCTCATAATGATATCGTTATTTTGGGACGTTAAACCCCACATATCAGTCAATCAATGTCGGCCTAACACGTGACCTTTTGCCATGAGCTCACACAATAAACGAGACTTGCCGATACCTCAGAGTATGGCGCCCGGTAGCTTTTATTCGAAATTCGCAGGTTCGGCGCAGACTGGCCGGCTCCCACAGGTGTTTCTAAGACGGAACAGCACCGAGAGTCCCAGAAGCTACCACAAGTTTCGATGTTTTGATCAAGTGTTGCGCAGACAAGGTGGCCTTCACTCGTGTGACGTATTGCTTCCTCCTTTTCTTTTTCTTCCCCTATAGAACCACTGGACCTACCCTCTCCTACACTCTCTCGCACCGCATGATCCAGTTGCTTGCGGCAAAGATAAGCGTGCGCTCCCGCACCCGTTGCTATGAGAGAGAGGGTGAGAGTAGAGAGTTAGAGTGGCACCGCGGTCACCTCGCACGATGCCTGATGTCTGACATAGCCCGACTAAGAAAGGCGTTCGCATTTCAAAAACCGCAAGGCCTGCACGGAACGTGCAGCAAAGCTGAAAGGGAGGCCTTCACAGAGCCTTTTTTAAGCATTCTTTGGGAAACAACTGCACAGTAGCTGCTACGTCCTAAATCATAATTTCTTTTTGTGTTGGAAATGCACTCAGCCTGCCAATATTGTCATTGTTTAGAGAAGCATGGTGCCGGCTACACAATTGCAATGAACTTTGTGCAATTTTGGTCCCGTGGTTGATGAAGATGAAGAAATATGGCTCAGATCTGCAATGCGCTCACGGCATCCGGTGATTCGAAAGCATTAGGCGTATTCAACTCCCTTGTACCGAATCACTTAACCCAGGCGCGATTAGTATGGGTGTCGGGGCATAAAGGCATAACTATAAGTGAAACAGCTGATGCACAAGCAAAAGCGGCGTTAGACGGACTAGCTATCAATATTGCCCCTACAAAAGCCTTTAAAGCAGCTTCCAGATTTCCAAGGCAAATGATGATGCCTAATTTCTCTACATTAGTTTTCAAAAATCTCGGCATTTCAATCATCTAATGACGCCCTGGAAAACTTTTTCGTATCATAACCGATGCCTGGAAGTTTTAATCACTCGATTAGGCTGTCGAATTCCTCCATTAACTTTTTATTTATTTAGAGCAGGCTTGACTTCCCCCCCCCAACTGTTCTTTTTGTGGAGAAAAGAAAACTGTAGAGCACTTTTTATTCTTTTGTAGACAGTTTTCAACATTAAGAAAGGTATCACTTGAAATACCGTTACGAATCCTTGGGTGCGCTCCGACAACTTCAAATGTACTATCCCTAGGTGCACATACCCTTGGGCACAGCACCGGGAGAGTGTTTGCGGCCGTGCAATATTTCATTCTACAGTCTAAGATTAACCTATTAATCTCAATATCAAAAGGTTCTCAGTTAGTCTCAGCAGGCTATAGAAAAATTTTATTTGATATCAATCATTTATTGCTTATTCATAAGGAACTAATTGATATAAGTTTTTCTCAAGAGTAATTTACAAAATATGTATATTATTGTTAAGTTTTTTGCCAGTATTTCAATATATACATCAGCTTCTTTTGTTAGGCTACCCGATTCTTGGCGAATACCCCAGGGTGGGTGTGATCCACAAGTTTAGGATCGGCATCTACGTCTACATTTATTAGGGGTTCGAGCATTTGACGACCCATTCGTTACGCAATTTGCATTAGGTGACGCCTCACGCGTTTTTCCTTTGCCCGGCCGCGGTGCACTAGTGGATAAGGTACTCGACTGCTGACCCGCAGGTCGCGCGATCGAATCCCAGCTGCGGCGGCTGCATTTCCGATGGAGGCAGAAATGTTGTATGCCCGTGTGCTCAGATTTGGGTGCACGTTAAAGAGCCCCAGCTGGTCGAAATTTCCGGAGCCCTCCACTACGGCGTCTCTCCTAATCTTAGGGGGGTTTTGGGACGTTAAACCCTACATATCAATCAATGAATCAATCAAACAATCAGCGTTTTTCCTTTGCTGTCTTAAAACGCCTTTATTTCTCTCAATCACGAAATTCCGTTCTTAACAGAAGCCTGCCTGAAGCTTGCAATAGAGTTTCAAGCCCCGAAGTAGCTCAGCAGTAGAATACTGAGTTCGTATGCAGGAGGCCCGGGTTCGAAGTCCATTGTGTCGTTGCCGTTTTGTGCTCACTTAGTTGTTTTCCTTATTTTGTGCGATAGTGGTTACAGGCACCGGTGGCGGCGGACATGTACGGCATAGGCGACCTTTGGTATGTTATTTCGTAACAGCTGTTGCAGCAAAAGTGATGCTTTCACATTCACATAGCTGCAGTCATCGTTGACTTTATCACTTGTAAGTTCAGACGAGCTGCGACAGCTGGACTTCACATTGAATGACTTTGTAAGCTTGCTTCTTGTCATCAATTTAAGCAGAACCCTCGTTTTAAGCCTCCAGGTTTCTGCTCCGCAGCTAAGTACCGGCAAGGCGCAGCTGTTATATACCTCCTCTTGAGTGATAGTGGCAATCTACTTGTCATGATTTGAGAGTGCTTGCCAAATGTGCTCCACCTGACTCCTATTCTTCTAGTTACTTCAATCTCGTCGTTGGCTCCGTGGTTATTATCTGTCCTGATTAGACATAGTCTTTTTCAACTCCAAGCGCACTATTACCCATCTCCAAGCGCTGCTCTATACCGAGGTTGTTTTACATTACTTTCGTTTCCTGCAGATTAATTTTCAGACCCTCCATTCTGCTCTCTTTGTCTAACTCCGTAATCATGAGTTTCAAATCGTTCCTGAGTTACCCAGTAATACAATGTCATCTGTGAAGCGCAGGTTACTTAGGTACTCTTCTTTAACTCTTACTCC
The DNA here is from genome assembly GCF_043290135.1 of Rhipicephalus microplus. Lineage (NCBI taxonomy): Eukaryota > Metazoa > Arthropoda > Arachnida > Ixodida > Ixodidae > Rhipicephalus > Rhipicephalus microplus. The sequence continues at coordinate 165,718,451 of NC_134702.1, read as the reverse complement.
TAACTGTTCCCAATTTAGGCCTCTAAAAACCTCCTGTAAGCACGTGGCAAACAGCATTGAGGGGTTTGCATTTCTCTGCCGTACACCCTTCATAGTTGGTATTCTGTTGCTTTCTTTATGCAGCTCTATGGTAGCAGTTGAGTTCCTGTACAATTCTTTCAAGATATTTTCGCACGCTTCGTCGATGCTCTGATTGTGTCTGCATTACTGCTGATATTTCTACTGAATAATGCCCTCTCGTAATCTTTGAAGTATATGTATAGAGATTGGCTATATTCTGAGCATTTTTCTATTACTTAATTGATAGTATTGTTACGGGGTCGTGACGTGACCGAAGACAGCAGACTTTGCGTTGGAAGTTAACTGTTTATTTGGGCGAACCTCTCCCGGTAAACGGAAAGTCCGATTACAGTAGCAGTCTTGGACTGATAGCGGCGAACGGAGCGTCGGCCATCGCTCATCTACTGACAAGCGTGAAGTGCGTCGGCATTTATACTCTTGCCATCGATTGTTCTAGCGTTATCGCTGGGGGTGGCAAAGGTTCCAGAATAATCTGTACAGTTCGCAGAAGGGGCTTGATCTTATCGAAGTGATCTACTAAAGTCCGGAAGCTTCTCGAAAAACTGCACGCGTGTTTTGTGCTGAGAATTGTGTAGTGTTTTGGGGCGATAACAAAACTTGACAAATGGAACGTGGCATTGCCCCCCTCTGAAAAAAAAGCATCGTCCTGATGCTTTAACTAAAGATTAAGGTAACACAATAATGCAAGAAAGTACAATGAATAAATTACGATACAATAATAATAATAAAAAAACACTGTTTCAGTTTGTAACGTGCATGAAACGGCTTGAGGCGCGCGACATGGTCGAATTCAGGTCGCAATCGGCGTCGTTAAGAGTTCGTGATGCCGTCGGGGACAACCTCGTAATCAAGTGGGCCGAGACGTCGAACCACCTTCTATGGTCCGAAGTACCGTCGCAGAAGCTTTTCACTTAGTCCACGTCGGCGTATTGGCGTCCACACTCAAACACGTTCACCTGGCTGGTATTCCACGAAGCGTCGTCGAAGATTGTAACGGCGGCTGTCGTTCGTCTGTTGATTCTTGATGCGGAGACGGGCGAGTTGTCGGGCTTCTTCGGCACGTTGAAGGTACTCACTCACATCGAGGTTTTCTTTGTCGGTGACGTTGGGTAACATGACATCGAGCGTCGTTGCCGGGCTCCTTCCGTAGACCAATTTGTAGGAAGATATCTACGCCGTCTCCTGCACCGCCGTGTTGTATGCGAAGGTCACGTACGGAAGAATGGCGTCCCACGTTTTGTGGTCGACATCGACGTACATTGCCAGCATGTCGGCGATCGTCTTGTTTAGCTGCTCAGTGAGGCCGTTGGTCTGTGGGTGGTAAGCTGTTGTCCGGCGGTTGTTTGTCTGGCTGTACGCCAAGACCACTTGAGTTAGGTCAGCAGTAAATGCCGTTCCTCTGTCGAAGATAAGGACCTCCGGGGCACCGTGACGTAGGACGTTATTTTCGACGAAGAACTGAGCTACCTCGGATGCACTGCCTTTTGACAGGGCTTTTGTCTTGGCGTAGCGGGTGAGGTAGTCGGTAGCTACCACGATCCATTTGTTTCCAAAAGACGACGTCGGGAACGGCCCCAGTAAATCCATACCAATCTGCTGGAAAAGTCGGTGAAGTGGTTCAATTGGCCGCAGAAGTCTCGCCAGCCTTGTCGGCGGTGTCTTGCGTCGTTGACAGTCTCGGCATGTCCTCACATAACGAGTGACGTCGGTGGTAAGACGTGGCCAATAGTACCTTTCTTGTATCCTCGCGAGCGTGCGAGAAACACCGAGGTGCCCTGCTGTTGGATCATCGTGCAGGGCCTGCAGGAGGTCTGGTCGCAGAGCTGAAGGCACCACAAGGAGGTACTTGGCTCGAAGCGATGAAAAGTTTTTCTTTTGGAGAAGACCGTTTCACAGGAAGAACGACGCAAGTGCGCGCTTGAATACCTTCAGGACTTCGGCGGTACTGCCTTCGAGGTATTCTGTTAGGGCCTCAAGTTCCGGGTCGGCCCGCTGTTGTTCAGCGAAGTCGTCGGTAGTTATCGTTCCCAAGAAGTAGTCGTCATCCGGGTCGTCGGGTGTTGGTTGGTCGACAGGTGAACGAGAAAGACAGTTGGCGTCGGAGTGTTTCTTGCTGGACTTGTAAACGACGGTAATGTCATATTCTTGAAGTCTCAAGCTCCATCGTGCGAGGCGACCCGAAGGGTCCTTCAAGGTGGCTAGCCAACACAAGGCGTGGTGGCCACTCACAGCTGTGAAGGGCCTGCCGTAGAGGTAGGGCGAAATTTCGACGTAGCCCAGATGATGGCGAGGCACTCCTTTTCGGTTGTGAAATAATTGGCTTCTGCTTTGGATAGTGATTGGCTGGCGTAACTAATAACCCTTTTAAGTCCGTCAGTCCTCTGCTCAAGAACGGCGCCAAGACCTACGCTGCTTGCGTCAGTGTGTATTTCTGTCTCGGCGAATTCGTCGAAATGAGCAAGTAACGGAGTCGTCTGGAGGCGATGTTTAAGCTCCTGGAAAGCGTGTTCTTGCAGCGTTTTCTACTTGAACTCCACGTCGGCCTTGGTAAGCTTAGTGAGTGGATCGGCGACTCGGGCGAAGTTTTTCACGAGCTGCCTATAATAGGCGCATAGGCCCAGAAATCGGCGCACCGCCTTCTTGTCAGTGGGTGGCGGGAAGTCGGCGATGGCGGCTGTTTTCCGTGGATCGGGACGGACTCCAGAATTGGTAATCACGTGTCCCAGAAACAAGAGCTCTTCGTACGCAAATCTGTACTTTTCTAGATTCAGTGTGAGTCCGGGCATCTCGATAGCTTGAAGTACAGCTTCAAGGCGCCGAAGATGCTCGTCAAAACTCGAGTAAAACACGACGACGTCGTCCAAGTACGCAAGGCAAGTCTGCTACTACAATCCTGCCAGTACTGTATCCATAACGCGTTGAAAAGTTGCAGGCGCTGAGCAAAGGCCGAAGCGCATCGCCTTAAACTCGAAGAGGCCGTCCGGTGTTATAAACGCCGTCTTCTCTCGGTCTCTTTCGTCGACTTCGATTTGCCAATAGCCAGTCTTGAGGTCCATTGACGAAAAGTACTTGGCGTTATGGAGCCGATCAAGTGCGTCGTCTATTCGTGGGAGAGGATACACGTCCTTTCGTGTGATTTTGTTCAGGTGGCGATAATCGACGCAGAAACGTAGGGTCCCATCCTTTTTCTTCACTAACACCACGGGGGACGCCCATGGACTCTTGGACGGCTGGATGATGTCATCCCGCAGCATTCAATCAACTTGTCTCTTCATGGCCTCACGTTCTCGTGTCGAAAACTTGTACAGACTCTGACGGAGTGGTTTGGCATTTTCTTCGGTTATGATGCGATGTTTCGTGATTGGGGTCTTCCGAATTTTTGATGACGATGAAAAGCAATCTTCATCTTGCAGGAGCAGGGCCTTGAGCTGTTCTTGCTTATGGTTCGGAAGTCTGAAATTGACGTCAAAAGCTTTGGGAGGGGCTTGGTTCCTTTGAGCAGGTTTCGCAGAATCGGCGAGGGCGAAAGCACTGGTGGCGTCCACAATTTCTTCGATGTATGCGACCATTGTTCCTTTGTTCACATGTTTGTACTCATTGCTGAAATTCGTGAGCATAACCGTTGATTTGCCTCCCAACAGCTCTGCAATTCCTCTTGCGACGCAGATATTTCGGGTGACCAACAGATGCTGACTGCCTTCAACGGCGCCTTCCAGGTCAGGTGATTTAGGAGCGCCGACTTAAATAATGACACCGGAGCGAGGCGAAATGGTGACTTGTTCTTCCAGCACATTCAAGGCATGGTTTCCTGACGGCGTGCGTGGCGGTAGTGCTTCTTCCGTGGATAACGTTATCGTCTTTGCTCTTAGGTTTATGACAGCACCATGGAGGCATACGAAGTCTGTAAGATATACGGCCCTTAATGGTGACTCTCGCTGTGCAGGTTCCTGCAGGCGTTACGAGATGTGCGGATTTCAGGGCCTTTCCAAGCTGTCCTAACTTTCTTTAATTTCGCGGCGAACGACCCACTGATGACGGAATTGTCGGCTCCAGTATCGACGAGAGCGGTCACACTGTGGCCGTCGATAAGAACGTCGAGGTCGCTAGTTCGCCGTCTCGCATTACAGTTTGGGCGTGGAATCGGGTCACGGCTGCGTTGGCTTGTTCCGCTGCTCCCATGTTGCGTCGTCCAGCCAGCTTCGGTAAGTGAGGTTTTGCCGTCAGGGATTTGCCTTGTGGGCGTTGTGTTCAGAAAGCTCCATCGCGGCGTCGTCGTCGTCGGAGGATCTTTGGTAGTTCGTCGCACAGCAACCGCACCTCCATCGGTTGCTGCCCTTAGTTTCCCTGGTACGGGCTAGGAGACCGTCCCCGCGTTGGGCCAGAGTACTGCCGGGGGTGCGGTGACATGTGGCGGCTGGGTGACGGTGAACGGGAAGGACTTCGTGGTGTCCATTGAGTTCCTGTCAGGTAGTCGGCGATGTCACGTGGCCGATCTTCTGGCTGCGAACGCGGTGCATTGACGGCGAAGCCATGCAGTCCCGTCGGTCGGTACTGGCAACGGCGGTACGTGTGTCCGGCCTCGCCGCAGGGGTAGCAGAGCGGGCGGTTGTGAGGTGCACGCCAAACGTCCGTTTTCCTCGGCGCACTGCGCTGGCCCGCTGGGGAACGGTAGGACGTCGGTGGGGGTGGTGGCGGCGGTGGCGTCTGGCGACGGAAGTACGACTGGGCGGCGTTTTGGCGTGGATGGGGAGGAGCATTGTGGCGCACTGCAGCGGCGTAGCTCATAGTTTCTGGCTCGGGCAGCGGTGTTTGGGGAATGCGAAGCGATTGCCGAACTTCTCGCACAATGTCGGCGATCGAATCCACTTGAGGCTGCACCGAAGGCAACAGTTTGCGCAGCTCTTCCCGCACGATCGCTCAGATCGTTTCACGCAGGTCTTCGGAGTCACTGGCTTGAGCAGCAGCGAATTCTGGAGTCAGGCGACGATTATACTGTCTGGTGCGCATGTCCAGGGTTTTTTCGATGGTGGTCGCCTCGGATACAAATTCTTGAACGGTGTTCGGAGGATTCCTCATTAGTCCCGCGAAGAGCTCCTGTTTGACCCTTCGCACGAGGAAACGAACTTTCTTCTCCTCAGGCATGTCTGGGTCAGCGTGAAGAAACAGGCGGATCACCTCCTTTGTGAAAATTCCAACCTTTTCAATTGGTAGCTTAACCCGGATCTCTAGTAGAGCAGCGGCCCTCTTTTTGCGAGCGACGCTCGCGAACGTTTGCAGAAATGCGCCGCAGAAGACATGTCACGTTCGGAGCATGGACTCCCAATTTTCTAGCCAGGTCCTTGCGGTGTCTTCCAGATAGAAGTACACACGACGGAGCTTTTTTTTGTTGTCCCAGTGGTTGAGGGCTGCCACATGGTCGTATGTTTCTAGCCAGGTTTCCTGGTCTTCAAACGATGACCCATGGAACGTTGGTGGTTCCCTGGGAGGATGAATGCCGATCGCGGGCTGGGACGCTCCGGTTGTCATTGTCGCTGCAGTCGAGGTCATTGCCTTGGTCTTCCTCGCCTTGTCTTGTAGAAGCCCGTACTCCGGTGGGAGACCTTGCTGTCGGCGGCTTGTTCGCTGCTCTTGGTTGGCGTCGGTGTCTTCTCCGCGACGTGGGCTCGGTTCACGGCTTGACGGGGGCGTCCGGTACATGAACGAAGCAGCACCTCCACCAGATGTCACGGGGTCGTGACGTGGCCGAATACAGGAGACTTTGCATTGGAATTTAACTGTTTGTTTCGGCGAACCTTTTCCCGGTAAACGGAAAGTCCGATTACAGTAGCAGTCTTGGACTGATAGCGGCGAACGGAGCGTCGGCCGTCGATCAACTACTGACAAGTGGCGAATTGCGTCGGCATTTGTACTCTTGCCATCGAATGTTCTAGCGTTATCACTGATGGTGGCATAGGTTCCAGAATAATCTGTACAGTTCACAGAGGGGGTGTGATCTTATTGAAATGATCTACTAAAGTCCGGAAGCTTCTTAAAAAACTGCACGCGCGTTTTGTGCTGAGAATTGTGTAGTGTTTTTGGGCGATAACAAAACTTGAGAAATGGAACGTGGCAGTACGAGTGTGGTCAAGTGTTGAGTACCCTGTTCGAAATCCTGCTTGGTTTTTCGGCTGATTGAATTCTAGTTTTGTCTTATTTCTGTTAGCAATTACCTTTGTAAACAGCTTGTATACTACGGAGAGCAAGTTGAACCACGGCCGGTAATTCTTCAAGTCCTTGTAATTTCTTTCCTTAGATATTAAGATGATGTTAGCATTCTTCAAGAATCTTGTACTTTTCCCGTTAGGAGACACCTCGTGAAGAGGGTGGCTAAAGTTTCTAACACGATCTCTCCTCCATCTTTTCGCAGATAAGATGTTACCTGATCCCCACCAGCCTCTTTGCTTATATGCTTGCTCTTCAATGCTTTTCTGACTTCTTCTATCATTATGTGAGTCTCCAGTCTAAATAGTGTACCTCCTACTTCCACTGCATACTCCGTACTGAGACTCGTCAGAATATGATAGGTCGGTTTTTTTTATACGAGCCGAGTACCTATTCTGAAGCGTGACTTTGAATTCCTCTACCTTCCCTCAAAGTGGTAGCTCAATGATTGGCTTCTTGTGCAACAGTTTTTTTTTGTTCCTTCTTCAAATCTAGGCATATTCGAGACCGTACTATACTATGGTCAGTGCATTGTACCTCGCCAATATTTTCCACGTCCTGCACGAGGCCTGGGTGTGCACTCAGTATAAAGTCTATTTTGTTCTTATTTGCGCCTTTAGGGCTGCTCTATATCCACCTATGGTGCCTTCGTTTTTTATAGAAGATATGCGTAATCCGTAAATTATTGCGTTCAGTGAATTCTACTAGTAGCTCCACTCTGGCATTTGTAGTACTGATGCCATAAACTCCTACTGCCTGGTCTCCAGCCTGATTCTTCCCTCCCTTTGCATTTACCTCTCCCATCAGTATAGAATACTGTGTTTTTACCCTACTCGTTCCCGACTGCACGTTTTGTAGAAACTTATAACTGACATGTCAGAACAACTGGACGTAAGCGCGTAAGCCTGTGCCAACTTCATCTTGGGGCTCTTATTGAATTTAATTACAAAACGTAGCACTCTTTCATAATGCTATAGTATTCCTCTATGTTGCCAGCTAGGGTTTTGTGCATAAGTAACCCCGCTCCCAGTTCTCTTCTGTCAGCCAAGCCCCGATAGCAAAAGACGTGTCCATTCTATAGCACCATATAAGGCTCATATGTCCTCCTAATCTCCGTGATCCCTATTAAATCTCATCGAACACCATCAACTCCTCAGTCAGTACAGCTAGACGTGCCTCACAAGATAAAGTTCTAGCCTTAAACGTTGCCAAGTTCAGGTTCTCATGGCGACAAGTCCGGAGCCAGAGATTCTTAACACCCGCTGCTGCGTAGCAAATCTGACCACCACCGGAATCAGTTACTTTGTGTCTGCTGGGGACTGAGGGCCATGGGGTAATTGTCGTATGAATTTAGTAGGTAGTGGGCAAATATTGCAACAGGGTGGTCTATCATTCTCTTGTGATGGAGTGCGTTACCGGTGGTGGTCACCGTTCAGGCCACACCCCAGGCCTCTTAATATAGTTCCATAACCATGATGATTTTTTTAAAATCTGGTTGGAAACTGCCCGGCACCGGGATTTCAACAACGTAGCTCTTGAATGCGAGGCTGATGCTCTAACCATTACGCCAAAGCAGCGTGTTCTTTATAATAAGGAGTGATCATATAAGCTATCAAGTTGTAAAGGTAATTAGCTGTCTCTGATTTTGATATTTTTGGGCCTTTCAATTGACTAGAGGGTGGTTAGAAACTTGTTTTCTATTGTTCAAAAATTTTGTCCTTCTTCTTGACACGCTTTAGTTCTTAGGTAACATGCCATTGCCTAAGCAGTACAAATATGTTTTGCAATTATTTGATGACAGTTGCCTACCGCTACTTTTGCTGGTTAAAACCTCGTTTCAGCTATAAAAGTCAAAGTGAAGGTGTACTGGGGTGCTATAAAGTTTCCAAGCTACGTTGTCATACTGAATAAATGCCGAGCCTTGCACGATCACTCATCTGTAAGGCAAATCCGTCTGATTTAAGCAGTTGGCTGCCTGATTTGCATGTGAAGCAATGCGTTATTACCTGCATTATAGTTGAATTGACTTCTCAAAACTTTGTTTCGGAAGTTTAACTTATTTACCGTTCCATACACGGCCCAAGCGATTGATATGGAAAGCCGATTCATATCGGACCCTCTGTGACCTGTGTAATGACACAAGAATCAGAGTTCATGTGAATATTGAATTTACTTAAAATTATTCTGGGTGGCGTCGTGTAGCCTTGATGAAAACAATCTGAATTCCTGTAGATTACTCTCTCAGATAAGTATGGCGATGGGCTTAGGTGTGATGAGTCAACCAACATGCGTGTACGTGAATCACCAAAATCAAAGCATATTCTTCAAGAGGCTGGGGATGATTGGGCGAAGCTTCGGGCGACCCTTCGATTAAGTTAGAATCATCCGTACATTGCCAACTCAAACATCTAGTTGAGTAATCACACTTGCGTAGAGTATTTATAATGTAGTTAAATTGCTTATATGCGGTATTGATGTGCAGACTTACATTTTCCTTCATCAAGGCTGCCTTATGTTCCGGAAAATAAAAAGCCAAGGGTTCTCGACGTGGATGAAAACAGAGGTAGCAAAGACGAGTGTGTTGGTTCACTGTACAATGGTCAGTCTGGCGGATCTCACTGCTCGCCCTGGTAAACGAAGTAGGATTCAGTCTAGCGATTTTACGAGGCACGCCAAAGTATATTAACGAGAATGTGAAGTCTTCTCTGGCGTGGTCGTCAAAGAGCACAGATATCGTATTTGGCTTCACCAGGTGGCATGTGGATACTCTGGGTTCGCTCGACTAACTCCGATTTTCTGCCGTCGTCAACATCACTTGACTAATAGTGTTCAGAGCAATGACTGCTTGCTTTTTGTGCACTTCCAAGGCCACATCATTAGGTATGGTTGTAAAAGCCACTGCACCACTTTCTGTAGTTGCATGGGGACCTTAAGCCCTTGATCTCTATTTCTGAATTGTTCTTTGTCATTCTACGTCAAAAGCCTGACGCTCACGACTGGCCAACTCGCAGTGAGGAATCGTTCTTCTACAGGGTTCAAAGTGGGCAGCTTGTTTTAGTTTTGGTGAGGAGCGGTACCGTACGTAACGCTCACTGCAGGAACTTTGCGTACCACCCAGGAACTTTTACAGATTGAGCAAATCAAGTGCTCACTGTGATTAACGGGGGGAAATCGCTGCATAGCTGCACTGGCAGTGGCGTGGAATGATGCATGTCATCCTCGTCAGATGATTGTTGAACAACGATCAGGGACAAACTTGAAGCTGTGCCCGAAACTTCGGTCGAGGATCAAATGCTGAAACCACACATCGGTGATACCAACCTCAGGTAGCGACCAGTTCAAGTGCTTTGAAGCCGCTTCCCGCGTACTCCTAACCTCGAAGTCCACTTGCTAGCGCTGCGTATCACCGCATCTTCGCGAGCCCTCAACGCCAACCAAAAATACACTCATTGACTTACACACTTGTAGTGGGTACGTCACTCATAAGCATTATGATGAATAGAATAGTGAATTAGTGGGTGGCTCACCATTAATAACATTCCCAGAATGTATATTGGTTACTTTGCATGTGCTGTGCCGTGAGAATTTGTTTTCTGGAACTGAAACAGATTCTGTTTTGTTCAACGCGCTTCTTTGTCTTCATAAGAATCATCGTAATCGAGGGATGGCTGTGGACTTTGCACTACCCCAAGGTGCTTCTCCCCTGAAAAATCAGCACTGTCTTACTTTACCTATGTCACAATATACAGAGCATGAGCTACACACATACGGGCGAGCGAACGCATGAATATATTGGCAGAAAGACGGAAAAAGCATTAACGTACAAACAACGCATAGACGGATAGATGCACCAATGATGTATAAATGGACAGACAACCCACGGATGGGTGAACGAACTATGGATGCATGTACGGAAGAATTAACTAATGGACAGACCTACACGAACAACGGGTTGATGGACGGACGAAGTGCGGAAGGACGGAAGAACTACAGATGGATGGACGGGCTCTTGAAGGACGGATGGATGAACTGGCTCACGAACCACATATGGCCGGGTGGGTGGACTGATCAAAGAGCGAGCGGTCTCACGCGTTTCATGTGGCCGCCCTGTAGTGACAAGTCGCTCCAAGAGCTTTCAGGCCTTCTCCAATGCGCCAGCTTGGCACCATGTGAAGTTGCTGCTTCTGGCGCTTGAGCAGAACTGCTTATTGGGCGCCACGCGAAGCCTCTCAACTTCGGCTAGTGCAGCTCACGATATAAAAAATAAATGTTTAAGGATACACAATCCATATTAAAATTGTGAATGCTCAATATAAAACTACAAGCGCAAGCCCTAGCTGTGTACTGATCATCACTTCAACGTAGATTAAGGAATTTACGCCAAGCTTTGTCGTCGACGCTTTATGCCACTCAATTTACATTATATGGGACAATACTCAGGCTACATATGCGAGAAACTATAAATGGTTTGAAAATATGTAATATGAGTCATAACTGTGAGGAAGCAATGTGAAACGCCTACAAGCATAAACCCTTATTACTTACATTGTCTCAGGAGTCCGTTCAGGTACAATAGAGGGACAGGGTCCCATAGACAACAGGAAAGGCGTATAAACCTTCTCATGTATCATCAGCGTCGCTCGCGTCGTGTGCTAAGCGTCTCTGGCATCTCCGGACACACGTTAGGCGGGCAGACGTTAGACGAAAAAATAAATAATGGCAGCATTAATCCATCCACATGCCCTCCACTGCAAGTTTATCACGTTGCGTCGCTCGCTCTGTGTACCGTAAGTGGCAGATTGACGCGTATATTTGCAATATATATTAGGCTTGGAGTTTCGGCCGCGTTGTATTTGTTACACTGTGCTATCTCCATTAACCCCTACAAATTTCTCGGCGCGGCAAAGCTAGCAAGCGCGGTATAAGAAACAAGTTATCTCACCAGTAACAAAATAGGCTATGCGAGACTTTGTCCTGATTATGAGATGGCACAAAGCCATAGCTATTACAACAATCATTCATTTATTCGGGCAGTCTGAGTGAGCGTCCAGGGCTGGTTCCGACTAAATCAACAGTCGATGACCGTCGATTCAGCATGGATGCTGCCATGTTGATCCTCAGTAATTAACCATTAACCTCAGTAATCAGCCATTAACCTCAGTAATCAGTGGTGGCTGCTGCAGCAAATGAAGGAAAAGAATGAAAATAAATACTAGGATAAACTTAGGAGGTATTCAACCACTGAAGCAAATGCTAAACAAAGGCTGCCTTGACCTCTCCAATTGAAAGGTAGTTTTATATGGAAACGCATTTTCCGGCTCTAGCTTCAGGTTGGCCTACACTCCATAGCCTTAACAGTGTGATGACGTTTATTCGATCCGAGAAGTCGCAGCGAGGTCGCAACAGAAAGTGGGCGTACGGCAAGTCTGGCAGAGGCGGCCCAAACTCTCGCGCAAGCAGAGCACGGGCTTTTCGTTGTCTTCCGAAGGCGCATACGCGTTGGTGCGTATGCTCCACTACAATACCCCCGGGGTGAAGGGTAGCCATCCTGGCGTCTCAGGGAGAAGGCACAATGAGGGGGTCGTAGTAGCGCTTGAGACGGTCGACGTGTATGGTATCGCGTCCTCGACGGCGCAAATCTGGTGATTGTGTTATCGGCTCGATAATGTAATTCACCGGGGAGGTCGCGTCAATGACACGGTACGGCCAGAAGTTTAGAAGACAGGCCAGGAACGTGCGGGAGCACCCAAAGCCACACAAGGGAGCCAGCACAAAATGTAGGAGCTATGCGGTGAGCGTCGTCGTGTCGAGTCTTTTGTAGACCTTGAGCCTCACTTGTCAGAGACCGAGTCAACTGACGGCAGTCTTCAGCGTATCTGGCGACTTCCGAAAGCGGGGAGCACTCAGATGCATCAGGGCGGTACGGTAGTATAGTGTCGAGCGGGTGGGAAGGTTCGCGGCCGTACAGTAGAAAGAACGGGGAAAAACCGGTAGTCGCTTGCGTCGCGGTGTTATAAGCGAAGGTAACAAAGGGCAATACAGCGTCCCAGTTAGTGTGGTCGGAGGAGGTGTACATCCTCAGCATGTCGCCAAGTGTGCGGTTGAACCGCTCAGTAAGACCATTTGTCTGTGGATGGTATGCGGTAGATTTCCGGTGGATAATGTTGCATTCAGCGAGGATAGCTTGGATTATCCCCGACAGGAACACTCGACCCCTATCACTGAGTAATTCCCGCGGAGCACCATGGCGTAGAATGAAGCTGCGGAGAATGAAGAGTGCAACTTCGTGGGCGGTCGCTGCCGGTAGAGCTGCAGTCTCAGCGTAGCGTGTCAGATGATCGACTCCGACAATAATCCACCGGTTTCCAGAGCTACTATATGGGAGGGGGCCATAGAGGTCTATACCCACGCGGTCGAATGGCCGAGCCGGGCACGAGAGCGGCTGTAACATGCCAGTAAGGTGCCGCGGAGGTGTTTTGTTCTGTTGGCAAGTGGTGCAAGACTGAACGTATTTCTGCACAAAACGATACATTCCTCGCCAGTAATAGCGTTGGCGCAGCCTTTTGTAGGTTTTCAGGACACCTGCGTGAGCACTTTGGGGATCTGCATGGAAATTTATGCAGATGTCAGAGCGCATATGAGTTGGGACAGCAAGAAGCCACTTCCGACCACCAGGCATGTAGTTGCGGTGGTAAAGAATGTTGTCACGTAAGGAAAAGTGGGCTGCTTGCCGGCGCAGCGCTCTCGTGGAAGGGACAGAAGACGGATCAATAAGGTAGTCAACTAACAAGGCAAGGTATGGGCCTTTACGCTGCTCGAAAGCATGTCAGTGCTGTCGAGTGGTGACAAGGTGGTAAAAGGGGGTGACAGAGAAGCCACATCTGGTGTTAATGGCGATCGGGAAAGTGCATCGGCGTCCGCATGCTTGCGACCGGAACGATATTCGACACGGATGTCGTATTCTGCAATCGAAGTGCCCAATGGCCCAGACGTCCGGACGGGTCTTTCAAGGTGGACAGCCAACATAGAGCGTGGTGGTCTGTGACCACGTCAAAAGGACGACCGTAAAGGTACGGGCGAAACTTCGTAAGCGCCCAGATTATGGCCAAACACTCCTTCTCTGTCACGGAGTAATTCAATTCAGCTTTCTTAAGAGCGCGACCTGCGTAAGCGACTACGTATTCGGTTTGGGTGCCTTTCCGTTGTGCCAAAACTGTGCCAAGACCAACGCCGCTTGCATCAGTGTGACCTTCTGTGGCAGCAGTGGGGTCGTAGTGGTGAAGAATAGGTGGCGAGGGCAGCAGGCGGCGCAGCTGGTGAAATGCGTCGTCACATGCAGGTGACCATGCAGATATACCTTTGCTGTTGGAAAGCAGACTAGTCAGAGGTGCAATGATGGACGCGAAGTTGCGCACGAAGCGATGAAAGTAAGAGCAAAGACCAACGAAACTTCTTAGGGCTTTCAGTGATGTGGGCATTGGGAAGTCAGCGACAGCTCGAAGCTTATCGGGGTCTGGAAGAACACCGTCTCTTGTGATGACGTGTCCCAAGATGGTTAGTTTTCGGGCTGCGAAGTGGCACTTCTTGGTGTTAAGTTGTTGGCCTGCAGAAGCTAGACACGTCAGAATCTCGTGGAGACGACGAAGATGTGTCGGGAAATCAGCTGAAAACACTACGATGTCATCTAGGTAACACAAGCAAGTTTTCCACTTGTGGGCCCGCAATATGGTATCTATCATGCGTTCAAACGTCGCAGGCGCGTTGCAGAGCCCAAATGGCATGACTTTGAACTCATACAGGCCATCCGGCGTTACAAAGGCTGTTTTAGGGCGATCACATTCAGCCATTGGCACCTGCCAATACCCAGAACGCAGATCCAAGGATGTGAAGTACTCGGCGCCTTGTAAACAGTCAAGAGCATCGTCTATTCGTGGTAGCGGGTAGACGTCTTTCTTTGTAATCTTGTTTAAGCGGCGATAGTCCACGCAAAATCGAACGGTGCCATCTTTTTTTTACCAGAACCACGGGTGACGACCAAGCGCTTTGAGAAGGCTGTATGACTCCACGTTTAAGCATGTCATATACTTGCTCTGTAATGACGCGGCGCTCTTCGGCAGAAACGCGGTAAAGACGCTGTCGCAGAGGCGAATGTGAGCCGGTGTCAATAGTATGAGTGACAGTCGTGGTGTGGCCCAAAGCAGGTTTCTGAAAGTCGAAAGAAGAGCGAAACTTGTTAAGGAGAGCAACAAGTTGGCTGCGATGCGAGGGGGGAAGGTCTGCGTCAATAGCATTGTCGAAGGCTGGTGAGCTTGATGGCTCAGACGCCTGAGTGATTGCGGCAATGTGACATGGCGTTTCGTCGGGAAGAATATTATTGTTACGCACAAGGAGGACCAGGACGTATACGGCTGAAGGGGGCCGTTTATTTTTGGTCGCGAAGAGAAGCGCCGGAGCGGCCAACAGGTTGATGATCGCAGTCTCTTCGTCTTCTTTCTTCCTCCAGCTTGGGGCAGTCAGCATGTTCACCCATCTTCGTTTTCTTCCAAGGCATGCGTAACATTCCTCCCCTCGCAGACGAAGCCTGCCGGGCGAGGTAACCGATTCACCTTGGTGTGTACAACTTCAGTCGAGCGACATGGACTGCTTGGGTTTTAGCGGCTCTTCTACCACTTCTCGTGAGGCGAGCTATTGTGTATGTGACTTTCGTGATTTTGTCGAGAACGACAAACGGTCCGTCGTATGTGGCCAAGAACTTTTGGCATAACCCGCGTCTTCGTACCGGAGTCCACAGCCACACTAAGTCGCCTGGGTGGTAAGTTACAGGCCGGTGGCGGACGTCATAGCGTACCTTCGATTTTTCCTGTGATGACAAAGTGCGTAGACGAGCAACACGACGCGCTTCTTCTGCAAGGCAGAGGATTTCGGTGACTGAGAGGTTCTCGTGCGCCGAGAATGGTAAAACTGTGTCGAGTGTGTGCCGTGGCGGTCGTGCGTACATCAAGAAAAAGGGGCTATAGCCTGTTGTCTCGTGCTTAGCGGTATTGAACGCGTACGTTATAAATGGTAGCACGTCATCCCAGTTCTTGTGGTCGGATGCCACATACATAGAGAGCATGTTTACAATTGTTCGGTTGGTACGCTCCGTGAGCCCATTTGTTTGCGGATGGTATGGCGACGAGTGACGAAGGCGGGACTCACTCAATCGAAGCAGCTCTTCTACTATGTCTGCCGTAAATTGTCGCCCACGATCACTGATGATCACCTGAGGTGGGCCATGTCGGAGGATAACGTGCTGAAGCAGGAACACAGAGACGTCGCTGGCAGTTGCGGTTGGTATGGCCGCCGTCTCGCAGTAGCGCGTGAGGTAATCGACACATACAATTATCCAGCGATTGCCCTTAGCCGACTCTGGAAAAGGGCCCATGAGGTCAATGCCCACCTGTTGGAAAGGTGTGCTTGGAGGTGGCAAGGGCTGTAGAAAACCAGCCGGAGCAGTAGACGGGCGTTTGTGGCGTTGACACTGTGTGCAGCTGGCCACATACGCCTCGACTGACTGTCGCATTCCTGGCCAATAAAAGCGTTCCTTAGCACGGTAAAGCGTCCGCGCAGAACCTAAATGTCCGGACGTAGGATCATCGTGCATCACACCTAAAATCGCTGTCCGAAGGGTTTCTGGCACTATCAGGAGGAAACGTGCACCAGTGCTGGAAAAGTTCTTCTTATATAGGAGTCCGTTGCGTACACAGAAATGGCATGCCGTAGGAGCTGTGCAAAGCGATGATAGCCTGGTGTCCTTTCGCTGTTCATCTTTGAAAGTACTGAGGTCGGGAAACTTCGGTGACACAGAAGCTACGAGGTGATCGAGGTCATCGGCGTCACACTCTGTAGTGCTCAGTGGCATGCGCGAAAGGCAATCTGCGTCGGCGTGTCGTCGACCACTTTTGTACGAGACTATGAAGTTATACTCTTGGAGCCGAAGTGCCCAGCGCGCTAGACGGCCTTGGTGGAAGCGTGCTGGGTAAGACAAGCCCAACAACGGGAGCTTCACTACCTGGACTACGCCGCAGCCGCCGCCTTGCCGGACTCCCGCCTGCGCCGATCGTAATGGCCCAAGATCAGCCATCTAACGCTTCAAGGCCAACTCCAATGGGTTCCGTGCCCTACTACCGAGTCCCGCCAACCTTTGGAGGAAAATCGGGAGAGGATGTCGACGCGTGGCTCGTCCAGTACAAGCGAGTCAGCAAGTCCAACGGCTGGGATGCCGCCGCTCAGCTCAGCAACGCGGTCTTTTGCCTTACGGATACTGCGCTCGTGTGGTACGAAAACCACGAGGACACACTGACGACGTGGGACGTTTTTGTTGCAGAGCTGAAAGCGTGTTTCGGCGACTCGAGCGTCAAAAGGAAGCGGGCAGAGCAGACATTGTCTCAACGCGCGCAGCTTCCAGGTGAGACATGTACCACGTATATAGAGGATGTGCTGAAGCTCTGCAAGGTGGTGAATGATCAGATGTCAGAAGACGACAAAGTAGGGCATTTGCTGAAAGGCATAGCCGAAGATGTATATAATTTTCTAATCGGAAAAGAGCACCTGAGCTCGGTGTCCGACGTGATTCGGCATTGTCGAACTTTCGAACAGCTGAAAATGCGCAGGATTGCTCCAAAGTTCGGCCGGCTCACAAATGTTACAACGGTTGCCAGCATCGACACGAGCACCTACCCAGCACCTCCACCAATCTGTTACGCACAAGGAGGACCAGGACGTATACGGCTGAAGGGGGCCGTTTATTTTTGGTCGCGAAGAGAAGCGCCGGAGCGGCCAACAGGTTGATGATCGCAGTCTCTTCGTCTTTTTTCTTCCTCCAGCTTGGGGCAGTCAGCATGTTCACCCATCTTCGTTTTCTTCCAAGGCATGCGTAACATTATCATTGATATGGTCGACAGGTTGCACATATTCTAACATTTCACCACGAAGCAAGCCAATGGGGTAAATGCAGTGGTTGGTAACCAGACGCAATCGTAAGAACGGCAAATGGAAGCACGAGGCCCTTGCGTTCAGTAAAAACAGGGGATGGCGTAAACACCACCGTGGCGTCAGGTTGCGCCACACATGAAAGGCTAATAGGGACTGAAGCTTCCGGAGGCAAGGTGATGTCGTCGTCAGCGATGAGTTTGCAGAGCAGTGGTGAATGATCGGGCGGTGGAAATTCACAACTTGGCACTAGGGACACTTCCGCACGGCAACAATCGATGATAGCTTCATGACCTGATAAGAAATCCCAACCCAGGATGAGGTCATGAGAGCAAGATGGTAGTACAAAAAATTGGACAATGTACAAAACGTCTTGGATGACGACGCGCGCCGTACACACAGAGGAGGGCTGATCGCGTTGCGCGCTAGCCATGGACAGCACGATGCCACAAAAAGATGTGGTCACTTTCTTCAGTTTGCGACAAAATTTTGCGTTCATCACAGAAACGGCGGCCCCAGTATCAATTGACGCTTGTGTGGCGACTCCCTCAACATTGACATCAACAACATTTTGCGGCGAAAATGGAGGCCTTGATAATTGCGCAGAAGTTGCAGTTATTGCCTCTGAAACTGCATTGATTAGTTTCCCTCCTCAGGAGGTGGTCTACGACACATAGGAGATGGCGATCGGCGACGAGGAGATGGGAAACGAGAAGTTGGGCGACGATCCGGGTCAGAGTGCCTCTGTTCGTATGCAGACGTGGTGGCCTGCTGCGACGCATAGGTAGGAGTTCTAAAAGAGGCGTATGCAAGTGTGGGACGGCGGCGGCAGTAGCGTGCAATGTGGCCAGCGATGCCACACGCGAAGCAGATAGGACGGTTGTCATGGGTGCGCTACTCATTAGATGGACGGAAAAAGCGAGGTGAGGGTCTGTAAACCGGAGGCGCTGCCGGAGGAGGTGGAGCCGATAAGGATACTGGATGCGGTGGGGGTCGTGCGACCACAGCTGCGTAGCTGAGAGGTGAAGATGGTGCAGGTGGTGCGTAGCTGACAGCTGAGAGATTAGATGCTGCTGAAGTGCTTGCGTAAGGGGCCTGCACTGTAGGTAGGACATCGCAAATTTCAGTGCGTATGGCCTGCTGCAGTGTCGAAGGCAGACTTGCGGTGGGCGCGTCGCTATGCGGCAGCAGGGAGAGCTGTCGGGCGACTTCCTCCCTGATGAAGTCTTTGATCTGGTTGGAAAGACTTTCTTGGCGAACGTTGGCATTTGCGAGTGCGACAGCCGAGATCGAATCTGGTGGTGAGACACTCTGTCGGGCGATGGAACGCTGACGGCGTAATTCATCGAAGCTCTGGCACAGGCTTACGAGGATTGCCACCGAGGTCGGGCTTTTCGCTAGCAACATCTGGAATGCGCCATCCTCAATGCCATTGAGAATCTGCCGAATTTTCTCTTCTTCGGGCATAGATGGGTTAACACGCCTGCAGAGGTCGAGCACATTCTCAATGTAACTCGTAAACGTTTCGCCAGGCTGCTGGGCTCTGTGGCGCAGACGCTGGTCAGCGCGGAGCATGCGGACCTCTGGTCGGCCGAACGCTTCTGTTACGAGGGTCTTAAAGGAGGACCAGTTGGCGATGGCGGTTTCGCGGTTGGTAAACCATAGCTTAGCTACGTCTGCCAAGTAAAAAATAACGTAGGCGAGTTTAGAGTCGTCGTCCCACTTGTTGCTGGCGCTTACGCGTTCGTACAAGGAGAGCCAGTCTTCGACGTCTTGCTCACCACTTCCGCTGAAGATTGGTGGGTCCCGCTGGCGAGTGGTAGACGGGGCAGCCGATGGTGCCGGCTGGGCTGGGACGGGCTGGTTGGCGACTGCGTCAGTCATGTTTCGCGGTAGTCTTTCAGGCAACTTGCGAGAGCGGAGCTCCAGGTCTTCTTGGGGATCTCAGCAGCCTCCACCAAATGTGATGACGTTTATTCGAGCCGAGAAGTCGCAGCGAGGTCGCAACGGAAAGTGGGCGTACGGCAAGTCTGGCAGAGGTGGCCCACACTCTCGCGCAAGCAGAGCACGGGCTTTTCGTTGTCTTCCGAAGGCGCATACGCGTTGGTGCGTATGCTCCACTACAACAGTGATGAACTGAAGTGGTTTGACCGATGATGATCTGCTGTACTTCTGACCCACCCAGATATTGGACATGTGCTCCCATGAAAGCGCGTGTCCCCTCTCTCGTTCAACCACTCGTCGTTGGTGGCGCTACCTAGAAACTGTTCGTCTGCTACTCTGCGGCTGTTCGGATGGCGCTAGAGCCAGAACGCCTGCAGTGTGCGATGAACTGTGGGCATTAATGTGATTGTTTATGCAAACTAAGAAGGATGGTGAAGCAAGCTATTAGGTGTGGTTAAATATCTATCGCACACTGGTTTAATAACGTGGGAAGCCGCAAACTTGCATAGTGTGAGACAGTTATGTTGTGCCGCGTAAATTTGTTGCAGCCAATTTGTAAAACACTTCTAGTACATTGATTTTGGAACTATTGTGTAGTTATGCGTAATAGTTACACGATATGAGTTCTGCTCACTAAAAATCATGACTACCACTGCAGCTGACGTCAGCTAGTTGGGGCTGACTAGCGCCGTGCTACTCGTAGGTTATTTTCCTAGCGGCAGGAGGATAAACTAGACGTGGGTGCTGGATAGGTTACATGTGAGCAAGTGCGGAGTATAGTAGGTCGTGAGACAGAGTATAGTTGGTGACTTCAACGTAAACGTTATGAACCATATGAATCTTAGGACCTTAGCATGCCCACTCAATCAAATTTACATCGTGGAGATACGTGGAATTTTCGCTCCGTCATGTGCGCTCCGCCTTCGGTGGGCACTTCATAGCACGCAGGGCTAGTATGTTTGCGTGGTCTGGCTTCAATTGTCCTTTTGATATGTCGGCATTTCACTAGGTTCCTAACACCTGAGTGTTACTAACACCTAATACACAGAGTGGTGTGGGAACCCTCGAGCACTGGCAGTTTCTATGACAATATGCGACGAACGCTAAATTCGTATCACTACAGAAAGCCACAAAGTTTGTGAAAAGTTGGCGTTGCTGCAAGAAAAAGCTGCGTCATAATGCGCATTAGTGATATCACAATTATTTTTTTATACTTGGCAAAGTAAAAGCATCCTTTCATTAAATTCCATTACCCTTACGAAGGAGAAAAACTGCTTCGCTTTGCTTACGACATAGGACGCCTGTGTTAATAAAGTTAGCCAATTGAATGACGCGTTACATTCACATAGAAAATAGCTGACATCTGTTTTCAGCGTTCGTTTAAACAGTTCTAACTTACGTGACGCACCGAAAAAGTCATTTAAATAGCGTGAATGACTTGTCTTCATACAGATGTTGCTGCACAAATGGCATGATTGATAACAAAACGAACAACTTACAGACCTGAAACCTATGCATAGCAAATAATTCAGAAGTATATTTCATAGGTCAGTGAGGGTGACTAACACAGCATACACAATCATTCACAAAAAAGGTCTACGTAGATTCAGTCAAGAATAAAATAAAGGCATCGGAACTTCCTCTTGCCTATAAGTATTATTTATAATAGCCACAACGAAATCAAGTTCCGAAGGGCATGCTGTTATTTCCATGGCATTATAATTTGTTGCTATTGCATATATTTCTGGGAACTTAGAACAAAACAATGCACAACGAGTGGTCAACTACATCTGTGAAAACAATTATCCCTTTTGTGTTCTACCGATTACTATGGCAGACAGATCAATCTTATTTTCAAAAGCACACTTCAAAAATCTTAATGAAATAATAAACCCAACACACCCGGCAGTAAAATCATTTCAAATTTTATTATCTATTTAGCTGTATTATTACACATTCTTACACATTATACCAATTAAAAATTTCAGAAAACTTCAACTGGTTCTTCTAGAGTAGTTCGCAATAGTGGAGCTGGGCGTCGTGGGCATTGCCTTTTGAACGACTCACGTGATTTGACTCTAGCTACATTCTTCAACCTTGCCGGAAGGAAAAGAAAATATCGTTGAATGCATATTGCGAGCACAGTTAAGTGCCCACTATGCCATAGAGCTTCCTAATATACCTTAAAAGGAACCCTCAAACTAGTGTCTATTTAAGCTAGTACCTATGGTCCTTCAGCGAGCATGGGAATTATGGGTAGTACGAGAATTGTCCCAGTCTCGTATTTTAAGTTTTTTCTGGCTTCGCGTGGCTTGAAGTTGCTTTGTAACAAAACAACAATCGGCGAATGTTCGGTAGTAACGCTTCACCACCTTCACCATTCTAGTACCACCTTCTAGTACCACCATTTCAAATTTTAATGGTGACATTAAAAACAATCTGTCATTTCAATTGAAAGAAAACGGAAGCACCGCAATAAACAAAACTACAGGTGCGATTCGCCACCCGCAAACACGAAGACTAGGCAAATTCATGTCATATACCCATAATTATCAAGGTCGTGGAACGATCGCAGTGCCAGAGTCTCCTCTAGTTATTTTTAGGAGACTCTAAGCACTTCACCATAAGTATTTCTTTCGCAAATTCAAAGCAGACGTATATTTTACTGTATTTGACCTCCATTTCATGATTACGTTGTTTGTGTCTGGTATACGTGTTCTTCAATATACGTTACGTAATACGAAACTTGGTAGATGGGAAACTTGCGACCCGGCCGCGAGCACGTTGTCAAGCACGTAGTCGTGTTTTACATGACAGAGAAGTCATGATTATCATGTTTCGACGTGCAATTCATATTCGTCGCCTACTCAAGTCACGTGATACGAAGTTTCGTACATTAGGAGCTAGCAAAACCGCCCCGAGCACGCTATGAGCGTAGCATGCAGTCATGATTTACATGACCCTCGTGTGACGATTGTCATCTTTGGACAAGTCATTTACCTTCGTCGTCTATTCACATCACGTGATGCAAAGTTTGGCATATGTGGCTAAAGTACTCGGCTGCTGAGCACAGGTCGCGAGATCGAATCGGAGCTGCAGTGGCTGCATCTTTGTTGCAGGCGAAAACAATGTAAGCCTGCATGCTCAGATTTGGGTGCACGTTAAAGAATCCCAGGTGGCCAAAATTTCCAGAGCCCTTCACAATACGGCCCCTCTCATAATCAGATGGTGGTTTTGGGATGTTAAGCCTCACATATCAATCAGCCAGCAAAGCGACCTAGAGCGCGCTATGAGTATAGCATGTAGCCTTGTTTTAGATGACACGCATATCATATTTATAATGTTTGTACGTGTCAGGTACCTTCGTCAATCATTCACATTACGTAATACCAAATTTCTTATATCTGAAGCTAGCAAAACGGCCGCGAGCGCATCATGAGCGTGGCATGTGCGCATGTTCATACATGACACGGATGTCATTATTATTATGTTTGCACTAGCTTTAATCCTTCGTGATTCATTCACGTTCAGTAATACTAAATTTGGTATATGGGCAGCTGGCAGAACGATTGCGTGTGCGCCATGAGGGTGGTGTGTAGTCATGACTTTACGTGAATGCCATGATTTCTACGTTTGGTATGTCACCTATGTTCGCCATGCAGTCATGTCATACCATACCAGTTTTGCAATATGTCATGTGCACAAAACAAGGCTAGGCAAAGATAGCCGAAAAAGTGCTCCGGAATAGAGATATCAAAATATAGGAATTGAACGCCTGGAACACAGATACTCCGATACACTTGTTAATGACATAACTGGATGTTTCGGATTATTTTATCACCGTACTCTGACAGCCATTAAGGCATTACAAAAAAGGCTTACATTGCACATAATTTTAATAATAACATATAAACTGATATCAGTCGCAATGAAAAGCTATGCTGCGTGACAGCAAGAGTCAAACGCATTGTACGCCGTAACCAGGATACTTGGCGGCAACAGTATTAGCTATGCTAGAAGTAGCATCATTCAAGCGATGCTCTAGAGCCATAGACAAACGAATTGAGATAAGATATGCTTTTATTCACAGTGGTCAGCATGTGACTTTGATAAAAATAAAACGAAAGGCTCCTGAATTTCTAGCTGCCGCTGTATTGGCGGCGCTTACTTCAGCGGCCTTCTACTTAGTAGCCTAGCGGTTCATGTTAGTTAGTTTCCAGTTTTGCTAAAGTGGCCTAGCGTGAAGCAGGAGAGAAACACATAAACAATGAAGACGGGCGCTTACTTCCAGTTGAAGGTTTAGTGTTTCCTAGAAACATAAAAAAAGGCAAAAGAAGAACGAACAAAACAAAGAATGCGAAAGGAAACGCAAAACACTTCCTTTAAGTTGCCATGTGGCCACGCGGGTGGTTCCAGAGTTTTAGAGTAAGAAAAATTGATTGATTTGTGGGGTTTAACGTCCCAAAACCACCATATGATTATGAGAGACGCCGTAGTGGAGGGCTCCGGAAATTTAGACCACCTGGGGTTCTTTACCGTGCACCCAAATCTGAGTACACGGGCCTACAACATTTCCGCCTCCATCGGAAATGCAGCCGCCGCAGCCGGGAATCGAACCCGCGACCTGCGGGTCAGCAGCCGAGTACCTTAGCCACTAGACCACCGCGGCGGGGCAGAGTAAGAAAAATCGTTGTTGGCACAAGGCACCGCACACCAAATAGTTTGGGTGGTTTGTGGCTTCTGCGATAAGCAACGGTTTTTTAAATGGCCATCTCAAAAGAAAAGATAAAGAAAGCGAGGAAAAACAGCACTGCTCGTTCAATTGACATGGGAGAACACAATTTAAAAACAAACCTGCTGCTTGGCGTTCATTATGCAGTATACAATGCTACTCACATTAAAAATATCACTGCTGGAATTGAAGATGACAGTATAACATTGTTGGCAAGCTCAAACAGGCGATCATTCAAACACATATCAGTGCTGCATGAAGGTGCACTATCGGATGCGGGTAGCAAACCGGCTTGCTCGCTTTTAAGAAGGTAGGACCCAGTTTCTCCCTCAGCAGAAACGTAAAAAGGGTGGGTGCATATCACACCACGTACTCCCAAGTTCAGCAAAAGAACAGTGTTTTTTCCCGTTGTAAACACGTCTCAGCTCATTTTGAAAAAAAAAGTAAGAAGATACCCGTGTCCTTGATAGTATCGCGATACGGGCGATACAGCGTACAAGTATTTCGCTACTGATATACAAATATAATTTTGGAAAGTATCTCGATAATCAAATACAGGTCTTCTGAAACAAATTGTAAATACTATCGCGATACTTTTGTCTCGCGATACTGCTCAGCTCCGGAACCAAACCGCCACAAAAGCAGCAAGGCCATGAAATGCAAATCTCTATATTTATAACATACATGAAATAATATTCAGGTTTTGACTAGTCATTTATGCTCGGTTCACCATCATGTTATGCACTAACAATTTCGTTATCTATACTATTACCAAAACGGCCGGGAGAGCTACAAGTCGTATGCGGCTTGTAGCTCTCGTATGCGGCTTGTAGATAGATACGCCGAAGTTTGCGAAAAAGTGCTTCGCATTTAAAAGCTGCTCCTTTTATCATTGTTCCTATCATTACTGGGGATGTGTCATATGGGTTACTGCTAGTTCTTTTATTAAAATCACGGTTGTCCCGGCTGCTGTGCTGATCTCTGTAAACGTCCTCCGTGATTTTAACTATCCTGTTGACATAAGCAGCTAATTTGCCTTCCTTGTTCCTTAGTGCATACATCCGACTTTTGCTTATCCCAAGTTTCCTCTTCAATGCTTCTACGCTTCCTCCGTTCTCCAGAGCATGATACATTCTCTCCATGTTATATCTTCTTACATCGGATACCTTACGCTTAATCTACTTTGAAAGCTCTACAAACTCTGCTTTGTCTGTTGTGCTCGAGGCTTTCAAGCTTTGACGCTTCTTAATGAGATTCTTCGTTTCCTGGGAAAGCTTGCCTGTGTCCTGTCTAACTACCCTACCTCCAACTTCCACTGCACACACCGTAATGTTACCCGTCAGATTATCATTCATTGCGTCAATGCTAAGGTTGGTTTCCTCGATAAGAGCCGAGTACCAATTCTGAGGCGAGACTCTGAATTCCTGTACTTTTGCTATTTAGCGCTAGCTCATTTATTGGCTTCTTGTGTAGCAGTTTCTGTCGTTCGTTCTTCAAGTCTAGACAAATTCGAGACCATACCATTCTAAGGTCACTGCATCGTACCTTGCCAAGCGCCAAGCACTTCCACATCCTGCACAATGCCTGGGTGCGCACTAAGTATAAAGCCTACTTCTTCGTTCTTTGCGCCTTCAGGGCGCCTCAATGTTCAGTTACGGTTCCCTCGTTTATGGTAGAAGGTATTCAATATCCGTAAATTATTGCGTTCTGCGAATTCTACAGCTAGCTCCACTCTGGCATTTCTACTACCGATGCCATATTCTCTAACTTCCTGGTCTGCAGCCTGCTTCTTCTCTACCTTTGAATTGAAGTCTCCCATCAGTATAGTAGACTGTGTTTCACCCTACTCCTTGCTTATTGCACTTCTTCATAGAAGCTTTCAACTGACGCGTCCTCATGTCTGGACTTATGCGCGTAAGCCTGTACAACCTTCATCTTGCATCTCCCATTGATTTTATTTACAATACCTACCATCCTTTCATGAATGTTATATTATTCCTCTATGTTGCCAGCTACGTTTCTGTGGATGAAAAACCTCACTTCAAGTTTTCTCTTGTCAGCCAAGCCCCTATAGCAAATGATGTGCCCATTGTGTAGCACCATATAGGCCTCATCCGTCCTCCTTACCTCCCTGAACCCAACTACGTCCCATTAAACACTCTCAACTTCTCGAATAGTACAGCTAGACGTGCCTCCCTCGATAAGCTTCTAGCGTTGTATGTTGCCAAGTTCAGGTTCTATTGACGGTCAGTCTGGATCCAGAGTTTCTGAGTACCGTCTGCTGGATTGGAGATCTGACCACCACCATTATCAGTTGCTTCGCATCTGCAGGAGACTGAGGGCCGTGAGTGAATTGACGTATGCATGTAGAAGGTAGTGGCCACATACTGCACCAGTGGGGTCAATCCTTCTTTGGTGAGGGAGTGCGTAACCAGTGGGGGTCACCGGTGAGGCCCCACCCTCCGCCTCTTAGTGCAGTTTCATCACCATGCGGATTTTTTAAAAACCGGTTGGGAACTGCGCAGCATCGGTATTCGAACCACGTACCTACTGCGTGTGAGGCTGATGCTCTAGCCACTACGCCATCGCCACGTTTTCTTTATAGTGAGGAGTAATGAAATATGCTTTCAAGGTATATAAGTTGATGAGCTGTCACTGATTTTGATGTTCTTGGGCTATCAATTGATCAGAGGATGGTTAGAAGCTTCTTTTTTATTGTTGACAAACTTCATTCTTCTGCTCGACACCCTTTAGTTCGTAGGCATCATGAGAATACCTAAGCACTACAAATATGTTTTGGAATTATTTAATGACTGTTACCTGCCACTACTTTTGCCAAGATAATACTTTGTTTTTCAGCTAGAAAAGTCAAAGTGAAGGTGTACTGGGGTACTATAAAGTTTCCAAACTACGTTGTCATACTGAATAAATTTTGAGCATTGCACAATCACTCATTTTTAAGTCAAATCCGTCTGATTTTAGCAGTTGGCTGCCTGTTATGCATGTGAAGCAATGCGTTGCTGCATGCATTGTTGTTGAATCGACTTCTAGGAAATATGTTTCGACAATTTTACTTATACTTTAACATTGTATTTACGACCCAAGCTATTCTGGTTGATATGAGCAGCCGGTTCATAAAGGACCCCCTGTGACCTGTGTAACAACACAAAGATCATAGTTCATGTGAATGTTGAATTCCATAAACTTTATTCTGGGTGGCGTTGGGTAGCCTTGATGAAAAACAATTTGAATTTCTCTGCATTACTGTCTCAGATAAGGATAGGCGACGGCCTTAGTAATGATCCGTCAACCAACATGCGTGTACGTGAATCACCAAAATAAAAGCATATCCTCAAAGAGGCTGGCGATGATTGGGCGAAGCTCCGGGAACCATTCGGTTAAGTTTGAATCCTGCGTACATTGCCAACTTGAACGTGCATTTGAGAGATATCACTTGCGTTGAGTATACACAATGTTGTTTTATTTTTCATATGCGGTATTGATGTGCAGACTTACATTTTCCTTCATTAGGGCTTCCTTTTGATCAGTGAAATAAAGAGCCAAAGGTTGTTGACTTGGATGAAACTACAGGTGGAAAAGACGAATGTGGCGGTCACTGCACAATAGTGACATTTGCGGATCTCGCTGGTCGCCTAGGTAAACGAGGTTGGTTTCGGTCTGGTGATTTTACGAGGCACGCCAAAGTATATTTGCGGGAATGTGAAGTGTACTCTCGCATAGTCAGGAAAGAGCACCGATATAGGTACTTTGTCTTCGCTAGTTGCCCTGTGGAGACTATGCATTCGCTCTACTACCTCTGATTCCCTATCGTCGCCACAGCATCACATGACCTATAGTGTTCAGAGCTGTGACTGCTGGCTTTGTGTGCACTTCGAAGGCCACGTCGTTAGGTATGGTTGTATAAAGCCACTGTACCACTTTCTGTGCTTTTATGGGAAGCTTAAACACTTGATCTCCAATTCCGAACTTTTTCCGAAATTTGTCATTCTGTGTCAAATGCCTCATGCTCAATATCAGCTTACACGGAGTGAGTGATCGTTCTTTCACAGGGTTCAAAGTGGGCAATTGCTCCAGTTTGGGTGGGTAGCAGTACCGTACGTAACGCTCACTGCAGGGAGTTTGCTTGCCACCGATGAACTTTTACACGTTGAGCAAACTAAGTGCGAAGTGGCACGGAATGATGCCTGCCATCTTCGTCAGATGATTGGTGAGTGATGAGCGGTCACAAACCTTGAAGCTGTGGCCGAAACGTCGGTCGAAGAACTAATGCTGAAGCCGCACAGTGGTGACAAACCTCAGGTAACGACCACTTCAAGTGCTTTAAAGCCACTTCCCGCACACTCGCAACCTTTGGACCCACTTCCTGGCGCTGCCGTATCGCAGCAGCTTCACGAGCCCTCAATTCCAACACAAAATTCGTATAATGCCTTACAGGCTTGTAGTGAGTACCTCACTTATATGCAGAATAATAACTAGTATATTGAATTAGTTGGTTGTTCACAATCACCATCACCCTCCTCACGTATATTAATTACCTTGCTTGTGCTGGGCCATGAGAATGTGTTTTGTGCAATATGCCTGTTTTTCTTCATCAGCGTCATCGTAATCGACAGACGGCGGCAGACGTTGCAAAACCCCAAGGAGCTTCTTCCCTAAAAAATTAGCAGATTCTTACTGCACCTATGCCACAATATACAGAGCGTGAGCTACACACATACGGACGAACGAACTCATGAATGAATGGATTGGCAGAAAGGTGGAATAAGCATGAACGTACAAACTACGCATGAATGGATGGATGAATCAACGATGTATGAATGGATGGAATACTCACAAAAGGGCGGACGGACCATGGATGCACGCATGGAAGCATGAACTATTAGACAGACCGACGCATAAACCATGGGTGAATGGACAGACGAAGCGCGGAAGGACGGCAGAACCACAGATGGATGGACGGGCCGTGGATGGACAGATTGATGGACAGAGTGACGAACCACCGATGGTTGGGCGGGCAGACTGATCAGCGAGAAAGTGATCTCACGTGGCTCAAGTGGCAGCCCACTATTTACAAGTCACTCCAAGAGTTTCCAGGCCTTCTCCAGTGCGCCAGCTGGGCACCGTGTGAAGTCACTGCCTCTTGCGCTTGAGCAGAACTGCTTATCTTAAGCCACGCGAAGTCTCTCAACTTCGACCAGTGTAGCTCAGGCTACAAAATACAAAGGGTTCGTGATAGATATACGGTAATATTCTCGTGAATGCGCAACATAAATCAACAAGCACGAGCCCTGTATACTACTTTTCACTTCAAAGTTGAGATAATAGATTTTACGCCAAGCTTTGTCGTCGACGCTTTATACCACTCAATTTAAATTATATGGGACAATACGCAGGCCACCTATGTGAGAAACTAAAGATGGTTTAGAAATAAATGATATCAATCATAACTAGAAAAAGCAATGTACAACACCAACAAGCACAAACCCTAATATTTACGCTATCTCAAAAGTCCCTTTAAGCACAGTAGAGGTTACAGGGCCCCATGCACAATAGGAAAAGAGATTACACCTCCCCCTGTATAATCAGTGTCACGTAGTCTGCTAAGCGTCTCTGGCGTCTGCGGGCAAACGTTCGGTCGGCAGACGGTAGACCAAAAAAATAATAAATTTTGGCAGCAATGATCATCCAAATACCCTCCCCTATGAGTTATTTATGTTGTCATCGTTCGCTCTGTGGCCTGTAAGTTTCAGACTGACGCCTATATTTGGTTTCGGTATATGCCTTGGAGTTTCGGCAACATTGTATTTGTTACACTGTGCTATCTGCATGGAGCGCTGTAAATTTCTCGGTGGGGTAGGGTTAGCAGGTGCACTTGAAGAAAGAGTTTATCTCGACAGTAACGAAATATTCTATGCCATTCATTATCCTGATCCTGAGATGGCACAACATAACTTTTAATTTTGACAATCATTAATTTATGTCAGTAGTCTGAGTGAACGTCGAGAATTTGTTCCGATTGAACTAACCGTCGATGTGCGTCGATTCTTTATGGATGCTACCATGTTGATTATGAACCGCAGTATTCAGTGGTTGCGGATGCTACAAATGAAGAGAAACGTTGGAAATGTAATGCAGAATAAACATATGAGAATTGAACTGCAGGAAAAGCCGCCTAACAGACGCAAATGCCTCAACTTTGCAAATTGAATGATGGTTACATATCAAGTCCTGTTTTTCTGCTCATGTTTCTGGTTGGCTGACACTCCGTATCTTTAACAGTGATGAACCATAGTGGCGAGACAGAGGACGACCTGCTGTACTTCTGACATGCCCAAATAGCGGCGTTTCTATGGGAGTGCGTGTCCCCTCACTCGTTCAACCACTCGTCCTTGGCGGCGCTACACATAAACTGTTCGCCTACTACTCTGCGGCCATTGGGACAGCACTGGAGCAAGAACGCATACATTTTGCGACGAGCTGCGGGCATTTATGTGACTGTTTCTGCAAGCTAAGACTGCTGGTGAAGTAACCGGTTTAGTTGGGTAAATACCCATTGAACACTGGTTCGTAAACGTGGGAAGCCGCATACTTGCATAGTGTGAGACATTCTATGTTGTGCCGAGTCCATTCGTTGTAGACCATTTCTATTTCACTTCTAGTATATATTTACTTCAAAATTAGTTTGTAGTTATGCTTAACAAAAGCACATTATGAGTTCTGCTCGATGATTTAAGATGACGACTACTGCAGCTGATGTCAGCTAATTGGTGCTTTTTAGCGCCATGCTGTTCGTAGATTACATTTCCAACGGCAGAAGGTATAAACTAGGTCTGGGGGCTGACGAGGTTACATCTGAGCAGGTGAAGAGTACAGTGAGTCCTCAGACGGAATATAATTGGTAACTTCAACAAAAAATTATGAACCTTATGAACTTTAGGACCTTGCCATGCCCACTCGTCAATATTTAAGTCGTAGAGATGAGGGGAATTTTCGCTCTGTCATGTGCGCTTAACCCTTGGTGGTAGCTTGATCGTATGCAGGAATAGCTCGTGCATGGTGTCTAACTTGGCTTGTCCTATCATGAATGTCGACATTTACCTAGGTTCCTAACGCCTGCAACACACGAAGTGGTGTGGGTAGCCCTCGAGGGCAGGCAGTTTCTAAGGCAATGGGTGACGAATGCTAAATTCAAACTGCGGACAGCCAGAAACGTTTTACACAGTTGGCGTTGCTGCAAGACAAATCTGCGATCAGAATGCACTTTAGGGAGTATATCAATCATCTCTCAGTTCTTGACAAAGTAATAGCACCTTTTCACTAACTTTCATTACTCTTACGAATGAGAAAAATGGCTTTGTTTTGCTTACGTCGTAAAGAGGCTGTTTTTTTTGGTTAGCCAATAGAACAAACGCTTACCACCACAGCAAGCTGACGTCTGTCTTCAGCGTTTGTTTGCACGCTTCTAGCATGACGCATAGATAAAGTTCTTTCAATAGCATGGATGACGTGTCTTCATACAGATAATTCTAAGCGAATGGCACGCACGAGAACGAAACGTACAGCATAACACTGCTGACTCAGGAATAGAAAATAATTCAGTAGTAGTATGCAAAGACAAGCGAAGGCTTCATAGGACAGTGATGGTGACTAACACAGTGTATTGATTTTTTACAAAAAAGTCAAGAATAAAAAATAGGCTTCTGAACTTTACTTGCCGAATATATTATTTAATATAACATGAAGAAAATCAAGTGTCGAAGGGCTCGCCGTTCAATCCATCACAATGCACAGTGAGCGCTCAAATGCCTCTTGAAAACTCGTATCACTTTTGTGTTATACCGATGCCTATGACAAAAAGACCAATCTTGTTTTCCAAAGCACGCTTCGATAATCTCAATAAAATGATAAATAAAAACGTCCGTTGTAATCCTTTAATAGTTTAGTACCTATATAGGTGGGTCCTTAATGATCCACCGAATAAAATGTGAGAACTCTTCAGCCTGGCCTTGGCCTTCTAAAGAAGGTTGCAGTAGCGGAATCTGCAGTCGTGGGCACTGCCATGCGAACTGCTCACGCGCTTCGCCTTTCGGTGTCTACCTCAGCCATGCAGTAAGGAAACGAAAATATCATTGAATGCGTATGGTGAGCACAGTTAGGTTCCCATTGTGCCATTGAAATTTCTAAATACACACTAGAGGGAACTCTGGCACTAATTTCTACGGAAGTTGTAGCACATGGTGTTTCAGCGAGCGTGGAAATTGTGAATAGTAAATGGAGTTGCCTACTCTTCGTACTTTACGTTCCTCCTGACTTTGCGTGGGATGAAGCTGCTTTGTAACAAAACAACACTCGACAAGTGTTCGGTAGTTACGCTTCACCACCTTCAATTTTTAAGATCGCCATTTAAATTCATCTCACGAAGTTCAAGACGGTTTGTGTATTTTTTTTATTTGAAACGAAACCGAAACACAAGAATGAACGAAACCACAAGTTCTATGCGCCACCAGCAAATACGAAAACTAGAGAAATACATGTGATACCCATAATTCCCATGCTCACTGAACGATCGCAGCGCAAGTGTCCAATCAAGTTATATCAAAGAAACTCTAAGCACTTTGTCATAGTTAATTCATTTGTTCATTCGAGCCGGACGTAAAATATGCCGTACATCACCTCCATATCATGATTATTAGGTTTGCACCGGGCATTTGTGTTCGTCGTTCATTCACGTTACGTAATACCAAATTTGTTATATGTGAAGCTAGCGAAACGACCGTGAGCACGGTATGAGCGTCATGTCATGTCTTACATGACGCAAATATGATAATATTATGTTTGAACGTGTCGTTTACCTTCTTCGTCTCGTCACGTGATGTTATACTAAATTTTGTGTATGTGGAGCTTGCGAAACGGCCGCAAGCTTGCTATGAGCGTAGCATGTAGTCATGTTTACATGACACGCATGTCATAATT
Organism: Rhipicephalus microplus; assembly: GCF_043290135.1. Taxonomy (NCBI): domain Eukaryota; kingdom Metazoa; phylum Arthropoda; class Arachnida; order Ixodida; family Ixodidae; genus Rhipicephalus; species Rhipicephalus microplus. The sequence continues at coordinate 165,685,528 of NC_134702.1, read as the reverse complement.
ATTATGTTTGGCGTGCCATTTACCTTCACGTCACGTTATACCAAATTTGGTATATGGGAAGCTAGCGAAACAGCCACGAGCGCATCATGAGTGTGGTACGTTGTCATGTTCTTACATGACACGCATATCTTGATTGTCGTGTTTGCACAAGTCGTATACCTTCGTCATCCTTTCACGTCTCGTAACACCTAACATCATATGTGTGAAGCTAGTGAAACGGCTGCGAGTGCATCATGAGTGTAGCATGTAGTCATGTTTTACATGGCATTACACAATGAATATTCTATAGCAACGCCTGTGTTGACATAAATAGAAGGAAAGTGGTAAAATAGCCAGCTTTGAAGTACCACTAAAAGAAAGGGGCGGCACACATTCTGGGTGTGAAAAATTCGCAACAACTGTCACACAAACAAATGCGTCAGGCGGACGCCAACCTTCTCAAGTGGTGGAAAAAGGTGGCCTCTTCTCATGGGTTTCTAAGATGGGCTCCAAATAAAATAGGCTAATATTCTATGAAATAGCAGTGCAACACCTGCAGAACATAAATAAGCTTTGACGCAAGAAATATATTGCAAGAATTTTCTCTCGCAAAAATGAAAAAGCCTCGTCCATGCAATGTTGCCACCTTTCGGCAGATTGTGGTAATTCCTCAGGTTAGGTGTGGTCTGCAAGTAGGATAATTATTGAGAGGCACATCAAGGTACCGAAAAGAGTGACATTTCAATGATAGTTTCAGAAGACCCAAGGAGTTTGGGCCCGCTTGCCTAGCTATATTTCTCTACTGTTATCAAAGTTTAGGCTGATGCTAGCGCCTTCACAGAAGCATAAAGTAGTGTTGATTGCTTCTTTAACGAAGAGCTTATCAACACAAAACAAGGCACGATTTCTGGTTTCTCAGAGTCCTGGGGGACCCATCACAGACGATCAGTCATGAAACAGACGGTACCTCATCTTGAGGATTGAATTTTTTTCCCAGCCGTGATACTTAGATTGGGATGTTAAAACAAAGAACAGATAGATAAATGATGGATTATAAAAATAAATAGAGGTAACAAAAAATAACAAGCTAATATAGTTTGAAATAGAGTGAATTTATCCCTCATCGTAACGTTTCATTCGCTTTGTTGCCATTGAAAAATCTCATAAGGCCTCGCAAACGTTTTCATGGCTAAAACCCTTTTAAGTTGCTCCAAAGGAAAGGACCACCGGAAAATATGAACTTAGAGCCAACCTACGGAGAGGTTCTTTTAACAGTCTCTACCTTTGATTCGTGTATAACCTGCATGTTAAGAAGAAATGGTGCAGGGATTCACTCTCGTTGCAGTGGGGGCATTGGAAGACTGTGCCAGACCAGACCCATGTAAATAAAATTTCAGGGGGTGGGTGGGGGAACTCGGCATTTTAATCTCGTAATTGAGATCTTCGTCATTCTAGAGGAGCACCATCAATTTTTTCAGGGGTACTTAAGAATCAGAAAACGATCTGATATAAAAAACGTTTCAAACCTTGCCACGGCAATAAATGCTAGCGTCCGCAATATAGAAATTATGGGATAATTATTTGATGCCACTGCGAGTGCATCTGCATATTCATTGAGGGTTAAACCTTTATGCCTAGGTATCTACACCGAGCGAATGAGTCGTAAATGTCTTGGCGTAAGAGCGTAAAATACTTTGAAAGCATTGGCCATAATAAGCTCACTAATGAACTACATACAGACAGGCAGTTTGAAGGAATCACAGCATATGTTATGGATTGAGGCCATTTCCGTAATTCTAAAAAAACTCAAGTAATTTCGATTGATAAATATGTGTAAAATTGGGAAACGTATCGACAAAGACAAATCTAACAATGAAATGCAATTCTGACTCCTGCCTTTTTCTGGGAAACTGAAGCATTAGTTGGTATTGCACTCATTTTCTATTTTTGGTAGCTCTTTTTTTAAAATGGCATTTACCTATTTACTGAAAAATTTTTCGCAGTTACTAGGAAAACTCAAATATTATTTTCATTCTTTGAATAGATGTTCTTTGTTCCAGTAACTCACGAAGGTTAACTTGTATTGTTTCCAAAAGCTTCTGTACAAAGATGACTTGTGGGCGCCTTAATCTAGACCACTGATCGTTAAAAAAAGACGTCAGCTAATTGAGGAAAAGATATTGTGATGTCCTCTGTAGAGATGCATATAACTTTAGGAAGGCACGAACTGATAGTATTTGGAACCTAGCACGAAAAGAAGGTAGGCGCGCTTCCTTATATAAAATCATAATTGCGACAAATTTAGCAAGCCCAAGACATAAACGTAACGCTGCGCGTTCTAGTAGTACCAGTGGTCTAATTTTGTAGGCGGGTGCTCCAGAAAACAAGACACAGCCAAACTACAATACTGAACGAATATAAATACAATATATCATGGCCAGCACATAATAACGTAAACCAGAGCGCTTATTGCTGAGTGTACGAAGCATCCCAAGCGCTTGTGCTCTTTTAGCTGCCATATTTTCTATACGTGGACTCTTAAGTCACTCCTAAGTCAACAAGTCTCAACTAAGTACTTAATCAATTTCACCAGCGGGGTAAAGTGCTGTTTTCAAAACACGGAAATCTGGACTGGAACACTTATCGGGAAAACCACGATTGCGCTTAATTTGGTTTTTTAAAAATAGAATAATGTCATCTAACCATGTGTCCAGAGCATTCATATAATTGATTGATTTGTGGGGTTTAACGTCGCAAAACCACCATTTTATTGTGAGAGACGCCGTAGTGGAGGGCTCCGGAAATTTTGACCACCTGGGGTTCTTTAATGTGCACCCAAATCTGAGTACATGGGCCTACAACATTTCCGCCTCCATCTAAAATGCAGCCGCTGCAACCAGGAATCGAACCCGCGACCTGCGGGTCAGCAGCCGAGTACCTTAGCCACTAGACCGCCGCGGCGGGGTCAGAGCATTCATATAAAACTGTAGCTTCGGACAGAGTGTATGTATGTCTGCAGCTGTAGCAAAAAATCACGATGTCGTCAGCGTATAGATACACCTGTGTATCATGTTGCACTGGAATTGTGCAAAATCAAACATTAAATAATGGTTGTGACAGTGCCGAGCCTTGGGGGAGACCTCTACATTACTAATACTTTGAAGAAGACACACCTGATTGAGAGCAACGAAATTCTCTCTCTTTTAGAAAGGAGTAAATCCATGCCACTAAGTAATTTGGTAAACCAACGTGTGGTAGCAAATTTATTTGTTTAACGTGTTTCACACTGTCACAAGCTTTTGCAATATCTATAGTTACTAAGGCGGCACCCTATTTCTTAGAACGAGCTAGTTTTATTCTGCGTTCCAAATCAACATGACCACACCAAATGGAGCAGCCACGCCAGAATTCAATTGAGCGTAGTCTTAAAATTGTGTTTTCGCCCAATCAGTTGTTTCTTCAATTGTTTAGAATTCTTTCGATAAGTTTTACCAGATTAGATGTGAGTGAAATAGGCCTATTGTTATCCAAAGTATACCCTGATTCATGTACCTTTAATAAAGCAATTATTTTCACGATTATCCATTCAGGCAGAATGCATGAATGTGAAACGGAGTGGTTAGCTATTGCAAGGAAATGCTGAAGTGATCCTTTAGGGATTACTTTCATTACCAATGCAGCTATTACATGCGAAGCTGGAGTAGAGTTTGGCGATATTTTCAATACTTGTGCTATTTTTGGTGCTGTGACTTCTTCAAAGTCATCGGTTTCAACAGGAGACCGTGAGTGGTAAAAAGATGCAGCAGTGAAGCTGCTTTCCAGTCCTCAAACATTGTTTTCAAGAAACGTAGGCAACTTACTTGGCGTTGCGACTATCGATTCAAGGTTTCTTGGTGGTGGGATTAATTTTCTGGCTTTAAGGAAGTTAAAAAGTGATTTCCTGTGGTAAGGTTTTGAAAGGAACTCCGGACGTTGGCTATCATAGTTATTGTTCGCAGCGGCAACTTTTCGCTTAAAAACTGCAGTTGCGTACTTATAATCGCTTCAGTTTCCAGGGCGCAGATTATATAGCAATTTTTGCTACGCCACTTTTCTTAGGAAGTCAAAGTTCCACCTATGATTCAAAAAACGTTGTTTAGAAAGCTGAACTGTGAACTTAGCTCTATTCAAAGATGGTTTTATAACATCGTTGAAGTTGATAGCATTCCGCTCTTCATTTTCCTCTGTTCGTTTTGACTAAGTCACACGTAGTGTCCTTTCAAGTGTATTGAAATTGATGTGAGAAGTGCGCTGCCTGATTACAGAAGTCACGGTACATACAAGCTAAAACAATATAGGAAAGTGGTCGCTATTTGTACTTGAGTTCACAGTAGACCATTTAGGAATACAGAGGCTATGACTAGAGAGATTAGGATCAATCGCGAAACGACACTGATTGCACCCAAACGTGGTGGTTTGTTGGTTATTGTATGTTAAATAATTTTGAGCAACGAAGTCCCACAAGTGCTTTCTACTCATATCTACTCTGAATCCCCACGAAGTGTGATGAGAATTGAAGTCTTCTACCAATATTATTTAGTTTCTGCAAGGCAAAATTACAGCATCTAAGAAAAAAGGCGTTTAATAACGAAAACAAAAGTTACACTGGAAAATATCTAACGTTGAAATTTTCGATTCTACATTCATAATTTGACTTGTAATTTTTACCTCATGCGCGATTTGGGAAGAGATAAATACTGCTAAACAACCAACTTGACGCAGGTGGTCTAAGCGAATTTTTTTCCATATATAAAGATGAAAGCTTTTTCTTTTAGAGAGCCAATTTCCTTGCAAGCCTATAACAACCGCGGAATACTGATTAAAAAGGCAAAATAAGTCAGCAGTTACAGAAAAATGGACTGACCATGGCACGGCAAAATTGTTAATCCACCCATTTTGAGCATATATAGGAGCAGCATTTACTGCCTTCTGCAAAGAGCTATCATTCAAAAAATCCTCTTTTGACGCCATTTGTTTGTGATATTTTTTTGTTTTCTCTTTAGGGTCGACTTGAAATCTATGCTTTCAAAACGACACTCGCTGTTTCATTTTTTCAGTCGTATTCCGTTTGTGAGTCCTGCGAACCTGAATCACAGCTCCAGTCCAAATGTTCAACGAGTATTGTTCTACGGACGCTGTCCGACGGACAAGCTCTTGTTGAATATGACTCTCCAATCGTTGTCGTTCAACAGGTTATCAAGTCGCTCGGATTAGATAGCCTAGTTTCTAGAGATCCTTGATTCACCTCTTAAGCTGAGGAAAGCCTAGGGGCTGTATCAGGATGACTTACTTTGATGAAAACTTGAGTGATTTGTGCATTTGCTGTTTGAGCGAATGACTATGTCGGCGTCACAAAAAAAGTCTTCAATAAATTTGTCATTGTTTTCTTAACGGTCGAGACAATCACTTCAGAGAGTGACAAGTTCGTGACATGGTTGTTACGCGTCACTGCAACAGCATACCCACGAGAGCACTCCGTGATGGCGATTCGAGCTTCGAGACTTGAACAACGTTTTTGGTCAATATTTCCTTAACATAGATCTCCCGAGCTCTCGCAGGGCATATTGTGCCATCTTCAGCTGAGTGAGCGTCATCGCAGATACAGCAATACTTTTCCGGAGCTGTGAATTCTTTAGATTTGTGTTGTCCTGCACACATATGACACTACTCTAGTCATCAGCAATCCTTTATGCTATGTCCAAAACGTCAGAATTTATGGCACTGCAGTGGACGAGGAGATAGCGCTTCGACACAATATATCAATGTCCACGCTTCCATCTCTCTTGGTTTAGTAGCACCAGCAAAGGTGAGTATCACCGACTCTGGCGGGATTTTTTGCTGCGAACGCTACATGAACAGCGAAAGACCGCTACCGCATCTGCTACAAATAGGATCTCTAGAATTTCGGGTGGAGATAGCCTAGAGTCTACCTCACGAACTTTTCCTTTCACGCATGCCAAGTGAGGCGGAACAAAAGAGCCCACCGGGAGAGGGGCAAACGATGTGCCTTATAGCAGACCTGATGCGCAGGCGTGATCGGCGGAACAGCACAAAATGCCTTCACGACCAAGCTGTCGCACCTCGGTGATTAGTCGGATGTGTTCGGTCACCTTCCGTAGCTCCTCCTGGACGCTTTTTGGCTTTTTCATGTGAATGGAAGCCCCATTTCTTCAGACCAGAGCCACCGGAACGCTGCTGAGACCACTGCTCAAAAAAAAAGATCAATGGGTAAGTGATCATTAGAGAGGGCACAACCAAGCAGATGCCTGGCGGGGAGACGCGAGAGACATCAGTCAGCTGAGCTCAAGTCAGCACGGCCCGCAATGGCTGTACACCCCGAAAGGATGCACCCAGACACCGAAGACAGCGAAACAGGAATGGGCACGAGGAACGGGGCTGGGAAAATCGTGCAGCAAACGGGGGTACTGTCTTCTTGCACGCACACGATTAATCCGGATGTGACCGCACTCCTCATGAAATCACGTCTTCTTCTACTTCGCCTCACGCTCACGCGAGCACTATGCAAAAGCACGAACTTTCAATTTCCTGGGCATCATAACAGTATCATCTTATGCTAGAATTTAAAAGAACACCTAAAGATAATGGATCCAGATGAATTGCAAAGAGCAAAGGCAAGAGTGGAACTTCCTGACGTACAGATGATTTCAACTCTAATATATAGGAAAATGTGCGATTTTCAGTTAGCCCTGTCGTTTACTTCTTATAACAGAGTGAAATACCGATGTAAGGTACATCACCCAACTGCAAGTGTTTTAGGAGCCGGAACAAAAAAGCAGGCAGTACCTTGTCAAATGCTTTAGCAAGGTCTATTTGAAGGAGGGCTGCTTGGTCCGTGCCAGTGTTGCGGAATGAGAGCCTCGATTTCATTTCAAATTCATTACGGGGAATGAGAACTTGTCGCAATTCCATTCCTTTCAATTCTTCGGAATGAAAACATTTTGCCTGTTCTCACTCCGGGATGACCGGGCTGTTCAACTTCATTTCTGTAATTCCTCAACGTTGGAAAGGCATCCTGACAGTTTTATTCAGTTAGGAAGGAATGCCCCATAAAGCTGACGTCATTAGAGGAAACAAAAATGCAATGAAAATCCTAACTACGCCATTTTTTTTGGCTGTTTTGGTTAACGAAACTTGAAACTAAATTAAGAGCTAACATATTAAGCGTATTTTTTCGTCTTCTTTAAATCTTTGTTTGTTAGCGCTCTATATGTTTTAGAGCGTTCATTTCGGGGGAACAGATACATACGCATTCGAAGAGGAAGAATATTGCGAATCCACGCGGGGAGTCAACGAAATATAGTAGATGTTTTAGAGTTAGAAGAACAAAAAACACGTTACTAAGCTCTAGAGTTAGTAGCTTAATGACATATCTCGTGCCATACTCTACCCTACTCATTTCTGTAGGGGCAGTTTTATCGCTACCTATAGTATTAGCATGATCAGCATGTTTAAACAAATGGTGATGCTTCAACATCGTGTAAGCTTAAATGTGTTACTGTGAAAGGGAAGGCATATGGCACTTTTCTGCCGACCATATTATTGTTCAAGAAGACTAAGCAGTTTTGCCAGGTGTCGAGTGGTCGTGATTAAAAAGGAACCTGAGATATGCTTAAATCACAGCGAAACCCTCAAGATCTACTTGTATTAGTTAAAACAGTGCACCGCTCGGGAACCTTATGCCTTTGCATCGAATATGCAGCACTAGAATGCCGCAGTCTCGCTTGTGAAGCGCACCTCGCAAGTGTGGATGGGGTGAGAACTTGTGTTCGCCTGTGCACAGGTGTGCAATATTTTCCTTTGTCGAAAAGGTTATTTACGTCTGTCGGGTACTAAAGTGCTGATGGGATAAACTACAGGCTGTATATAGAGTGTCATTTAAAGTTAACGCGCATGGATAACTTGTTTTTTCCTTCAGTATCTGCCGCGATAAGGCACTTGTTTGTACATTACCTCATCCCTCGGTTTCTCTATTGCAACTACGCAGATCGTTCATTCTTTTACATCACGCCTACGCTTGGCTCAGGCTTGGCTTTGAATAACTAAAAGTGCAGCTTGAGAATTCGTAGCTATCTACGACTTCAATATAATTCTTGAAGGTTAACCTCCCAAAACCACCATATGACTATGCGTGACGGCGTAGTCAAGGACTTTAGAAAGTTCGAGCACCTGGGCTTCTTTAACGTGCACCTAAAGTTAAGCACACGACCCTCAAGCATCTTCACCTCTATCGAAAATGCGGCCGCTGCAGCCGGGATTCAATCCCGTGGCTTGCAGGTCTCAAGCCGAGGGCCTCAGCCACTACATCGCCATGGCGGGCCAACCTCGATTTCATAAAAAAACATGTACACATGCCTACACGACTAATTTTGCATGACATTACGTAGTAGCATGTAACGGTGTAGCAAAATACATTCCTCTTCATTGCCCTCTGTTTCGCGATGCATACACGGGTATGCTTCGCTCCACCGAGGCGAGAAGAAGATACAAATGGAACTGAAAACAAATATTTTCAAATTTTTCGATGATATTACTGTTTATATTCAATATAAAGATTTCTTTGAAATGCCTAGAAAAAACGCAAGGCCTGCGTGGAACGCGCCGCACAGTCCCAGCTAAATCTGGAAGAATGGCTTTTCAGAGCGTTTTCTTAACACACTTTGGGTAAAGCGGCCTCTTGCTCGGTACCCACTACGCCATAAATATTGGCAATTTTTGTGTAGTAGGCCAGCATTCACCAAGCTATCCTTCGTTAATCTTCGAATAAGCGTGGTATTGGCTACACACTTGTTATGCAATCGTCCGTCATTCTTCAGAGAAGCATAGTATCGGCTACACACTTGCGAGAAATTAGGTGGAATGTTTTTATGCAGTGGCTGATGCCGATGAAAATTTGTGCTTGACCTGGGTACTCGCCACAGTTAATAGGTAATCAAGAACATGTTTTCCAAAGCGTTAGAACACTGGACGACCATCTCTACGCAATTTCCATTGTATGCTGCCTGGTTTTCTATTGATGTTCTAAAACACTTCATTGGTCATAAGCGCGATTCTTTCTCCGACATCAATCCTACCTAAAAGCAGTAGCGGTAGCTCACAGCCTGCTGAACTTGAAACAGGCCACCAACAACTTAACGTTATGATATGTTTTTAAGTCGTTTTGATCGGCTCAAAAAATGACCGACCGACCAACCGACCGACTGACCGTCCGACCGACCGACCGACCGACCGACCGACCGACCGACCGACCGACCGACCAACCGACCGACCGACCGACCGACCGACCAACCGACCGACCGACCGACCGACCGACCGGTTGGCCAGCCAGCCAGCCAGCCAGCCAGCCAGCCAAAAACAAACAACCAACCAACCAACCAACCTATAGATGTCAGTTGCGCTTCACAAACATGAGCTGCTCGAAGCAGGTGCTTCACGGCCGGTTTCGCATCGCTTTCATGATCAGGGATGCAGCAAGAAAAACAGCTGTATGAAGTCATTCTTCACGTGAGCTAAAGCTAACGTTACATATCATGCTGCTCGTATACTGCCATCTGCAAAACAATGAATGAACCGCCACCTTTAAAATGTTGTTTTGAATAGCTTGACCATGTTTTATTCGACGCCTCTCCGGGGGCAAATCGTGTCTAAATTCACTGTGGCGCATTGTACGCCCCGGCCTATAATATTCTATTTCCCTTGTCGCAATCTCATTTCTTCTAGATAAACACTTCGATGTGAAGCGGGTACAACATGGTTGCTTCGAATTGTGACTTTGCTCGATCTCTTCTCAATCAATTGCGATCCGCGTTTCGAGATGGAGCTTCACGATCACAGGTGATTCGGTGTCAGCACAGTGATGACCAGTGCAGTAAAAGAGCTCGACTCTGATAGTTTGCCCGTGTAGTGCCTACCATGGTTGGTCGAAATTAATATATTGAATCTGGATTGGGTGCGATGTTGATTGCTGGTAGCTGTGCGCCACTGTGGAGCACTAACGCTGCGCGCTCGTGGGCGTAGTCTGGCACGTTACACGGGGACCTACTTTGTGACCTAATCTGCGCAGCTACGCATTGCTTCACATGACAAGCGAGACAGATGAGGTCTAATTGATCCGGTATTTTAAAAATAAGCACAACATTTTGAGTTTTGTGTCGAATTATTTGCTTTTAAACCACTGGCCCCAATAATCGCGATACGTTGAATTCATGTTTATTTTGACAAAATGTCGAGCCTTTTCAGTAATTACATAAGCTGATCGTATGAAAAGACGGTGCAGTTACCCTAAAATCTCACCTATCGTTCTGTACTTGAACATATTTGCCTAACTTACCACAACTGAACTAATCACCGTTCGTAATACCTTTCAGTTTGACGAAGATAGCCGTCTACTTCGAGAAGGGTATTGTACCTGCAGGTATGGAGCTGCGGGCACTTGCAAACACTGCGCTGCTGTGGCGTTATAGATTACCAGGCATGAAGATGTGTCATGCACAACACAAAAACAGAGATGGGGACAATCTGAGGAGCTCTTTCGCAGTACGCATACTGATGAAAGGTTACCTGGTTAGAATATATGTGAAGTGTACAACTGTGTAAAAAATCATTCCAATTAAATTCACTTTTTTCTGGGAAAATGGAAGTGTGAACCATGTTTAATGCATGTTCGTGGCTGTGTCTATACATATATATATATATATATATATATATATATATATATATATATATATATATATACATATATATATATATATATATATATATATATATATATATATATATATATATATATATATATATATATATATATATATATATATATATATATATATATATATATATATATATATATATATATATACATACGTGTGCTTGTGAAACTGAAATCTTCAGGGCAAAGTTTGACCCCTTCAACCCCTGGCTACGCCAGTGGTTTAACGACATTGTCTTTCGCGTGTCCACAGTAAACGTGCACATGCGTTGGCAAGGAGACAGTAATGTTGATCACTGTTTAGTCTCTATACCCGGGTACTTTTATCGTTGCTCAGAGTAATGATATTATAGTTCTAATGCACGTTTCTGCTCTCAGTTCAGTCACAAAATAGCAACTATGTTGTTCAGGTATCTGGCGGTTTGCTCAGAAATTTCCTTTATTTTGTTTTCTCCATGGAACTTTTCTAGCATCTTGCTGAAAAACGCAGTGAATCCTGTTCTAATATGAAGTAAAACGTTGGTCAGGAGTACTTATTTATATGCTCATGCATCCATATCAACGTTTACTTCCATGTAATGAACACCCTTACATGGGTGGGCGAAAGCCTGCAGCCTTAGAACTACATCATGTGCTCCATCACTTCCCTGGCATGCACTGTCCAATGGCAAGGCTACTAAGACAGGGCAGTGAAACAACAGAGAGTGTCAGCAAGACGGCAGTGGAGGACGTCAACAGAGTCATCATTATTTGAAGATTTGCGAATCTTTGAAAATCTTCTTCAACCACGAAAGAAGGTTTTATATGCACTTGAAGTAGAAGACAACTACCCAAAAATGATCATCAAGAAAAATAATTTGGGGGAACAACCGAGCAAAGACTGCGCGGACTTCCATGAGAAAAGTGTGAAGTGCACAAACACACACTAGCTGTGTGCCATTACCACCGGGACACTAGTGATCCCATGTACAGTGCCATGAATGCATCTCCTAATACTTCCAATATTATTTTCTAACAGGTGCATTTAGAGCGAAAAACAAAAATATCGTCTTTAGCCTAGCAATGCTTACGAAATATATATTAAGGGATTCAGATGGAGCCAGTCGCCCGTGCAGATTTCCAAGCAAAAGTTTGTACAAACATTCATGAGGTAATCTGTATCACTTCTTTGTACATGCCTTTGCAAGTGAAAGATACCTACAGTTGCCCCACGTATCGGACACTCAAGTACCGTGTTAGCATTGAGGTGTTCAGAAATATCTGTAACTTTCATTTCTACTTCCATGCCTTTTATCGACAAAAGAAGAACGTGAGTACACCAAAGTGACTGTGCTGATAGATCAATTTACCACACAGCAGTATAGTGTTAACAATAATGTTGTGAAAGTACCCTTTTACAAAGAAATTGTACATTGAGACGTGCAGCTTTGATATCTAACCATTTTACTTTCTCAGGCTGAACTTGCTCCTCATTGAAAGCAGCCCTGGCTTTGTGGAAGCCCTAATGGCCTTTTCTACAGAGGTGATGAAGTTTGCCTCATGGGAATGAATAGCCCAATTTCTAACAGAGATATTGTTTTGATTGATGCTGAAATTGAAATTTCATATGTGCCATACGTAAAATACCTAATTGGTAAGCTCACGCTGCTTCCAAGCCGCAGGTACTACACGCAAGTGCACCTGCTCATCTACGTGTGTAATTTAGCAGAATGCTTTCTTTTCGTATATTGCTCTTCATAAAGTAATCTTTTAGTTGTTTAAAGAAACAACCTTTTTGGTTGTGCTGTACGGCTTAAGAAGGGTTTTACTTCACATTTTTGTCGCCTGCCCTAGCCAAGCATAGAAATGCAACATAATAGGACCCCTGACACCAAATCTGGAAACTCAAATTGTTGTTGTTTGATAGCCGTATATGCATGGCCATGGACCAATTATGAGTGACGAATGTTGCCTGCAAATAATTTAGTTTAGTTTCAAAGTAAGCGTTAGTGCTCATCTGAGTTTTCGGCACCTTCTAACATCACATTAGCATGATGGAGACGGATGTCAAAGACCATTCGTGCGGCTGCCTGGCACCTGGCAAGAACTGCTGTTTGTCACCTTTTGCGCTCGTTTGTCAGGCTGCTTTCAACGTAGTTCTTGCCGCTTTGGCCAGGACTGCTATTTTTTAGGGGGAGGGGGTTGGGAATGTACTTAGCACTCGCATTGTTTGCTGTGCGCAGACCCCGTTTTGACAACTGCGAAATTGACACCAAAGCTTAGGTGCATGTGAACTTGGATGCTAGTTTTTTTATGCTATTTAGGCAAGTGCTTTAAACCAGCGCAAATGTTTTTCCTAATTACCGATACTAGCAATAAATATATATAATGCTTTAAAGCATTCAACATTAAATTTCGGGATTGCCAGAAACAAAGCTACAAATTACAGTAGATTAGGGGCAAACAAAACTTTCACTGTAAGGGGTTTTTAAACAAGGTTGAAGAGTGATTTTTACCAAGCGATATTGACAGTTTTTTTACGGACAGAATTTCCAGAAGCTGCTACTTTAAGTGAAATGTTGGTGCTGATGAGGATAACTTTGGCTAAATGCCTCTTTGCACGCTTCATTTTATGTTGTTCCAAGAATCTTTTATAGTGTGGAAAATTTAGCTTTATCGCGTACAATCTGGAATCAATTAATAAAAAGTGAAATATACAGCAACACTGTCTACACAATCAATGATACTAGATCTTGGTATCTTGCTTTGAGAAATGCTGTGTTGCCACTTAGAGAGCTATAAATGAGCCCTTTTTGAGTTCACAAAGAGTAAAGAAGAATAGAATTGAACTCTTTTTGAAATCAAATTCGGCTAAAGTTCTTCCAGTTTTGCACGATAAGTGGCTGTTGTTTTTCTATAACTTTCCGATCTATATAGAGTCTGAGTAAATAGAAATCTCCTAAACAAAACAACTGAATCTCATCTAATTGGTTTCATAGATGAATTCAGCACCCGTGTTTATATCTCAGTAAATGAAACTCATTTTTCTGATTCTTCAGTTTACATTTCGTGAGAGTATCTAACGTGCTTTCAGTGACTGTGTCCATTTGTGCAGAACTCGCTTGTTGAACATCTCCAATATAACTGCGTCTTCATTTTGAATTTGAATTTCGGCAAGGCAATTTCAAAAGGACTCAATCTAGAGCCCTAAATCATGCTGAATTTGATAAGACCGTTTTGTTGGTGAAGTGATAAAAACTGAGCGATGCTGCAGAGTCACCAACCCTGCAGTGCAGTGAATGTGAAAGTGCAATTAGAGTAGTACAGAAATTTTATTTCTGGATATAAACATTTTAAGTAATTTTTGTTGAGGCAATAACACTGCTAAGTGTTTTTTCTAGTCATTTTGCATTTTTATAGGAATATTTTACACTAATGTAATGAAAGTGCAACCAAAAAAACATGTCCTCTGCGACTTTTCACATAGTGCCGGGTACACATGATTGGTTTGCATAACACCTTCGGTAGACCTGTAACAGACAGTTCAGTTTTGCGACCTTGGTGTCAAATTTAAACTCTGAGGACAACCTGAATAAGCATCGAAGTGGTAATTTAAGCGAACAAGTGTGTTTTTCCTCTGAGCGAGCTTATCATGTCTTTAAAATGCATCTTCAAAAAACAATCACAAGGATGCAAGTTGAGCAAGGCATAGTGGACAAAGCATAAAAAAAAACCATCCAGATAATTATACAGTCTCACAACATTTTTGTTAACGTGACACGAACTATTACGTTTTAACCTTCGTTAAAGAGAAACTCAATAGATTCAAATAGTAGGAAACTACATACAGACCACACTAAATGAGTAAATTCAAAACCTTGTTGGGCGAGCTAAAAACACTCTCTCTAAAACAAAAAAAAAGATGTACTCTTGTTGTAAATATTAAGGACGTTTCTCACTATAGTTGATCTTAACGGACAAGAAACAATTCACATGAACACCGCTTAGACTAAGAAGAAACCTTTATGTTTCACACTAGAAAACAGAAGTGTGAGAGGAGGCAAAAAAAGCTACACAACACTACACGTCACACGAAATACGCGGGAGTCAGTCCTGAATAATATATGGAGAGTATGGGTACGCCACCACACGAATGAGTCGACTGCTTATAGTTCCAGATTTGTAATAAAACGCCATCTCACTGTTTGAATGACTGTCCTCGTGGGATGGTGTGCTCGTCGACGTGAAGGAGGACGAAAGTGGCACGGTTGGGGCGGCCGGAATGGTCATCGGCACACTGATGTGCTACCGTGTGTGGCACCGTTAAGTAGCTCGTCGTGGCCAAACCAGCACGATGGGCCGCGATTCCCAAGGACCAAGCTTAGGTCACAATCCACAAAAACCGGACCAGGTAGGCCTCCTCCACGAACATGCCCCGGCAGGAGCCACTCAGCAGGAGTTCACATTGCACTTTGCACTGGCCACTGGAATTGGTGCTTATACAAGGAATCGGAACTGGACATAATAGAAGCGCCCTGGACTAACGACCGCCAAAGAAACGCCAGCAGGAGCTCGTCCTCTCGAGCGGCGCACCAAGTCTGCCTTTGTAGCTTTTATCCGCGAGCTACCCACACGTTCTCTCGTAGCTTGTTCCTTCTTTTTTCTTCTGTTCTTGTTTTATTTCCACCATCATGCCATCTGCCCTCAGCTCGTCTTCTTGAGTTTCAGTTGTTGCTTCCGCGACGCTTTTCTGTCCCTTAAATTCACTTCTCATGCCTAACACACAGCAAATTCGGTCCTTTCTTACACTAGTTTTTATGCTCTTTGGTAGAAAATAGAAGGCACTAACGTAACCTCACGAATAAAGTTACATTGTGAAAACAAGATAACCGTCAGCAGAAGACGCATTGAATCACTGATTACTTGTGCTCGTACTTGCCTGTCACAGTGCATGATAGGGCATCATTGTGCATAGGTCAACCAGGCACTGTACAAACACACCATCAAGGAAGTACACGCGATCAACACACTAAAAGCTACTCAGATGCAAACACACAGCATAGGATGGTACAGCAAACCTTAGAAAAACAAGATGCCCATACATTCGCATAAGTGCTTTGTTCATTGTTCACGAACACTGTCTTGTTACTCCTGCGTCGTTCGCTACTTGAATTATGGGTAGCTGTGTGTTTCCCAAAACACAACCGACGTAAAATAAGACACTCATTGTTGTAATCAGCTCTTTATATACACGCACATTCAAAATGTTTAACATTTTGATACGCTGTATTGCCCTCTCGACATGAATTTGTACTTGGACAAATTTGTACGTCTCACGTCCAGCACTTTCTGATAACTGGCCACCACGTTGTAGAAAAGGGGGTATCACCAACACAGCTTGTGACACTTCAAGACTTGCCTGAATTCTAAAAAAAACCCATTGTCCGCCATTGGAACATAGCCTGGTTGCACCATCTTCAAAAAGTCCGACTCAACAGTAATGAACGCATCTGACATTTTTTCTTCATAAGCCTTTCAGCAAAGCACAAAAAACCACATGATGTGATTGTCACCAGAAACTTGAGGGTGTACCCCATCCCCTAGCATTGTGAATAGAGAACGCGCTGCTGATGAATTGATTGGCTGCTCGGTTCATACCTCAGTGCAGTCTATTATCTATGTGCAGTTCGGATAGTTGAGTTTGAAACAATGTGGCACTGTGGGTTTAGTGACCTGCCCAGGTAGCATGTAGATTTATTTCTTAGTATAGCAGTATAGAAATGCGGCGATGGCGTAGTGGTTAGAGCATCCGCCTCGCATGCAAGAGGTCCGTGGTTCAAATCCCGGTACCGCGCAGTTCCCAACCGGATTAAAAAAAAAAAAAAAAAAAAAAATCCGCGTGTTGATGGAACTGCATTAAGAGGCCTGGGGTGCGGCCTCACCGGCAAACACCGCCGAGAACGCACTCCCTCACCAGAGAAGGATTGGCCACCCTGGTGCAGTATCTGGCCACTACCTCCCACATGCTTACGTCAAATAACTCACGGCCCTCAGTCCCCAGCAGCTGCGAAGCAACTGACCACGGCGGCGGTCAGATCTGCAACGCAGCAGAGGGTGCTAAGAATCTCTGGATCCGGACAGGCCGCCATTGGAACCTGAACTTGGCAACGTTTAACGCTAGAACCTTATCTAGTGAGGGAAGTCTAGCTGTACTATTCGAGGAGCTAGAGGGTGTTAAATGGGATATAATAGGGCTCAGTGAGGTTAGGAGGACAGATGAGGCCTATACGGTGCTACAGAATGGGCACGTCCTTTGCTACAAGGGCTTGGCAGACAGAAGAGAACTGGGAGTGGGGTTCCTAATTCACAGAAACATAGCTGGCAACATAGAGGAATACTATAGCATTAATGAAAGGGTGGTAGGTATCGTAATCAAACTGAATAAAAGATACAAGATGAAGATAGTACAGGCTTACGCGCCTACATCCAGCCATGATGACGCTTCAGTTGAAAGCTTCTATGAAGACGTGGAATCGGCAATGAGTAAGGTAAAAACACAGTATACTATAGTGATGGGCGACTTTAATGCAAAGGTAGGGAAGAAGCAGGCTGGAGACCAGGCAGTAGGAGATTATGGCATCAGTACTAGAAACGCCAGAGGAGAGCTACTAGTAGAATTCGCAGAACGCAATAATTTACGGATTTTGAATACCTTCTACCGAAAACGAGAAAACCGCAAGTGGACATGGAGGAGCCCTAATGGCGAAAATAAGAACGAAATAGACTTTATAATGAGTGCACACCCTGGAATCGTGCAGGATGTGGAAGTGATTGGCAAGGTACGATGCAGTGACCATAGAATGGTACGGTCTCGAATTCGCCTAGACTTGAAGAAGGAACGACAGAAACTGATACGCAAGAAGCCAATCAATCAGCTAGCACTGAGAGGGAAAGTACAGGAATTCAGAGTGTCGCTGCAGAACAGGTACTCGGCTCTTAGTGAGGAAACCAACCTTAGCGTAGATACAATGAATGATAATCTGACGAGTATCATTACGGAGTGTGCAGTGGAAGTTGGAGGCAGGGTAGTTAGACAGGACACTGGCAAGCTTTCCCAGGAAACGAAGAACCTAATTAAGAAGCGTCAAATCATGAAAGTGTCAAGTACAACAGACAAAATAGACCTGGCAGAGCTTTCGAAGTTGATTAATAGGCGTAAGGTATGCGATGTAAGAAAGTATAACATGGAGAGAATTGAACACGCTCTGAAAAACGGAGGAAGTGTCAAAGCATTGAAGAGGAAACTTGGGATAGGCAAAAGTCGGATGTATGCACTAAGGGACAAAGAAGGCAAAATAACTACCAATATGGATAGGATAGTTAAAATAGCGGAGGAGTTTTACAGGGATCTGTACAGTAGCCGAGACAACCACGACCTTAATACTATAAGAACTAGCAGTAACCCAGATTACACCCCACCAGTAATGATAGAAGAAGTCAGAAAAGCTTTAGAGAGCATGCAAAGGGGCAAAGCTGCTGGTGAAGATCAGGTAACGTCAGATCTGCTGAAAGATGGAGGACAGATTGTGTTAGAAAAACTAGCCACCCTGTTTACGAGGTGTCTCCTGACGGGAAGAGTACCAGAGTCTTGGAAGAACGCTAACATCATCTTAATACATAAGAAAGGAGATGACAAGGACTTGAAGAATTACAGGCCGATCAGCTTGCTCTCTGTAGTATACAAGCTATTTACAAAGGTAATTGCTAACAGAGTAAAGAAAACATTAGAATTCAATCAACCAAAGGAACAAGCAGGATTTCGAACAGGCTACTCAACAATTGACCACATTCATACTATCAATCAGGTAATAGAGAAATGCTCAGAGTATAACCAACCACTATACATAGCCTTCATAGATTACGAGAAGGCGTTTGATTCAGTAGAAATATCAGCCGTCATGCAAACACTGCGGAATCAAGGCGTAGATGAAGTATATATAAACATTCTGGAAGAAATCTACAGGGGATCAACTGCTACTATAGTGCTTCATAGAGAAAGCAACAGAATACCAATCAAGAAGGGTGTAAGGCAGGGAGACACAATTTCCCCAATGCTATTTACCGCGTGCTTACAGGAGGTTTTCAGAAGCCTAGAATGGGAACAGTTAGGGATAAGAATCAATGGAGAATACCTTAGTAACCTGCGCTTCGCCGATGACATTGCATTGCTGAGTAACTCGGGGGACGAATTGCAACTCATGATTACGGAGTTAGACAAGGAGAGCAGAAAAGTGGGTCTTAAAATTAATCTGCAGAAAACGAAAGTAATGTACAACAACCTCGGCAAAGAGCAGCGCTTCGAGATAGGTAATAGTGCACTTGAAGTTGTAAAAGACTATGTCTACTTAGGGCAGGTAATAACCGCAGAGCCGAACCACGAGATTGAAGTAACTAGAAGAATAAAAATGGGGTGGAGCACATTCGGCAAGCACTCTCAAATTATGACAGGTAGATTGCCACTATCCCTCAAGAGGAAGGTATATAACAGCTGTATCTTGCCGGTACTTAGCTACGGAGCAGAAACCTGGAGACTAACAAAGAGGGTTCAGCTTAAATTGAGGACGACGCAGCGAGCAATGGAAAGAAAAATGGTAGGTGTAACCTTAAGAGACAAGAAGAGAGCAGAGTGGATTAGGGAACAAACGGGGGTTAAGGATATCATAGCTGAAATCAAGAAGAAGAAATGGACATGGGCAGGGCATGTAGCGCGTAGACAGGATAACCGCTGGTCATTAAGGGTAACTGACTGGATTCCCAGAGAAGGGAAGCGGGTTAGGGGGAGACAGAAGGTTAGGTGGGCAGATGAGATTAAGAAGTTTGCGGGTATAAATTGGAAGCAGCAAGCACAGGACCGGGTTAACTGGCGGAACATGGGAGAGGCCTTTGTCCTGCAGTGGACGTAGTCAGGCTGATGATGATGATGATAGCAGCAAGTGTGCGCAGTACACTATTACCGTGACGTGATACGGTGTTTCTTGACACTGAGAACCTAGGGCTGCTTAGCTCACGCCTAGCTTCAATTTCGTGAAGAGGCTCACAAGCCGGTCTTTCAGGGAAATGTCAAATGTGCGCTCTGCACATCGAGGCGAAATGCTAAAGAAAACGGCAAACACTACATCTGAAACGCCAGATAGATTGTTGAGGGCAGTTTCGTTGTTTTCGAGACTCTAATAACCATTGAAGCACTCGTCTTTGTAGTCTGGGCCACAGTGACGTGAAACAGTGGATGGTTTGCACTGTGCTCCAGTGTCCTTGAAAATTTTATGACTAACTTGTTAAGAAGCCTGGTGTCCTTGTACGGAAGATACGAACACAAAAATGTTTTGTGCCAGTTACATCCACACCCTCGGTTTGGCAAGCCTTGAAAAAGGAACAGTCAAGAGACTGTGTTAACTTAAAACATCAACAAAGTTGGTCTTCAATGACTGCTCTCACGAAAAAGAAAGCACAACCCAATCATAAAATGTACGACTTCAATAAACATTGACATGTCGCCTCTGCAATAGCAAAAGAAATAAAAAGAAGACTGACAAATAAGCAAAACTAGGATTGAGGGAAAGCACAAACGCTTCCAATCAAACCAAGTCAGAGAAACCATAGTATTTGGGTGATAAAATAATGCACTAACCGCCAAATATAAAAACCTGCACTGACCAGTATTAGAATAAAAGGAGACATTTTAAATGCGGTATGCTTGTCAATCACCTTGGAAGTCTGTTTTTCAACATTCACTCAATACAATCAATCAAGAACGAATGAACGATTGTTTCTCAAAGAAGCAAGCCTTTATTTCAAACCTCGGTTTAGTTTGCACACATGGGACTACAAAAAAGTTTAAAAGCGTGAGGTAACTGGTAAGTTTTTGGAGTGGGTGGGGTGCTTTTCTAATCTGTAAATTTGTTGTTATGTTTCATGGCACACACTTTTTTACCTTAGGGGCAGGGGTGAATATATTACACTTCTTGCTCAATTTTTCTGGGGCAAAGAAAACCACGTCGTGTTTAACCGCTGAGATGCTTTCTTCAGAAGGTACGTGATTTTGTGAATATACGTATTTAAAGAAGGTTGACACCTCGCTTTGGTTGGCTGGACCACATTATCATTCACACCCGACTGAAAATTGAAGAAAGGCATTCGGCAATGACAGTTGCAGAAACTAACGATTTTCTGCAAAAGCAAGTTATAACCCGCCTAAGTCAGCTGTCACAAATGAACGCTCTAAAAGGGAGTGCGCCACCGAGTTAAGGCGGCGCGATGGTGCCGGGCACCAGAGGGGCGCCTCAAGGTCAACGATAAAGAAGAAAACAAGCATTCAAAGACTCCCCGGGCGCGCGCTCTTTCCCCCTCGGAAGCCTAGTTTCACCGACAAACCTCCCTATATCGTTCGCCGAGCAAGCCCTGTAAAGATCTCGAAGGAAAAGGGCGTGGTGATGCAGAGTTGCGTCACTTCTCGTAGACGGCTCTCGAAACGTCTCGCCCTTTCCCCAGCCTTGGCTGGGCGTATTCCGAAAAAAACTATTAAATTTTTCTGGAGTCTCGCGCGACAGGTACTTAAGCGAGCAGCTAAGAAGGAAGAGCAGCAGAAAAAAAAACATTTGCGCCGGTATGCGTAGGGTGTTTCCGCCGTGTCGGCGAAGGTTTTGACTTCAGTGACAAAGGAGGAGAAGGAGACAGTCTACGCAAATGTGTGTAGGCAGGAGACGAAGAATGTTCTGTGCAAATGTGCTTAGGGTCATTCCGCCGTGTCGGCGTAGGCTTCTGTACTCCGTGATAAAGCGGATGATGAAGAGGGTCTCTGAATGAAAGGGGAAGGCTGGTGCTACCAGCAGAAGAAAAGTGTTAGACTACCACCAGAGAGCGGAGACGGGTCCTGCAATCGCAACGCGTGGGAAGCCGACGTGTTACCGGCAAAGAAGTTGGTGGTTGGAGAGAGGCCAATAACACGCGAGATTTCCTGGAAGAGAAACATCGTGGGCAAAGGATCAACAACAGCGCTGGACTTTGAGTGAGTGATTCTTGGAAGAGTATCATTCAGACTTTGTTCCAAGGCCATTGGACTGAATATGTTTTCCAACTCGTTAGTCTTTAGGTGTCTTCGTTATTCGATGCGTGTGACTGCATTGTCGCGCGTATTTTTGTTCGTGTCCATTTTTTCGAGTGTAGCTGATTGTACTGTGTAGCACTTTGTTTGATTGGTGACATATCGTATTCAACTATTTTCGAGTGTGCATATTTGTGTATCGTTTATTCTGCCATAATTGAAAATTTATTTTTGTTTTGCTTATCAACTCTTGGCTCAAACTCGTTCTTTGGGCTACAGCCGGTGCCCACGGGTGCGCAGAGTAGGACCACTATAAATTGTCCGCGCTTTGGTGATGTAGTTAGGTGGGCTGATACTTCGGCCCTCGGAATTAGCCCGGCGATAAGCTCTCTAATTACCGGGACCTGTGACAGTTATTCTGGCGTCCGCAACAAGGACACTTTTGGTGCACAGTGTGTCCAAAGTAGTGAGAAAGAGCCTCGAGTCGTTCATATTGCTATCAAAACAATTGTTGTGCGTTGCTCAGTATTCTTCTTAATGAGTGTGCAGAGAGTCTTTCAATAGACTGAGTTGGGCAGATATCTTGGTCACGCGGCTAGAATTTCATTTGAGAGGTACCATAGATGTGGAGAAGTTAGTAGCTGTTGGTGAAAAGATGGTCTTTCGGGCGCCGAACTACGAAAGTGGGTGAACCAGAAGGAGAAAAAGGTGTTAGAGAGAGAGAGACGTTGGCAGCTGAGAGGGCCAAGCAAGAAAAAGCAGCTGAGTTGGAGAGAGGTTGGCAGCCGAGAGTTTGAAAGAAAAAAGAGAGCAGCAATTGAAATTAAAGCTGGAAAGAGAAAGGCTGGCAGCTGAGAGGGCGGAAGAAAGAGAGGCAAAGGAGCGCCAGCTGAAAGAAGAAAGAGAGGCAAAATGCCGGTAGCTTAAAGAAGAAAGAGAGGTGGATATGGCTGAAAGGGAATGGCAGCAGCAGCATGAGATTGAACTCGAGCGGCTCTGTTTGCAACAGTGAAGCGAAACTTCCGTCCAAGCTAGAGTTGAAAGCATCGAACGGGAACATCGTGGCTTCCGCTTGAAGCCAAGCAAGCTGCTCGTAGAGTTTGCAAAAGCAAGGAAGACCTTGACGCGTACCTTCACAAATTTTAGATGATTGCAACGAGCCAGAATTGGCCGAACATCAATGGGCAACTGCTTTGAGTGCTTGCTTGAGTGACGAAGCGCTTAACGTGTACAGTAGGCTGACGCCAACCGACGCAGCCAGCTATACAGGGGTGAAGGCTGCTTTAATGATGACATTTAAGTTTACTGTGGAAGGTTTTTGGCACAGATTTCGGACAGAAATACTAGCTGATGGTGAGACAGCTACGCAATACGCCGCCCGACTTAGCCATTATTTTGACAGATAGATCGAACTCTCAGCAACAGCCCATGAGTACGATGAGCTCAGAGAGCTCCTTATTAGAGAGCATTTTCTTACCTTTTGGCACCCAAGCTTGTCGCTGTACTTGAAAAAGAGGAGAGCTAAGCCACCTGATGACATGCTTGAATTGGCTGATCAATTCTTGGAAGCGCAAGATGGCACAAATTTGGCCAAGGTCAAGAAGGCGTGTCCCGAACTGTTGAAGAAATTCGCGCCCGAGGAAAAGAAGCGTGGACTGGAGAGTGTTACGTGATGTCTTCTGTGTAACCGACTGGGTCATCGCGCTAACAGCTATTTAACTAAATTCACGAGACCTACGGTTATAAAATTTTTCAAACATGATCACACCGGGCACAAGGCAGACGCATGCCGTAACGGAGCGAGTCATACTCACCAAGTAGCCTGTGTGCAGGTGGCACCAAATGCAGATGTTGATGACTTCACCGACGAATTCGTAGAGTTGAAAATGGGAAGAAATTTCCCACTGTGGGTCCTGTAACGACAAAACGGCCAACCGGGGTTACGAAGGGAATGCCAACGCTTCCTGGAAATGTTCCGGGCAAGAAGGTTACGGTGTTAAGAGACACCGGTAGCTCCACTGTTATCGTGCGGAGAAACTTGGTACGGGAAAGTGTCTTAACAGGCAAAACGAAACAAGTTTACCTAATTGACAGTACAGTTCGGATGCTTCCCGAAGCAGAGATTGAGGTTGAAACCTATTACTTTATCGGGAAGGTTACTGCCCTGTGCATGACGACCCCTCTGTATGACCTCATCATCCGAAACATTGACAGAGACCGTGGGCCGAACGATCCCGAACGTGAGGGGGTAGACCTGAAGATATAACCCTCGCCGACACAGGGACCACAAGATACAGTGAATAAGCATCCCGTGACCGATTTCACCCGAGCTCAAGGTGAAGCCCGGGTACTAAAGACAGTGAATCGGGAGATGATCGTGTTGAAAGAGAGAACGTGTTGTGCAGCTGGACTTGTGGCGGAACGACCTTAGCCTACCCACAGTGAAAAGGTGAAGGAGTCGGCCAGTGAGGCCCAATGTCGTGACGGGAACAAGCTGGTGAATAACCAGACAAGATCAATTGAAGGTCACGACCATTAACGGTGTCGAAAGTGTCGATGATGGCTGAGACGCCGCCTCAGATACCATCGATTGGAAGGGCTCGCCGGAAGAGAACCAGGAAAAATGAAACAAATCGATCGACCACAGCAAGAGAGGGCGCAAGCGCAGCTCGAAGTAAACAGGATAGGTGCTGAGGTCGAATCGGAATGTGTTTAGCGGTGTGGAGCCTCAATGTGTTTTGCTGTTGCTATCCTGTATCACAAGTGTGGGTCAAGCGACTCAAAATGTTTGTTGCGGTGACGTGATGTAGAGGATTGTATAATTGTTGTAAAGATAGACCTTTATATATTTGTATAGTTTGAAATGTGTGAGCGAGTGTTGTACTCTTGTATCTGTGGTTATATTTCGTGTGTTGCGACATTGGATTACAATGTACATTGTATCGAGTGTTCGTGCTGCTGTGATTGCTCTGCACCCTGAGCTATGGACTCTGTTACGAACTGCTGTTGTGTGGAGACTGTTCGTGCTCGTTTGAGTGGTTTTGAATATTATTTGATAATATTCTTAAAGTGGGGGCAGTGTCACAAGCGAGCGCTCATAGAGAGGCGCGCCACCGAGTTATTGCGGCGTTGACGATGGTGGGCGCCGCAAATGGTGTCTCAAGGTCCAAGGTAAAGAAAAGAAGCATCGAAAAACTCCCCGGGCACGCCTTCTCTCCCTCTTAGAAGCCTAGTTTCGCCGATAAATCTTCTTATATCAGCCGCCGAGCAAGCTCTGTAAAGATCTCGAAGGAAAAGGGCGTGGTGATGCAGAGTTCCGTCACGTCTCGTAGACGGCTCTCGAAACGTCTCGCCCTTTCCCCTGCCTTGGCTGGGCGTATTCCGAAAAAACTATTCAATTTTTCTGCAGTCTCACACGACAGGTATTTAAGCGAGCAGCTGAGAAGGAAGAGCAGCAGAAGAAAAAAGTTTGCGCCGGTATGCGTAGGGTGTTTCCGCAGTGTCGGCGAAGGTTTTGACTTCAGTGACAAAGGAGGAGAAGGAGACAGTCTACGCAAATGTGTGTAGGCAAGAGACGAAGAATGTTTTGTGCAAGTGTGCTTAGGGTCATTCCGCCGTGTCGGCGTAGGCTTCTGTCCTCCGTGGTAAAGCGGATGATGAAGAGGGTCTCTGAATGAAAGGGGAAGGCTGGTGCTACCAGCAGAAGAAAAGTGTGAGACTACCACCAAAGAGCGGAGACGGGTCCTGCAATCGCAACGCGTGGGAAGCCGACGCGTTAACGGCAAAGAAGTTGGTGGTTGGAGAGAGGCCAATAACACGCGAGATTTCCTGGAAGAGAAACATCGTGGGCAAAGGATCAGCAACAGCGCTGGACTTTGAGTGAGTGATTCTTGGAAGAGTATCATTCAGACTTTGTTCCAAGGCCTTTGGACTGAATGTTTTCCAACTCGTTAGTCTTTAGGTGTCTTTGTTATTCGATGTGTGTGACTGCACTGTAGCGCGTATTTTTGTTTGTGTCCATTTTTTCGAGTGTAGCTGATTGTACTGTGTAGCACTTTGTTTGATTGGTGACATATTGTATTCAACTATTTTTGAATGTGCATATTTACGTATCGTTTATTCTGCCATATTTGAGAGTATAACTTAGTTTTGTTTATCAACTCTCGGCTCGGACTCGTTCTTTGGGCCACAGCTGGCGTCCACTGGTGCGCCGAATAGGACCACTTGTAAATTGTCCATGCTTTCGTGGTGCAGTTTGGAGAGGGGGGCGATACTTTGGTCCTTGGAATTAGCCCGGTGATCACCTCCTTAATGAATGGGAGTTGTGACTTCAGCCTTTCGACTTTCTCCTCTAAACTCTCACTAATCATGTGCAGTCTATGGCAGGTCTCTATGAAGCGGCGAAAATATTTGCCGTGAGATGTAGACATGTGAGAAAGCCTCGTGTGTCTCTCACTGATAAGGAGAAGTTATACTTGGGGTTGATCAGACATCGAAGTGCGCTTCTTGTGTGGCGCGTGGCTGTTGTTCAACTGTTGATTAGAGAAATAGGACTATCTTTGCCTAACTACCATTACAGCAGCCTAACGTTGTCCTATTTCATCGTTTCCATTGCATCAATCGTCACGCAGAGGACATCCAAAGGACATCCAGGACATCCAGAGCAGGGAGTTGTGCAGCTCGCCTATATAAGAAACCCCATTTTTCATCAAGCAGCGTGGTCTCATTTACACTGCCAGCTGTTTCCGAGCAGCAGCTTGGCACTGCCGCTGCTTCGGCTTCTAGTTTTGCCCCCCTTTCGTTCCACCTGCAAGTCCAAAGAATTCAACATGCATTACAGTAGTAAATAAATAGATTCACTGTGGCTCTGAGCACATCACATGTATGTTATTTAGTTGGGCTCTAGAATTCTGAGATGAATTTGCTATTTTTTAGGATTAACCACTTGTATTTAGTTTTGCTGAATAAATTAGCTAACCAGTTTGTCACTGATTTTCGAGTCATTACATCCAAACGACCAGCCAAAGTTTACCGAAGTCGCCCCTTTTGGAATAAATTCCGCCAGAAAATTTGCCACTCCATTAATTTCGCATACATAGATATGAAATCTTTCTATTATGTACAGACCCGCAGAATACAGTAGTATCTGAAATTCTTAAATTAAACTAATGTTTTTCAATGCCAATCACACCACCCGCTACCCCTAGGAGTGCTTAGTGAAGCGTGTGTTACCATCCATTGAGATCAGAACGGCGTGGGCAGTCTCCCATCAGATAATTATTTCCCTACAACTGAAGTCACGCCGAAACAATCCACTAACTGAATTACAAAGCAACACAAATAACTTTTAAAGTATGGCATATGATGTTCGAAAGTACTGTGTAGCACCACGCTTTTTTCACGGTGAAGCTTGAGCTGCACTTTCTTTTTAGTGAAGTTTGTGAAGGCTGCGCAGAAATTTTGAGGTATTAGTCAGCTAAAAAAGTATCTCATTCACAAAGGTAAACTCTTCGTCTCTAATTAGAGGGTCCTGCAGCAATGAAGAACTAGTCAAGCTATTGAGAACATTTGGAGCTTTGGCGGTGCAAATGGCCGGAATACGCAGCCAAAATAAAGCCTAGCTACTCCTGAAATGAAAGTTTACAGGCGCTTAAAGCAGTTAAAGGGATAAACTGGTAGTCTAACACCACCGCCTTGAAGCACGCTAAGGCGTCTTCGGACTAACATGTTGATGAATGCCATCAGCTGGCTGAAGGGGGCGGATCGTCAGTACCTGCCGGATCTATATAAAATGAGGAGACACAAATGAGTTACCGGACAGACTTATCGAATGGCACGTAATTCATGTGCACCTTCAACTGGTTGCTCTAAAAAAATAAATATGAAATCACTGTCATCACTCGTTGCTTGCGAAGACATCGAGTTTAAAATGCACGTCTTTGTCGAGAGCTAAGCCGAGAATCGCCAATAGTTTTACATGTCACCATTTATCATTTCAGGCCGCCGCGGACATCGCGAATTCGCGAATTCGGTGGAAAATGTGCACCAGTGGCAACCCATTTAGCTAAAGTGTGTTTTCCAAATAAAAGTACAATGTTATCAAAATGATAGGTACAGTCCATATCTCGCCATTCGTTCCATTGGGTCCGCTTGCCGCACTTGGTACACTTCGGGAAAAAATGTTGCGTAGCAGCCAGGATGACTTTCAATGGAGCTTTTTTCACCATTTACGAAGTGTTCGGAGCATATCTGTAGGCTCGTTTGGTACCGATTCCGTACCACCTGCTGCACCGAGAAAGCTGGTTTATTAAACACGAGATCTTTATTTCGCCGACGGGATAGCCTCCGTCACACTGCGCACGTGGCGAAGATGCTGCTCGAACGTGGCAGAAAGGACCACTACATCATCAATATAGACTAGACAAGCCTGCCACTTCAGCCCTGTGAGGACAGTGCCCGTCACTCACTGGAAGGTTGCCGGTGCTAAACACAAGCCAAAAGGAAGCACTTGAGATTGGTAGACGCCTTATAGAGTCACGAACAATATTTTCTCACAATCTTACTCATCTACCTCAATATTCCAATATTCACTTTCAGGTCCAGAGAAGAGAAATATTTGGCATGGAGAAGCCTATCCAAGGAAGCGTCAATGCGCGGCAGGGGGTACACGTACTTTTTCTTCACATTGTTAGGCTTCCCATAGTCGACGCAAAAGCGTGGTGTCTCATTTTTCTTTTTGACCAGAACAACCGGAGACGGACATTTGCTGTTAGATTATTCAATGACACTACCTTCTAGCATCTTTCGGACTCGCCTACATATCGCTTCGAGTTCTTTTATTGACACGCGCTAAGGACGCTGGTTGATCGAGCGTGCATCGTCGTACGTGAATATCCTGTGCTGTGTGATGAATGTCTGGGGCACCTTTCAGGAACTTGCGAAGCAGGACCCGAATTCAAACAAGTGCGTGCGCAGTGCAGTCTGGTTACTGCTCGACAGCACAGGATTAAAGTCTATATGACCGAATGCCGCGTCTGTGGCTTCAGCGGCCTCCGATGCGAGACAGTTGCCACTTTCTTTGATTTGTTTGGCAAAAGCGATCGAAGTGCCACGGAAGAGGAGTCGGTGCTCGTTGCTGAAATTGGTAACAAGAAACTGCGATCGACCACAACGAAGCTGCATCACACTTCTGGCTACACAAATGTCTTGTTTCAGTAAAGGCTCTAAGATCGTTTCAGCCACTGCTATTTCATAGCCCGAATTGCAGCACGTAACGTCGACCATGACGCTTGCTCGAGGAGGAAGCGTGACGCTGTCTGCAGAAACACAAAGTACTTCGAGACGCCGTTCGTCATCCTGTACATCAATTGCTCGGTCGGCTAAAAACATGACCCCATACTCTTGCAGTAGCGCCGTACTTTTGCAGAAAGTCAACTCCAAAAATTACGTCAGGGAGCAGTCGCGTAGGTCAAGGCAGCTAGTGACAAG